>NC_041403.2:142246783-142846783 GCF_900747795.2 Erpetoichthys calabaricus
CTAATTCTAGTTGTATCAGGGGCTGCTGTATAATGTGCCCTCAGAATAAATGAACCTGGCTAAGACTGTTTGGGCAATTTCATGGATGTTGTTTTCCTTGTTCTTTATTCTTTTGTCGGCAGGCTAGCGAAGGAGGCCCTCACCCCCCCATCATCTTGGGCAGCAAAGCTTGGCTGTTGTTTAACCACTTACAAGTATCGTGTAGGGAGATGAAAAACAGGAAGCATTCCCGATGTTTAATTAAAATGTCAGTTCCAGATTATCAAGAACATTGTGGCCAGCAGGTGTTAGGAGACACTGTTCTCTGGGTTTGCCAAGCAGCTTCATGTAATTAAAATCGTGCATCACCTGCTTCAGAACTGGTTAACACTTTTAATTCCATTTTCTCTGATTTTATTACTTGTAATCTTGGTGGCTTTCCCTGGGCAGCTATGGGACAAGTGTTTCTTTATGGGCTTTTAATTTCGTGAAAGGCAGTATCAATAATGCAGCTAGCTGTCTGACACAGAGTGCAGGCCAAGAAATGCCTCAAAGAAGATAATGCAGTCAGTAGCCTTTCAAAGGCTGTGTATGTTTGGCCATGAGACCCCTGGGAATTCATGAGATTTTAGTGGGAGACATTCAAGCAACTGGTCGGTCATCTAGGTGAGACTTCTTTTCCACTCTGGCTGTGGTAGCTGTTAGCAGCCTGATGGGCGCTGTCCAGTGCTGAAACTCACCTGTGCTTTTCTATTGTGGCCAGCTGCTCTAAAGTACAGAGACTTTCAAGATGTCACAATTATTTCACCAACTATCTTTGCTTCTTTCAATTACTGAGTATGTTCAATCTCTTCAGCAGTTGCTGTCAGTTTCAGGTCGAGTCTGAAATGGAGTGCAGGAGATTTAAGCTAGATAAGACATCTTTACAGAACATATGATTGCTCTGCTCTCACTGCAAGTCTATTATAAAATCATTAATCTCTGACACATTGCATCTTTCTTCCTCTCATAGGAGATGAAAACATTACAGATGGAACAATTAGCACTTTGTTCTAAAGTGAGTTACAAATCAATGGTGGAGAAAGGCGGCTCTGCTGCACCTCAGTATTAAATCTGCTGGGATCTGGGAGGCCTTTGTCAGTAAAGAAACTCTCCCACCCACACAACCTGCACAAGCAAATAATGAAAACCAGCACACACCTTTTATAGTCCCTCTCAGAGCAGCTCCTTTTATAATGGTTTTAGGAATAAATTATGGGAATTTTACTTAAATGGAGTAACATTGGAAGTCATAGGCTGACTGGAGGAGGTTGGGAGACCTTATTCAAGTGGCATTTTGAGGCATCAGCTGAATTGGAAGGTGGCAGCACTCAGTCGGAGTCAACTTGATACCCACTTGCTAAAGAAAACAAAGAAGAGGGGACTTGTTAGGGTTACTCTGGGAGTCAGTCGTTGAACATCGGAGACTTGATCAGAGGGAGTTATTGGCTGAACTGGGAGGGGAGACTTAATGGACTAAAAGTATGAATCGGTAGCTGAGCTGGGAAGTGGTGAAACTTAGCCAGAGTCAGATTGAGACACATATGCTGAAAAACAAGGTGAACAGACTGGTTCAGGATCATATTGTGGTCACAGGTTAACCAGGAAAGTTAAGAGAATCATTCCAAGCCATACTAGGAGCTAGAGGTTCTGTGGAAATAACACAGTATGACTCTGGAAGGTGGTGAACTTCCGTTAAACTGGGCTGGAATCTGAGAAGAAGTCATACAGAAAAATGAGGAGATAAATTGACGGAGACATTGACCTCATGGTTCAGTTCCGATTTTTTGCTCAGAATGGGTTTGCCTGTCTTTCATGTCAAAGTTTATTGTCATTTGCACAGTAAGGAAACACGTTTCTCTGTACAATGAAATTATTTGTTGTCCACACCAAATCCCAATGGTTAACAAACTAACATATAAAATCCATCCATCCATCCATTTTCCAACCCGCTGCATCCGAACACAGGGTCACGGAGGTCTGCTGGAGCTAATCCCAGTCAACACAGGGCACAAGGCAGGAACCAATCCCGGGCAGGGTGCCAACCCACCGCAGGACACACACAAACACACCCACACACCAAGCACACACTAGGGCCAATTTAGAATCTCCAATCCACCTAACCTGCATGTCTTTGGACTGTGGGAGGAAACCCACGCAGACACGGGGAAAACATGCAAACTCCACGCAGGGAGGACCCGGGAAGCGAACCCAGGTCTCCTAACTGTGAGGCAGCAGCGCTACCCACTGTGCCACCGTGCCACCCAACATATAAAGATTAACATAAATAATATGTAAAAAATAAATAAAAGGTAACAAAGGCAGCATAAAGTATTAAAAACAGAACAGAAGTATAAAGTGTAATATGCAGGTAGGTGTGTGATGGACAAGTCAAATACAGTTGTGTGAGGTAGATAGAATGAGGTGGACCATGGTTATAAACTCCAGTCAGTTATTTTGGAGTCTAATGGCCTTGGGAAAGAAAGAGTTCTTTAGCCTGGAAGTCCTGCATTTCATACTTCTATATCTCCTGCCTGAGGGTAGAAGTGTGAACAGTTTGTGTTTTTCGGTGGGTGGGGTCCCTAAGGATTGAGGCAGTTCTCCTGTGGACTCTGCAGTTGTTGATGCTCTACAGATAGGGCAGTGGAGTCCTGGTGATCTTCTCAGCAATCTTTACCACTCTCTGCAGGCGTTTGCGGTCCATAGCAGTAGTGTTGCTGTACCACATAGTGATGCAGCTGGTCAAGATGCTCTCAACAATGCAGCTGCCGAGGATCTTAGTCGAAATAGGAAACTTCCTCAGACTTCTCAGAAAGTACCACTGCTGTTGAGCCCTCTTGACCTGCTGCGTGGTGTTAAGTGTCCAAGTGAGGTCGTCACTGTTGTAGACACCCAGGTATTTAATGCTGCTCACCCTCTCCACTTCAAGCCCTTGGATGAACAGTGGCCAGTGAGGTCTCATCTCCTTCCTTATGTCCACTATCATCTCCTTTGTCTTGTCTGTGTTGAGGGTGAGGTTGTTGTCCTCTCACCATGACATCAGACTGGCCACCTCCCTCCTGTAGGTCGCCTCATCCCCACCAGTGATGCGTCCTATCACTGCAGTGTCTTCTGCCAACTTTAGGCTGATGTTATCTTTGTGGGAGGTGACACATTCGTGGGTGAACAAGGTGTAGAAGATGGGGCTGAGGACGCATCCCTGTGGGGTGCCTGTGTTTATAATAATGGTGGCTGAAATCCTATTACCAATCCTGACAGACTGGGGCCTGTGAGTCAGAAAGTCTTGATGGCTCACATTCATAAGTACAAGTGACCTGTATCTAACTGTATTGTGAATGCATCTGCATGTGCAGATTGATACATCTGTGCACGAATCATCTGCATCACCATTAACAAAAAACATCATATTTAAGAGATGACTCGTGGTGTTATAATTGACAAAATGGATGTGCCAGTAGTTGGTGTATGTGTCACATTTTGCTATGGAGGATGGCAAACAGTTTGTCTGTCAGCTGTATATGATTTGGTCGAGAAGGTGAAAAAAAGCCAGATGGCTAGTTTTTGCTATTTTTGCAGCAAACTAAGAAATATGTGCGTACAAGAAAGGAACCGGCAATGGCGGGCCCGTGACTGTTGACACAGCTGTAGCTCTCCTCCTTTGTTGTTTGTCATGCTGCTGGTGCTGTCTGATGATGACAGCGCACAGCCCCATGCATACAGGCACAGATTCTGATCTGAATATTATCATTCATGTCACATGGCTATGGATCAGATATGTACCTGGTCTAGGATGGCATATAAAACTGATTTAAAAAGATCAGATTTCTGTGTCCTCACAGCACTGAAAACATCAGATGTGTGTCACATTAAGACAAAAAATTGGATTTGAGTCACTTCAGCCTGGTAATGTGGTGAATGTACCCTCAAAGACATCCCAGGAGGTAATGTGTGAGAGGAGACTTCAGCAGGATATCACTAGATGTTAACAGTTAAACCGGGAGCTGAATGGAGATGTAGTCAGGATTATACTGGGAGTCATGGACTAAGCTGGGAGATGAGCTGTTATATTTGAACTGTATCATCCAAGAGACATATGCTGAAAAACAAGGTGAACAGACTGGTTCAGGATCATATTGTGGTCACAGGTTAACCAGGAAAGTTAAGAGAATCAATCCAAGCCATACTAGGAGCTAGAAGAGCTGTGGAAGTAACGCAGTGTGACTCTGGAAGGTGTTGAACTGGGCTGATCAAACTGGGCTGGAAGTTGAGAAGAATTGGTTGAAGTCATACAGAAAATGAGGAGATAAACTGAGGGAGAGCCTCATGGCTCAGTTCCGATTTTTTGCTCAGAATGGATTTGCCTGTCTTTCGTTTCAAAGTTTATTGTCATTTGCACAGTAAGGAACACGTTTCCCTGTACAATGAAATTCTTTCTTTGCTGTCCACACCAAATGCCAATGGTTAGCAAACCAATGTATAAAGATAAACATAAATAATATGTAGCAAATAAATAATAAGTAACAAAGGCAGCATAAAGTATATAAAACAGAATAGAAGTATAAAGTGTAATGTGCAGGTAGGTGTGTGATGGACAAGTTAAATACAGTTGTGTGAGGTAGACAGAATGAGGTGGACCATAGTTATCAACTCCGGTCAGTTATTTAGGAGTCTTAATGGCCTTGGGGAAGAAAGGGTTCTTTAGCTTGGAAGTCCTGCATTTCATACTTCTATACCTCCTGCCTGAGGGGAGAAGTGTGAACAGTTTGTGTTTGGGGTGGGTGGGGTCCCTAAGGATTGAGGCAGTTCTCCTGTGGACTCTGCAGTTAAATAATAAAATAATAATTCATTACATTTATATAGCGCTTTTCTCAGTACTCAAAGCACTATCCACACAGGGAGGAACCGAACCCACAATCTTCCACAGTCTCCTTACTGCAAAGCAGCAGCACTACCACTGCGCCACCTATGAGGACAGTTGTAGAGCACACAGCCCCATGCATACAGGCACGGATTCTGATCTGAACATTCTCATTCATGTTACACGGCCACAGATCGGATATGTACATATCTGGTCCAGGATTGCATATGAAACTGATTTTAAAAGATCAGATTTCTGTTTTCTAAAAAGGGAGCTGAGAGGAGATGTAGTCAGAATTATCCTGGGAGTCATGGACTAAGCTGGGGGATGAGCTGTTATATTTGAACTGTATCATCCATGAGACCACTACCTGCTAGCCTTTCTGGGATAACATCTGTTGCAAGTGTGGTATTTATAAGGTACACTCATAGACATAAGTTTGACGACTGAAGCCACGTTCACCTCTTTGTCTTGTCAGTGTACTGTAGTGTTCAGGGTGAAGAACTGGCAAACACTACACATTTCACCTTAGTGAAAAATATTTAATTTTAAATGGTTGAATTTAAAAAACAGAGGGTTTACACGGTTAATTCTTCTAGAAGAAGCCAGCCAGGAAAAAACTGGATGAATGCGCCCTGCACTCAGTTTGATCAAGCACACTTGTCCTCACACTCTGTTAAATTTTACCTCATTTGCTAGATGTTGTCTTCCACTTTCAGTGAGTAAGACTGCAGTGCTGGTTGTTTAGCAGTATTAAACTGAGCGGCTTTTAAAATGAAGCGCTCAGAGTTTGCTTAATGTTTTATCAAGTGCCCTTCTGCACAATAATGGGCAAGTCTGTCCCTGATATGGCCAAATGTGCCGTTCCTGAGTCTTTACTTCAGGGTGAAACTGAATGGAATGTTCTTTGGTACTTTCTGCAAAAATCCTTAATTTAATGCAAAAGCACATAAAGTGAAAAAAAATTAATTATTCATGTAGACACATTATTGATACCATCCCTGCTCCCTGCAGTCTTTGGACATAATTGACAGGTTAATATTAAGTTTTATATATACAGTATATAATATATAAATACATATATATTGTATACATTGAACATATAAAGCAATTTGAGGTCAATGTCAGAGAATGAGATTAATTAACTATTAATGCTGTTTTTATAGCTTCTGATACCATTTTTTCAGTGCTTGCATGGTTTTATATCCTCATATTTTATTTTTGAACGGCATTGTGAAGAGTGAAAGATGGGATTTGAGATGGAACTGGCCTTTAATGTGGCCGCATGAAATGCAAATCAAAGTCATCAATAAGAAGGCTGCGCCTGACCCTGCCACAGTTCTCATATTCCCACCCTGGACGCACCATACATGCAAATTTCCAGTTTCCTTCTTTCAGACTGGTTGCCCTTTGTGGAAAGGGCAGTGAGCAGAAAGGTGTCAGGTTCTAAACGTGCATAATGTTATTTTTATATTATGTATTGTTGTTTATCCCTTTTCTTGAGATTATTAATTTTTTAGATTTACATTTTGCATTTCAGATGGCACTCCTGAAAGACGTCACAGATTTTTTGGTTTGTTACCGCCCTTACTGGACACAGTATATATTGGCATGTAAAGTCAGCATGTCCATTTACATAGTAGTTGCATTATATTATATTATATTATATTATATTACTAGCCATCCCCCTGTGGCTCCGCCCACATAGTAGTGAAACAGGACAGTGAGGAGGGCCCTGCCCGGCTCCCCAATCCTGACATCATGTTTCCCCCTCCCCTCGGCCCGCAGCATCTCTCTCGGATTAGCGCGAATATATCAGTCCTGCGAGCAAACTATGACTCTTAGCGTAATGAGAGAAGTCACAAAATCAACCGGAATGTTCAAGCAAATTATAGAAAAAATCCAGACCTAAATCTGGTAAGTAGTCCTCTCGTTCACTAGGAGCATGAGTGAGGAGGGTCCCGCACCCCTCCCCTTGACCTGCTGCGTCTCTCTCGGATTCGCGCAAATAAATCAGTACCGAAAGCAAACTATGACTCTTAGCGTAATGAGAGAAGTCATAAAATCAACCGGAATGTTCAAGCAAATTATAAAAAAAATCCTGACCTAAATCCAGTAAGTAGTTCTCTCGTTCACTAGGAGCATGAGTGAGGAGGGTCTCGCACCCCTCCCCTTGGCCTGCTGCGTCTCTCTCGGAGTCGCGCAAATAAATTGGTACCGGAAGCGAACTATGATACATAGCGCAATGAGAGAAGTCATAAAATCAACCAGAATGTTCAAGCAAATTATAGAAAAAAAACCGATCTAAATCTGCTAAGTAGTTCTTTCGTTCGCTAGGAGTGTGAGTGAGGAGGGCCCCGCCCCCCACCCCTCGGCCCACTGTGTGTCTCTCTGATTTGCACAGATAAATCGGTACCGCAAGTGAACTATGATACTTATCGCAATGAGAGAAGTCTCAAAATTAACCGGAATGTTCAAGCAAATTGTAGAAAAAAACCCGATCTAAATCTGTTAAATAGTTCTCTCGTGGAAAAGCAGACAAAAATACAGACAGACAGACAGATACACAGACATTAGATTTTATATATAGGGAGATATTATATTATATTATATTATATTATATTATATTATATTATATTATATTATATTATATTATATTATATTATATTATATTATATTATATTATATTATGTCAATAAGGAAAAGCCTTTTCAATCGCAAGAAAATTGTGTAGTTTTCATTCTAGCCTAAGCCATTAGAGAAAATGGATCTTATGCTCTTCTACTTTCTTAGCTTTGCATTATTGATTCTCATTATTTTGGTTCCAGACTCTTGCCCGTTAAAACATCTTTCTCACTGTTTAAAATTGTGGTGTTTACCTTTTCCATTTAAATAAATAAACCAAGAATTAGTCAGTAATCCTATTTAGTTAATGGGCGGATGTATTCTGTCTTGCCAATGGGTTACATGTTTACATCCAGAACAGAAATAATTTGTAGAAAGCTGTTATACCAAAAGGTTTTTAACTATCTATATTTGTCCTCAAAACTGAATCATATGATGCATTTATATATCTATTAGAGTGAATAATTGGTCAATGCTCTAATAGTCCATCAGTAATTATTCATATTTGTATAGCTACTTTCAGTAACTGTTCTTAATGGGTCTTGCTCCAGACCATCTATTAGTCACTTATTGCCACATAATTGAAAGCCTTTGATGAGGTTGTAACTAATGTGCCCTCTGTAGGTAGCCCATATTCTAAAGTTTTGTTATTAGTGCTTTAAACATCTTTTCAAGTTTTTCTTCCATAGTAGTAAGTGCATAATGCATCTCTAAAGTGGTACTTTCCTATTGTATATATGAGCTTAATACTAGGAAAATGAGCATAAAAAATGTATCTGAATGCACATCAACAAGGAAATAAGTTTACAACCCAGGGTAGACTTTCATTAATCTCTGGCTCATACAGTGACATTCATAGAGCCCACCACTGCAAGCCCATTAGTGAAGTAGTTACTGACCTCCAGATGAACTGGTTGAACTGTTGATTGAAAAGATGATGAGTCGTGTTGATCAGCGAAATTTGGTGAAGCATTTTTCACAGCCAGTGTGTGGTGTTTATCGATGACCCTGCCCGCTGAATATTTTCCTTGAAATTCCTGATAAACTTTTTTTTTTCCCCAGTGCCCCATGATGTTTTGCAAAGCTAGCATGACATCACAGAGCTGTAGCAGCCAATGTTAGACGGGACAGCCCTTCTCCCCAAGTATATAACGCTTGAACTTGTATGTCACATGTATGTAACATGTGAGCCTGCCCATTGAATAGTACTGTTCAGAGTGCGGTGCAGTTGATGCCAACAGGATAGACAGAAAAGTCCACATGCATGGTTTGGATTTGGTAACAGTGGTTGTGAACGAGCAAAAGCAACAGGGAGTGAATAAAACAAGCTGTATGTTTCAGTTCGAGAGAGCTGAGTAGCTGGTATTGAATCTGTGGGGTGAAACTTTAGTGAATTCATGCCTGTCTGCAAGAAAAAAATAAGCTCAGGGATATGCAGGTGGATGAACCTGTGGTGTCCTGAATAATGGACTATCTGTAAGGAAGACCGCATTTTGTGAGACTGAAGGGCTGTGAGCAACATTGGAGCACCACAGGGAACAGTCCTGTCTCCTTTTCTCTTCACTCTGTACACCTCCGATTACAGATATAACACCAGATCATGTCACTTGCAGAAATTCTGATATGATTCTTCACGCGTGGGGTGTATTGTATAGGAGTCGGGTGGAGAACATTGTTTCTTGGTGCACAGAGAATTGTCTGTACCTTAACATCAGCAAAACCAAGGAACTGGTTATTGACTTTCACTGCATCAAGGAGTGGGTGTAGAGGCCGTGCTCTCCTACAAGTACTTGGTGGTCCACATCAATGTCAGATTGGACACAAGGAACTATATAAGAAAGGGCAGAGCAGGCTCTTTTCTTAGGAGTCTGTACTCCTTGAACGTGGATAGTGACATCCTTCACATCTTCTGCCACAAATTGATGGCCAATGCAATTTTCAATGCTGTGGTGTGCTGGACTCTTAACATTACTTCAAGAGAAGCCAATCTGTATCAACAAGCCAATTAAAAAGGCAGGCTCAGTTATGGGACACACTCTGGACCCCCTTGGACGTTGTAGAGGACGAGAGAATGAAAACAAAATGGATTGCAGCTGTGAAGAATGCTGCACATCCTTTCTCTGACACAACAACAATGAGAACTTTCAGCCAATGAATTATTCAGCAGAAGAGACTCAACAAAATGATATAGGGGCTCCTTCAGACCAACGGCAATATACCTGCATAATGCCACAATGGAACTGTGCCTGCCAAGTCAAAAGTTTTTTTTATTATCTATCTATCTATCTATCTATCTATCTATCTATCTATCTATCTATCTATCTATCTATCTATCTATCTATCTATCTATCTATCTATCTATCTATCTATCTATCTATCTATCTATCTATCTATCTATCTATCTATCTATCTATCTATCTATCTATCTATCTATCTATCTATCTATCTATCTATCTATCTATCTATCTATCTATCTATCTATTGTGGAAAGCAGCCCGGACACAGACAGGCAGGCAGCGATGGTTCAACCCACACACGTTTATTATACATAATTTACTATTTACAACAGTGCACACAACCCCAAACAACTCCCCCAAAAGTCCTGGCCTCAACCCAATGCCTCTTTCTTCAGGCCGCCTCGACTCCTCTCCAACAAGACTTGGTCCTCTCCTCACCCGACTCCAACCACTGAATGGAGGAAGGTGGCCCCTTTTATAATCACCCAGATGTGCTCCAGGTGCCTCCTGTGTGGTGAAAGTACCTCCTATGCACCCGGAAGCACTCTGGGTGTCCCTGGTCTTCTTCCCCCCAGCACTTCCGGGTGTGGCAGGAGTGGTGAGGGCCAGGGCTCTGTAGGCATTGGGACACCTCCAGGCGGTGACCACGGGCCCCTATATGGTTGAGCTTCCAAGCTCAGTTCCCATGGTCCCCAAAGCCATCAGGGCGGTCGCCCCCTCGTGGTCTGGAGGAGGCGTAAGCCCTCCTCCGGTCCTCCTGGGCGTACCGGCTGGGTACCACCCCCAGCCACTCACCATACTATCTATCTATCTATCTATCTATCTATCTATCTATCTATCTATCTATCTATCTATCTATCTATCTATCTATCTATCTATCTATCTATCTATCTATCTATCTATCTATCTATCTATCTATCTATCTATCTATCTATCTATCTGTCTAAATAGTACTGTTGTGACGTTTAATTCTATAAATTTTAACTCAATAAAGCACGCTGGCTCAGTGGTTGGCACTGCTGTCTCACCACTCAGGCCACATTTGTGACCACAATAACTGGTCCACCATTGTTGTTGGATGCTTCCCAAGGCCTCAAGGACAGTTAAAAGACCATTCAAAACCAGTTCATTTTTCCCTTTTCCATTGATTTCAAAGCATTTCACCAAGTTTGACCAAGTTCCCAAACATTTCTGTAATTTCACTTAACTTGACGCCAAGCAAATTCAGTGGGGTTCAGACATCACTGGTGATGAGACAGAATAGATCTGTTACTTATTCATTTTCTGTTCCATTTCAAGAGAATAGCCCAGGAGCAACAGGATTAAGGTAAGAAACTGACTTAGTGGGGATTCCTGTCTTTGAAGGGCCCACCTACACCGGATCTGTTCACAGTGGATCCGCCAGTCTTAAAATGTGAGAGGGTACTGGAGCTCCTAGGACTAAATATACCAGCTGAATAGAGAATCAAAGAAACAATTAGCCAATAATTAGCCAATCTTTATTTAATATAGCGCCATTTATTGAGTGTGCCATCACAAAATTCTTTACCTAGTAATGAGCAATGTTACAGATTCAAGATGATGTTAACAATGTGGTGATAAAGCACCTTGAATGAGGAACACTGTACAAATTTACGGTGCTCAATCAAGCAATGTAAGAGGTGGCTGATCGGCAGCGAGGGTGCCTTACATTCTTTGTCAGGGCTTTCATTGGCAGAACTCATTACTCGTCTCAGAGCAAGTAAGTTATTTTCCTCCTGTGAGGCTAAATTATTGGAATGAGTGCAGCTCTGATTGATTTTTCAAGGGAAAGGTGATTGCTTTCTCAAGACCAGGCCAGGTTTAGTAGGAAATAATAACAAGAAGAGTTTCTCGATGTGAGTCAATCTGCGGTGGAATTACCACAGAGCTCGCCGCATGCTCTCTTTGACTTGTTTAAGATTGACTCTTAGGTGAAAAAAAAAAATCAGCCAGGCGGCACATTTCCTGTGATTTGATTTAGCCTAATTGAATAGAGTCACTATAATTTCCTTTAATTTCAACTCTGTTGGCATCGTCCTCGTGACAGGTTTTGCCATTTGCTCACAAATCTGTTACTCCTTGAAGGATGATGTGGCGATTAGTCTTGCCAAGGAGCGCTGTTAATTCATGTCCACAGGAGAAAAGGACTGGAACTAGGGTTTACCTAACATTTGGAGTGTTTGACTCTTCCCAGCTCCTCGTTCTCATTGGAGGCACCGAGATGTGTGGCCATTGATAGTATAGCAGGAACAATGGTGCCTAGTGGTGTGATGTGTGGCCCTTTATTTTTGAAATTGTTTTCATAGGTAAGATTCAGTAACACAACAGCCAGCTCCCAAGCCAATAGGGATATCGGAATGGTGCCATTTATCAGTTTTCCTACAGGAAGCATGGATATCATTCTTAGGTATTTTAATATTAGTATTGTAATGAAGCCATGGTGGTGCAATTTATACATTACGTGTTCCTTAAAACACACCATAATGTCATCACATCAGGAATGGGCTGGAGGAGGAGTATAGGAACCTAATCAATGACTTTGTTAAATGGTGCGACTCAAACCACCTACACCTGAACACCAACAAAACCAAAGAGCTGGTGGTGGATTTTAGGAGGCCCAGACCCCTCATAGACCCAGTGATCATCAAAGGTGACTGTGTGCAGATGGTGCAGACCTATAAATATCTGGGAGTGCAGCTGGATGATAAATTAGACTGGACTGCCAATACTGATGCGCTGTGCAAGAAAGGACAGAGCCGGTTATACTACCTTAGAAGGCTGGCGACCTTCAACATCTGCAATAAGATGCTGCAGATGTTCTATCAAACAGTTGTGGCGAGCACCCTCTTCTACGCAGTGGTGTGCTGGGGAGGCAGCATTAAGAGGAAAGACGCCTCACGTCTGGACAAACTGGTGAGGAAGGCAAGCTCTATTGTTGGCATGGAGCTGGACAGTTTAACATCTGTGGCAGAGCGAAGGGCGCTCAGCAGGCTCCTATCAATTATGGAGAATCCACTGCATCCACTAAATAGTATCATCTCCAGACAGAAGAGCAGCTTCAGCGACAGACTGCTGTCACTGTCCTGCTCCACTGACAGATTGAGGAGATCGTTCCTCTCCCAAACTATGCGACTCTTTAATTCCATCCGGGGGGGTAAACGTTAACATTTAACATTATACATAGTTATTGTCTGTTTTTCACCTGCATTATTATCATTCTTTAATTTAATATTATTTATTGTATCAGTATGCTGCTGCTGTAGAATGTGAATTTCCCATTGGGATTAATAAAGTATCTATCTATCTATCTATCTATCTATCTATCTATCTATCTATCTATCTATCTATCTATCTATCTATCTATCTATCTATCTATCTATCTATCTATCTATCTATCTATCTATCTATCTGTCTATCTATCTATCTATCTATCTATCTATCTATCTCCAGGTCACACTAATGGCATTCACTAAGCCTGTCGTTTCAGCCTAATATGTGGAACTAGCTGCCGATCCATCACAGGGTAGGTTCATACACACCAACTTTCACTTATAGTGGGACAGTTCAGAGACAGCTATTAACTTAACCTGCTAACCTCTGTGGAGTCTGAAGAAAACTGGGGTACCTGGAGAAAAATACAAACACACAGAGGGGAGAGGAGCAAACTTCACACACTGGAATGGGATTTGAACCCAGTCTAAATCTACAAAAAAACAAGTAAACTCTTGACCACCATACCATTCTAAAAGACAAACAATATTTCTAAATTTTTCCTGAATGTTAGGAACATCAAACAGTTGTGGAGCACTTAAAAGTAACATTAACCTGCAGAAGCACATTGTCACAAGGAGGTCAGCAATTAGCCTTTTGTCACCTGGAGTGAGGAAGCTTGTAATTAGGTGTTGTGGTGGTGAATGGTTAGCTTTCAGAGTGCAGCCCACGCTCAACACTTGCTGCAAATCTAATGGGCTGAGGCTTGCTCATGGTCAGCCCCCTGGTGGGCCATGCTTTCTCCTCTGGCAGCACAATAACCAATTAGCTCCATTTTCCTTTTCAAATGCTTTCCATTTTAACTCAGTGGTGGAGGCGGAAGATGGCACAAGCATACATCTAAAAATAAGGCAGCCAAAACTTTATATGAGGGTGTATATTATGGTAGCCATCCACTAATTGGTTCTGCATCGTTTTCCTCCTCAGAGTTTTAAAGAGTTTAAAGCATGGAAATTGAGAAATCCCTGATTATATGAGGGATATTTTGAGTAAGTATTTGAATCACATCCAAGTGGGCTTTAAGAAAATCCTTCCTAATTTCTGTCCTTGAGAGCTGATGTGGTGGAGCGGCAGGACCACAAGGTCTCGTCATACACGGTGATGTGTATCAGCTGGTTTACTTCTTGATACAGAACAACCAGCTAATAACTAAAGAAATATGAAACACCAAGTATGCCATTCATGTTATCACTATCTTAAATTCCAAACCATCACTGAGTATTCTTTCACTATTGTTACAGCCTGGGCCAGTCATAACATTTCAACCCACCTCTTCTCCTTTTATTTTACAGTAGACTTGCAGCTGCTGCATTCAGTTATTTCTCAGTGTATTCTCAGTGATTTTTCTTTGACTTTTATTATTGTGTAAAGCTTTGGAAGAAGCTTTCAGCAAATCTCCCATACATCTTTAAGACTAGGGGGCTTGCTTCGCTCACCAACCCCCGGATGGGCGCTACGCACTAGCTACATCGTGGCTCTGCCGCTCACGTATGGGGAAGCAGATGTACAATTTAAACAGATTGTTATTTTCATAGTAATTTTTACATATGCATAATAGAACTAACTATTTTACATTACAATTAATTAAACATAGTAAAAAATAGTAAAATGTAATATATTGAAAGAAAATTATGGTTCATGCGTTAGAGGTATTCGTTGCGTTATACGTTTTTGTTCTGTTTGGCTTTGAAATTAACATGCAAAATACTTTTTAAATGTACACTATTACTGTAAAACTTCCATAAAAACAATATTTGGAATTAACTTTTTATCATTATCGCTTTTGAATTTTGATTCCGTGTTTGGACTTACATTGTGACAACACAACGTATAACTGCCCGTGAGTGAATATCGTTTTGAATTTTTCAAATGTTTGTCCCTGTGATTTGTTAATTGTCATAGCAAAAGCTATTGTAACGGGAAACTATAAACATCTTAATATGAATGGCATATCAAGATCTCCTTTGGTGTCTAATGTTATCCACGGAAGGATGTACTACATTACCTTTCTTGGCGCCTGTTAAAATTTTACATGTCAGAATTGTTCGACCAATTTTGAATACAACTAATCTCGTCCTATTGTATAGCCCAACACTCATACATAAATTGCGCAACAGTAATTTCAATAGTAATTCAGCCGGTGGAAGACTAGACGGTGTTAACGGTTGTAGATATTCTTCGTGATATTGTAAGTTGATGTTTTCATCTTCCGCATCATCACCACCAACTGTTTCAGCATAGTCTATTGATACGCATTTAACCAATTTGTTGTGTAACCAATTGACAATTTTCGTGTTAATTCATTTGACTTCATCGTTTCTCAGTGCTAGGATTGCCCGTGTAGACATTTCTTCTGTTGATAACCCTTTGGGATGAAATTCTTCAATAAGATTTGGACAAAATAAGTCTTCTTTTATTGGGAATTTAAAGTGAGGAAAACGTAAAAATTTATAAGTGCTGAGAGCGCAGGAACTGTGTCTGAGAAAAGCATTCACTGAATGAGAAGTGGTTGAACCATGGCCATGGTTGAAAATGGCTGAGAGGAGGGCGGGACTTGAAAAAATCTCTTGGCAATAGTCTCGTCTCAAGATTTTCTTTTATAATAGAGAGATATCAGTTGAAGCACAACCAAGTTGGGGTTGCACTTTGGACTACATGTAGATGCTGAACTGACAAAGTTATTGTTTAAGGTCCAGTGCCCTAAACACCAGGCCACAAGTTATTACTGAATAATACAGTGAAAGCCACTTCATATGATAAATTCCGTATTTTAGGACAATCCAGCAGACTCATAGAGCTTGGCGATTGGTCGGCACAACCTGCAACTGTGGGTTAGTCCACACTAATACCAATGACGATGCTATTTTCATTTCAAATATTTTCCATCCATACCATCTTTTTCAGGTCATAACTGAATGCCAAAAACACATAGATCTTTCCTCTCAGGAATACATGGTTTGAAAGCCAAGAGTAATGTTTGTTTATGGAGCAAATGCAAATAAAATTAAAATGCCGAAACCAAACGACACCCGAACAGAGCAATAAATTGGTCGTCTGTGCCTTTACAGGTGATGTGAAGCTACTTTTAAATGTTGCAAATGAGTTGAATGTAGCTAACACCTTGGAAAATATGGACAAGGAGTCCTGCCAAAATAAATATGCAGCAATATACAAGTGTTTGAAGGTGCAGCACAGGGTGGGTAGTGCAAAGTAGTTAGGTAAGGACTGTCCCCATGCTAAAGATGAGATCACACAGAGCTTTATCAGAACACAACCTGAAGTCAGTGCCTGATTACATGATAGTCATGCATCAGTGCTTTTAGAAAAGCCATGTTTTCTCCATTCACACCACAAAGAGAAACCTGTAATTTATACACTTTGCATTATACATATGCTTATGTTTGAAATTTGAAAATTCTGAGAGTGGCTCTTAGAGGGGTGGGATCACCAGTAAAGAATTTAATATCAAAAGTATTATATTTGTGATCAGCAGCCTCAAAATAGCCTAAAATTACAGTCCACATGCTTATATTACCAATCCCAATGTTTTTAAACTTGTCTGAAAAGGAGTGACTTTGTCCCCTGGTGTCACATTAGGGGATGAACACCTGAGTTTGATTGATGTGGCAGGCACAATTTGAAGTCCTTTTGATCGTTTTTGCTGAAGGCACATGTTGGTTTTGTCTATATCATAAGGGTGAGATTTCCTGTGCAAAATATGATCAATAAATCGTCTAAAAATGAGGGTTTTGGGGTCTGGAGGGCCAAAAAAATTGGAAAACATATTGTTGATTTGTTTCATGGATACCACCAATCTGAGCCCGGTCACTATCATGTTATGTGGTGATGAGGTAGGTGATTAATGTTACCACATTGTATCAAACTGAGCCTGAATGATGAAACTGGGCCTACTCTTAACTTTCTAATAAGTAAGATGATGGAGTTACAGGGCAGGTCCATATCACCTCACAGAGCCCCCTGTCGTACTTCCCACTTTGAACAGTTAAATCTTTGGAAAAGGAAAAGCATTTAGTAACTTGGAATTGATAATATAATGTAAAGTGCATTTGAAAACACCATTAATGGATACTTTCAACAAAATGCAATCACGACTCAATAAAATAGCTACAAAGTACAAATATATATATTGTGAGAGACAACCAGGGATCTTGCTCCACCAGAATGCCTGGAGAAGGGAAGGACCGGGAGAGGGGCAGTATCTTCCCCAGGACGCAAGAGGACAGCCCCCAGGATTGCATGGGAGCCATGGAGTTTGGAAGCTCAACCCTGTAGGGGGCTGTGGGTACCGCCAGGGGGTGCCAGGATGGTTCCAGAGCCATGGACTGCAGCACCTCTGCCACACCAGGAACTGATGCCGGAACAGGAACCAGGTACACCACATCAGGAAGTTCTGTAGGAAGGTCAGGGAGCATCTGGAGCACATCTGGGTGCATTATAAAAGGGGCCACCTCACTCCGGAGTCGGGAGGTAGAAGACAAAGGAGTAGAGGCGGCAGAAGAGAAGGAGAAAGAAGAGTAAAATGAACTGAGCTATTGTGGCTGTTTGGTGTACAGTGTGTGCTGTAGAAGAAACACAAGAGTGTGCTTTTGGACATTGTGTGTCTCAGTGTCTGTCTGTAGCTGGGCTGATCTTCTACAATATATATATATATATATATATATATATATATATATATATATATATATATATATATATATATATATATATATATATATATATACACTATATATCTTGTCAAGCTTGGGTTACTAAGTTGCACAGGAGCCTGGAAAATGGAACAGGTTTCTGAGGGAAAAATATCTTTATTGCTGAACTGGTATCTACAAACACAAGAGCCTTTCCAGATGGGGTTTGTCTTCAGCAGAAAAGCGCACAGGAAGCAGCTATCAAACATGGCGCTTTAGCTCCCGTCTCCAGGTCAAAAGAACACCATAGTTTCTGCCAAAGACCCGGGTTTGCTTCCCGGGTCCTCCCTGCGTGGAGTTTGCATGTTCTCCCCGTGTCTGCATGGGTTTCCTCCGGGCGCTCCGGTTTCCTCCCACAGTCCAAAGACATGCAGGTTAGGTGGATTAGTGATTCTAAATTGGCCCTAGTGTGTGCTTGGTGTGTGGGTGTGTTTGTGTGTGTCCTGCGGTGGGTTGGCACCCTGCCCCGGACTGGTTCCCTGCCTTGTGCCCTGTGTGGGCTGGGATTGGCTCCAGCAGACCCCCGTGACCCTGTGTTCGGATTCAGCGGGTTGGAAAATGGATGGATGGATGGATATATATATATATATATATATATATATATATATATATATATATATATATATATATATATATATATATATATATATATATATATATATAATATATAAAGAGACTGAGAGAGAGAGAGAGAGAGAGAAAGAGAGAGTGTGCCTACACCCCTGCCTCAAACCCTTCACCCTCGAAGGTCTCATGATAATCCAGACTTTAACAGTTTCGTTTGGCAGGGTCATATGTAGAACTTAGACGGCGACTGAAATAAACTGTGTGAAGGAGTGACTTGATTTACCAGTCAGTGCTTTGCCATACAAATGAAGCTGAGTCGAGCTCTCCCAGGGAGTCCACTAATTGACCTCCTACTTGGCTCAGAAGTAAAATCAGCAGGGAAGGCTGCTGAGGCTGATGTTGTTTGACGATTCCAATAGCTTCAGCTCAGTCCATCCTCTTGCCAGAAAACACAAAGGACACCTCAGTTTCTCTGTGGGCTGGACAGACAACAGTCTGGATTGTTTTTGTTCTCTTTCTTGTTGGTCTTTTTAATTCTCTCCTTCTCCTTGCCATTCTAGAAATGGAGCTATTTATGCTCATTGAGTTCAAATCCAAGAAACAAAATCTGCAAAAGTATTTTTTAATGTCTTTTTTGCAAGAAATGGACAGCAAAACACATACTTCAAATCTAACAATTCTCTGTGACACTGCTACAAGATGGCCTGTGATATCATGTCAGCCATGTTATTAAAGATGACCACCAGGTTAAAGTAATCTCTGAACTTTGTTACAAAACAAAGGTCTAATAAGAGACTTAATTGTAGAGCAAAAACTTTTCTGAATAATTCTAGTTCTGACTTTGAACTATTGTTTTTTTATAGTGACTACAATTTAGAGAACTTTTTTGACATTGATAAATTTTATCTGACTATTTAATGTAACAAAATAGCAATGTCGGACAAATGTTTTGCCACTCGAGTTGTAAAGTCTTGTAAGACTTGGATTGTAAGTTTGTAGTGTCTAGAGTTAACTATTAGGTTATTATTAACAGTTGGTTATTTACTGTGTTTACTATTCTTTTTTTCAAATTCTTACTGAAATGAATCAACATTTGAATATTTAAAGAAAATTTCTATTTTGAAGAACTGAAACAATGTAAAATTAATGTGAATTAAATCAATCTGTGATATCCATCCATCCATCCAAACACTCATCCATTCCCTCAACCTGCTTATCCATTGCAAGGTTACGGAGAGCTCTATTATTCAACCAAAGCAAAAGCTAAGTTAAAAACACCAGAGTGTTGGACTCGAGATTATTAAACCACACTTGTTCACTCATCAAATCCGTACCTTGGACAAAAGGTTCCCATTGCTACATCAGAATTTATAGCTGAGTCTTCGTGATGCAAGACATGGAGGCAATCCTACCTGATCAGACAAGGTCCTCAAGCAACCCATTACCTGTCATTGAGGGTTCTAAAATGGCAATGCTATGCACTTACAAATTAAACAAAAACATTTAAAAATGTTCCTAAACTAAGATATAAAATTAAACCACCTGTAAATCTATATATATATATAAGTCAATGTATGTATTTAGGTTCCAGCATCACTTCCGAACGGCTGGAGTGATTTTCATGAAACTTGGTACGCATGTTTCTCGTTGGTTGACTACAAATACTGTAGGGTGAAATCAACCCTAACCAACCCCCTTCTGGGTAGGGTGGGGGTGACCTTGTGGTCTTGTATGCATGTTGTCATCCAGTTGACGCTTGAAATGACCACCAGAGGATGAACTGGAGGTGACGGCCAGCATTCTTTATGTTTGAGCAGCACCGCGCCCCTGTTGCTTTTGAAATTAAATAGAGTTGGCCAGTTCCGAGCGTCAACCGGATGATAACATACATACAAGACCACAAGACAAGCACATTAGTGAGTTTTCATTGCTTGATAGTTTATTTTTATTTTTAAATTTGTGTTTTTTATTTAATTATATTTTTCTCAAACAATTAAAAAAAACACTTTATTTTCCTCCCAGGCAACACTGGGTATTTCAGCTGTAAAGGATAAAATAACTATTTTCTATATGACTAAAATAGGTATTCCAATTTTTAACTATTTTTGCTTTTGCTTGTTTTTTCCCCATGTCTAAATTTCTTTTGTATCCTAATTTCTTGTGTTTCTTTAGTCACCTTGATGTCACAGGGCATACGTCACATGCGTCCAGCGTGAGCAGACTCAAAGGATGGTGACACCAGCAAAAAACAGATACATTAAATAACAAACAACAAATCATATCTGCCAGGAAATTGTACAATTAATATTTTACATGAAAATTAAATAAAAGAAGTAATAAAATTTTTAACAAATTCCCAACCCTATTCTCTGCATGTTAGGTAAAGAAAGTAGAAGCTGACACCTACTGTACAGAGCCAGGTGAGTGACGAGATCAACATATGGCTTCTGTTTTTAGGTTGTCCTTTCAGCCGAGCATTTGAGTCTCGTGATTTTTCCTTCCACCACATACAGCATAAGTTGTGTATCTTCCTGTTATAAATTAAATGAAAAAAAAAATTATGTCCATGATTGTGTCATATAAATGCATTTAATTGTCTGCCTGATGGCCCTGACAGTCATCAAGAGTTCTTCATCCCCATAAGTTGTGCTACACTTTCACCAAAATGTCTTATTAGAAAAGAATTTTGTAAACAGCAACAAGGTGTGATCAAAAAGTCAGGTGAATGTTGATGCAGAGCACCATCCAAGAGCAACGCAAAACAATTCAATGCAGGTTCTGACATGTCCATCCTAGAGCCGAGTTTGTGACAGATTTCAACTTGTTTGATCCTGTCAGTCATTTGTGAGCCACTGTCGAGTTCAAGTGTGTTTTTCAAGTTTGACGTTAATAATGGATATTGAGCAATGCATTACCATGAAATTTTGTTTCAAATTACAAAAAGCTTAGGGAACCTATCAGATGTTAAACTCGGTTTATGGTGACACTGCACCAACAATTAAGACTGTTTACAAGTGGTTTGATCGATTTCGCAATGGATCTGACTCGGTTGAAGACGAGAAGAGATCAGGATGTCCTTTAACATCAATAACCGAGGAAAATGTTGAAACGGTTTCATTCTTCACCATGACAACGCTCCTTGTCACACATCCCTTCTAGTACGACAATTTCTGTCGAATAAAAACATTACACTGTGTCCGCATCCACCTTATTGGCCGGATCTGGCACCGTGGGACTTCTGGTTGTTCCCTAAATTGAAAATAACCATGAAAGGCAAACAATTTCAATCCATTGAGGACATCCAGGCAGCCACGACAGGCCAACTAAAGACACTCTTGAAAGAAAGCTTCCAGAACTGCTTTGCAAAGTGGCAGGAGCGTTGGGAGAAGTGCATTCAAAGTGGAGGAGAGTATTTTGAGGGTGACTAGTAGTTGTAAATCTTTTGCTGCAATAAACGTTTCTTTTTTAAATCATTTACCGTACATTTCCCTTTATTTTAATTGAAACTCGGACCGCTGAACATAAATTTGATGTAAAGTGAGCCAACAGATGAGCAACTAAGTTGGGGCCTCAAACTCCAACCAACTTCACTTCATTCAGTTTCTTAATTTGAAACTAATTCTCGTTGCTAATTAAACCCGTTATTTAATTCCATGGCTCTCATTCTCCCATGGCAGACATTTACAAAACTGTTGATTTTCTTTTTTAAGAGCGCTGTTAAAATGTTTTGTGGACTTGAGCAGATCAACATTACTGAGGCCTTCACCTTTCTTTATTTTCAGTTATTGCGTGATGGACGCTGGTTGTTGTTTATGTGTTGGTACATTTTGTTTCTTAATATTTTTTAGTTGCTAATTAAGGAAAAAATAAATAATTAAGGGGCCTGAGTCTTAAGTTGTGCATCAATTAAAATTAAGGCAAAGAGTTAATTAGCATCAAAATCTGGTAACTAATTAAGAAAAGGGTAAGAATGAAAACCTGCAGCCACAGTGGCCATCAAGGATCGGAGTTCAACACTCATGTTCTAGAGCAGGGGTGGGCAGATTCAGTCCTGGAGGGCCGCAGTGGTTGCAGGTTTTTGTTCCAACCCAGTTGCTTAATTAAAAACCAATCCTTGTCAATTATATAATTGCATGGCTTGCTAGTGCTTTAACTCTGCCATGTCAGGTCATTCTAATATCCTAGATTTATTTTCCTTTCTAAGGATATCATCCAAATGATCTGAAGTCTAAAACAGATGAGTAATTCTCAGTGCTTCACTTTTTTTCTCTTCACTTTCCTTCCAAGTATTTAATTAAACCAAATAGTGCACAATAAATACACACAGGCGTAAATGGTAACAAGCTAAATGGAGAAATGCTGGTCTCTTTTGTCATTTGCATGGTATTGCTAATTAGGAGCAATTAAACACCAAGATTACAGCTGTTTAAGACTAAAATAAGCAATAAGGGTTCAAACTCTTAACGAGCGAAACAACTAAAGTGAAGCAGAAGTGTTACTTGAGCAATAAGGGTTTCTTATTAAGCAATTGGGTTGGAGCAAAAACCTGCAGCCACTGCGGCCCTCCAGGACTGAATCTGTCCACCCCTGTTCTAGGGAGTGTCTCTTTGTCTTGCACGATTTGGCTCAAAAACTGATCAGCACATCGTCATCTTATAACAGGCTTAAGTTTCGAGTTTGGTATTTTTCCATTCAGCTGTTTTAGCTTTAGACCAGTCGTTCTCAACCTGTGGGGCAGGCCCCCCTAGGAGGGTGCAAAGTAACAAAAAGGGTGGTGCGAAAATGTGAAAAAAAGAAAACAAGAATCGAAAATATGAAAAATACATCTATCTAACCAAAACAAATTAACTTAAACTACATTCTGATACTAGAAAAATAAATATAGAGTTAGATAAATGTCAATAAAAGTTAAGTAGGTATAATAAAATATACATCTATGATATATCATTAATTAAAAAAGAACAAATTGGTATTAGTGGGCTCATTTCAAAAAAACGTTAGGGGGACGCGATTAAAACTGTTATGAAAACTCGGGTCGCAAATCCTTAAAGGCTGAGAAACGCTGCTCTAAACCATCCTCAAGAAACTGACACACAGACAGACACACACCCATGTTTTTGGTATCAGGTGACCCTAAAATGTCGATATCCATCGAAAACGGGAGATCGAAATTCTTGACAAATCTAAAGCTTTCGCTCTTTCCCCATAGACGATAGATTATGATGGGGGAGAGCCCAAAGCAAAATCAGGTATGCAAGGGAAGTCTTTTAATACCCAGTTTTATCTTACAAACCAAAAGGAAACTGAATTTGTTAAGTCCGGGATGATTTTCAAACACGAATCACTAATGTTAACAACTCATCATCTTTACACTCTACATAATGGAGCACGGATGGATGTTCAGAGTGCAGCTGCATGATTGTAGGGGGGCTGCGTGTTGGTTATGCGTTCAGACTCTCACAACTGATGCTTGGATTCACGTGCTGTGGTTCAGTCAGCTTGTCACATGTGATGTTCAGGTGTCTTCTTGCATTATCCCAAAGAACATGGCTCCGGAGCAGATTATAACAGAAGTGGAAAAGCCCAAGAAACATTGAAAGGCCATTTCTTTGAATTGAAAGAGTATAGGTTAACAGACTAATTAAATATTATTTAATGAAAGGAAAGAATGTCTTATTAGGGTTAGTTTTGATGACTAATGTTATTATCAAGATAATTCTGTCACTTTGTATGTATTAAGAGGTTATTTGAGCAAAAATGGGGGTCATTTGTGTAGCCAGAGAACTCTAATTTCCATTTAAATTAATGTCAATGGTGTGTTTGCATTAGAGAAATTCACCTCATGAAGGTGTTTTCAGGAAAGGATTAGCTTCACAAATTGGGGAAGAACTGTACTGTTTCAACTTGGTCAAATATAATAATCAGTGGATATGGAACTGCTGAAATGAATAGAACAGTGCAGACTGACAAATAGGCTCCATGGCACTGTGGAGGTCATTAGGTATCCGTCTCTGTAGATGGTCCTGTGCAGGTCCGTGGTCCAGATTTGATTTGCAGAGCCAATCATCTCTCACCTTTTTTCGCCTGGGTCTCTGTCTCCCTATGTCCTGCTAACCCTTCACTGTCTCTTAAGAAGAAGCAGTTTGCTCTACTCCCCGAAGGTAATCATCTCTGTTTTATTAACCTTTCTATATTATGTGACTGAATAAACAGAGCACACCACAGAAAATGCACTGGAAAACAGCACTAATAAGACCCTTCAAGGCATCTAATGGCCTCGTTTGCCTTCTCCCCCATCCAGATTCCAGCAATTTGCCTCCAGTGTGACCTCTGCTGCCTTAACAAATTGTCTGTGTGATTGAAGCCTTTATTTCCCTCTAATTGCTAGTGATCTTCATCCTTTCGCTTTGATTGTTCTCGCTTCGGCTGCTCGTCTGCAGCCTGGACACTGAAATTTGCATGCTGCCGCAGAGTAATTTCAAAGCATGAGAGTCATTAAAGTGTTGTTCTTGTCTATTTGCTAGAAAGCTTTGTACATCTTAATTAATTAAAGGCCAGGCTGCAACCAAAGGCATATATATGAGTTTCTCAAGTCGCTTTTGCACATATTTTATCCAATTTGGGTTCAGGTATTTATTTAGAAGTATTTGTAGAAGAAAAATGAAGGCCGGACAGTAACTTGTACTTGTGGGACCCTTTCTCAGGATTGGCATACTATTGCAAGGAGTGTCACTGTGACAATCAGCAGTCGGTTGAGTAAATTAAGCTAAAAACAATGTAAACTGTATCGATATATTTTGTAATATATGTAGTCCCTTACAGATTACATATCGGCATCAAGCACTTGACAAAGCCACCAGGTGTGATATCTTTAAGCTATGAAATAAATAACTGTGGTGGGTTTCTAGGAGCAATAGAAGTAACTGCAAACAGAAGGGTAAATACAGGTATAACAGAAAACCTGCACAACTGAATGAGGCAAAAAGATCAACATTGAAATTACTCTGAAACTAAAAGGCATAGAGAAAATGCAGATATTTAGTATGCTTTTGCAATTAAAGGATGCTCCCTGATATACAAGGGACAACAAGAATGTTTTTAACAAACTGTATACTCACAGCCTGCCTGGTGCTGTTGGTCAACATGCACCCAGGCCGCTGTGGGAACATCAGAAGAGAACTCAGTTAACTGGCAGCCTTTCTTGTGTTTTGACAGATCCTGTTCATGGGCCCCAGAATGTTGAGGTAGTGGATGTCCGTGCCCGCCAACTGACCCTCCAGTGGGAACCCTTTGGCTATGTTGTCACACGATGCCACAGCTACAACCTAACAGTCCAGTACCAGTATGTTTTCAACCAGCATGAGTTTTCTGCCGAGGAGATGATTCAGACATCGTCACACTACACCCTGCGAGGCATGAGGCCCTTTGTGACCGTTCGACTCAGGCTTGTCCTGTCAAACCCAGAAGGAAGAAAAGAGAGTGAAGAAATAGTGAAACAGACAGAAGAAGACGGTAAGGCTGTTGTGTTATCTTGAGCAGTGTGATCAGATCTCTGTGTTTAATTGCTTTTGAACTTTTGAAGAGCAGATCCCTTGGAATAAGCCCAACAGCTATTGTGAATGTTGTAGTATTTCAGGGTTCCTGGACAGCATTTACTGGTAATTTGCTCCTGTAAAGTCACATGTTTTAAGCCCCTGGGAGTAAGCCAAATAGTAATCCCCTCATGGGCTAAGATGTAGATCTTGACGTTTTAGGAACTCATGTCAGAAGATGTTAGAAATTATTGTTTATAGTCTTCTCAGAGTGAGGGTTGGTTGAGCCAAATATCAGGTGTAGAAACCTTCACACTTAGGACTGAGCTTTTCATATAAAGACCAGGTAACCAGGATGAAACGGAATTAGACGTATCCAAGGTGCTATTCTATCCTCATGCTGGGATATTTGCATGACTCTTGTTGCAAGCCTCCATTTACTTTTACATTGTACAGGAAACATTATTTAAGTATTGCAATCCCGAAATGATAGAAACTCATTGATTAAAAAAAAAAAACTACTGTAGTTGAAAGAAACGTCTGGCCTATTGACTGCAAGTCAGTTTTTTATTTAATATATTTTTTATTTTACTTATTCATTTTTCTACACCAAAACTGACGTTTAAAGTTCCCTTTCCAACAAATAAATGTTGTGTTAAATTAAAGATCAACAAGAATCATTTGAACCATTTTTCAAAGTTGTTTTCATTCTCTCAGCAGTGTATGTTTAACACGGAGAAATATATCTGTAGCACTGAGGCCTTATTTTTTAGCTGCTTGAAATGAAAGTGGTTCAAAATAAAAATATCTACAGTTTTAACATTTTTTCTAAAATTCTCAGCTGTTTATGAGCCATGGAAGAAATCATCAAACCACTGATGAGAAGGCTTACATGTCCCCTTGGCAATACTCCATCTGACTCTCGCACTTAGATGACAGTAATACCGGGTTTACTTCTGTGAGCACTGATGTTCATTTTGTTCTTTATAAAATTACACAATGAAGCATAGATGTGTCATCAATGAGAGTGATGTGATCAGAATATGCAGAAAGTTGCATGAGCCCCTGGAGCTAGATGTTTTTATTTGTTAATATTCTTTGGATTTGGCTATATATTATTAACGATGTTTGAAATCACTTGTAGCATAAAACAAAATGCATCCTCACTATTTAATACTTCCACTTGAGTTTGGCTTTTCATCTTGTTCAGCGACTTGCTTTGCTTGATGTAATTTTTCTCATACTTTGCCTTTTTTTTACCACAGTTTTGATTAATCTCCTTGTATGTGTATAACCCTCAAACCGAAATGTATTAATATCCTTCAACTTAATTCACATGTGCTGTGCATGTCTAGGAGATCATTTAATGTGAAGAGCCTACCTGACAGCATTTAATGCGGAAGACCTAATAGACAAGATTGTGGTCATCATCATTGCCATCACCATCACTTGTTTTAACTGTCATTTTCTGGGTTTATCTCCGTTATCTGGTTCCTTCCTAAATCAGTGTTCCTCTTGTAATCGCTGTCCTGAGCATTCTTTGGCATGAAAAACATCCATTTCATATTATTTGACATCACCTTCAACCATGTTTTCCTTGGCTGTGCCTCTGGGCTTCATCCTCTCCACATCCTCGCTTTCTCTGTGTACCACCAATCATGCTCTGTATCATCACACACAACGCACCATCTTAGCTGGTTTCTTCTCAGCACAACACCTATCACCTCTACACTTTTAACTTGGCTTACATTTTCCTTTGACTCCATGAAGGTCCACATACTCATTTGATCATTCTCATCTCTCTTTTTTTCTAGCTTTGCTTCAAATTCTGCCTTCATCAGCCATGTCTTACTCACTATAGAGCATACTACTCCTCTCGCAGCTTTCACAAATTGTGCCCTTCAATGTCAGGGAGGTTCATTTAGAAGTTCAAATGATGTACAGTTCCTGAAATTTCTTCCATGCATCCCTCGCCCTGGCTATCACTGCTGCACCTGCACTTCTGTTGACATTCAACATGCTACCTACTGTAACCAGTAGAACTTCTCCACTTTTTCCAAAAGAACTCCATTGCTGATACCTAGATTTGCATCTACTATATCTGCATTTTGCATTCCTCTCACCCACTTTCTAGTAAAGATTACACTTGTCGCCTTCTGACTACGTTCATCCCATTACATCTATTATATACACCCATTTCTGACAACTACCAAAGTTTATTCCCAACTCTACTGAAAAAAAAAAGTTACTTCACTGCAACATTGTACTTGGGCAACATCGCTCACGAGTGTGCTCTGGTGACAGCTAGTGAGGAAGAAATTAAGCACACGCGTAGCATGCGAACAAGTGGCAAGAACCAAATACAATTCAATCTGCCCAGTTTAGGGTCCTGTGATCATCACAACACCAGTGGGTGTAAGGCAAGAAGCAAACGCAGAGGACTTTACACCGGTCTTTTGCAGAGCTCAATCGCACAACCAGTCAGAAAGTGTGTTATGTGCAGTCCACTATCAGAAACGTGGACATAACATGTCAGTTTATTTGTCATTCAGTTCGTTGCTATGGATAAGCTGAAAGTGTGCAATCGAGTGGCACAGTAGCCAGCATTCATACCTCGGGGGCTTGCTTTGTGGGCGAAAAAAGGTTATGGATGTTATTTACCGTATATAGTCGCATATAAGTCGAGTCTTGAAATCCGAAAAATCGATCATAAAATCAGACCCCGACTTATACGCCCGTTCAAAAATGCGACACTTAATTTTATTTTTTTTTTACATCTTCTTGCTTCCTCCAATCTCACTCCACTTTCTCAGACACATCGAATTTTGTTGCAGCAGCTCACTTTCTAATTTCTTTCGCTACTTCAATGACATTTAATTTAAAACCAGCTTTTATTTTCTTCTGATCGAACGCTCCATCGTAGATAAGGGATGCTCTTACGATAAAGGTGTATGAGGGTGTGAGATACAAAAACCACAAATCAGTGCAAATGTCACTTCAGAATAGTTTGGGTATTACCGTGTGGTTATGCAGGCACAATACATAGAAAAAAAAATGCCGTGTACTCCATGGTTACTCTCTCAGGTGGGCTTTAGCATGTTGTAATCTCTTTGACAAATAGTGTGAGTTTTCTGCATTCGACTTATACAACTGACATTATAAAATACCGGAAATTATATGGTAAAATCAAGTCCTGACTTATCCGCAGGAGAACTTAAATGCGAGTATATACAGTACTTCATAGCACATGAAGGACTAAACATACTGTATCTCTCTATTATAAAAGGAAATCCTGGGACTAGACTTTCTTGGAGATAATTTCAACTCCTGTGAGAGATAATTTAAAGTCCCCCAAGACGAGACTTTTTGCCAAGAGATTTTGACAAGTCCTGCCCTCCTCTCAAACATTTACAACCACGGCCATGGTCCAACCACTTCTCATTTGTGTGAATGATATTGTCAGACACAGTTCTTGCATTCTCGGCTCCAAGTGGGGTCAGAAATAAAAGACAAAGAGTAGAAGACAAAGTAGAATGTTGTAAAGAGGTTAAAAAAACATTGGCGTGATACACATGCAGAGCAGGTTAGAGATTATGAAATTACTAAAATTTGAAAGTCTCAAAAAACGGATAGTAAAGATCGCATTAGTGCTAACAAACGGAAATTATTACTTGGTGAAATAACAGAACAGTGAAAAGAGATCGAATATATGTAGATATTGTTTGGCTTCAAACTTTAAGTCAGATACTTCTAGATCATCTAATTCGTGTTGCCATTAGGGAAAATTATTCATTGTTTCTTCCCATGAAGAGACCTATCCGCGAGAATTGAAAAATTTGTTGTTTGGTGAAAGAGAAATCCACATACTCGCAGAGACATGAAGTAGCTAGTGCATAGCGCAGGCTGGGGAGTTGTCGAGTAAAGCAAGCAGGGGGAAAAGCCCCCTAGTTTTTAAAAAGGAAAAAAAATATTCATGTTTGGTAGTGTTTCTGGTCAGTTTTGTGAAGGTTCGTATATGGTCTTAGGATTTTTTAAGAAATACTGGCCAATGAAATATGCAGATTTTCGGCAAAAGAAGAAAAGTAATGCTAAAGCCACATGCTATTTGTAACATGTTACATTTAGTAATACGTAACTACCTAATATTTTTCATTTTTTGTATATAATGAGTAATGTAACTATGTTACTTTTAAAAGTAATGTTTCCCTACACTGCTGATAATTGATGATTTCAATATAAAGAGACTAATAGCATCTGAAATGCACAATTTTTGATCATACATTACATGATGCTTGTGATGAAGCCTAGCTTGAATTGGAGAAAAGCTGTGAGGTGTGCCAGCTCAGACAGAACTTTTTTTTTGCTGGAGTGGTAGACCAGCTCAGATACCATCAGACCACTTTTTATTAGTTCACTCCATAAACATGAAATGGTAGGTCAAGTCATGTGCAGTGGGTCCACAGGTACAAATGGCTCTTTACTTCTGTTAATGTCAAAGATCATCACGTTGTGCTGGAATCAAGTGTAGCACTACTCCATAAAAGAAATGTGCATGAGTATGCTGGAGGGTTAACTAGAATTAATAGAACACAAGCAGATTGTTTATGTGCACATAAAAGGAGGTGGGCCACCATGAATTGGAAACCCAGCTTAGATACAGTAGAATGATGCCAGTGCTGGAAGAAAAGCCACTGTTAAAAGCAGAAGATCTGAAGCGTGACCTGTTGCACACATCGTTAACAATCCACCCATGTGGATATTAAAAAATGCAAAAGCAGATTTGTTATTTGAAATTTCATAGAGCTCATTTTAAATTAAAAACCCTGAAACCAATGAGCATGGAAACCTAATACAGAGCCACCTATTTGTACTAAAATCATATTGGAGGTTATTGCTTTTCAGTTCTTCACAGGCCTTCTTCAGATCTGAACACATTGATGTGTTGCGTTTAATTTAATTTGCTTCCCCGGGGTTATACCAATTGTATCGCAGCCACTTACAATTCATTTTGCTGGCATTTTTAAAGCCATTAATTTCGCTCATTTTTATTTGCTTCCTCACGCAAGAAAAATAAAAAGATAATGCGACGCAGCAGTATTTATTTAGGAGAACAGTTTTTATGCATTTCTGGGTAATTCATTCCACTTTAATAGCTGGAGGACACAATGTGACATCAGTGGCAGGGCCTGCTGCCTCCCTTTTTGTCTTTTTTATGAAAGACTCGGCTGCAGTTGAGTGAGGTCAGTCAGGCAAGGGATTATCAGACAGATTCAAGTTTGAGCTGTGGGGAGTCTTCAGATGGACTGACCAGCCGTGTGGTCCACAAACAGTGAAACTAGCCACAGGGAGCTCTATCAACCTTACATGCTGGGACTGAATAGCATATGTGCTAAATTGCCTGAATTTTATTATCAGTGTGCATCTCATGGATTTCAATGAGATAGCTTACTAGCTCAGTTCAAAGAAGGGTTGGTTAGCTGATCAAGTTGGTGGACTTTGATGGGAAGGACATGGGCTTCTCTTTCAAGTTATTCGACTGAAGCTGTGTTCTCCTTCCTTACTCGACTCAATGAACATGAGCTGGACATGCCAGGGAAGTCCAATGGTTTGGACAAACTTTATAAGCATAACGGAATTGACTCCGGCTGTCATCCAACCCCCTTTGAGAATTGATGTCAAGTATCATCCCGTTCCCCCTTTGAGGATCTGCAAGGCAAGTCATAATTGAAGCAAAGCCATTAGCTTGAAATGCCCTCGCCAACCAATCTCAAGACATTTAAACCATACACGACCCATTCCTATTAAGTAGTATGGCGAATCTCAAGTCTGTGTGACCCAAATTCAGACAACATAAGAAACTCTACTGTAACTATACTCTAAGTTAAAAATTATGAATGAATTTAGTATAGAAATTCTGCAACGGGAACACATGCAAACAACCACAGACACGTGGAATAAATTGCCAAGTAGTGTGGTGGAGAGTAGAACTTTAGGGACCTTCAAATCTCAGCATGACTGTATTTTGGGGAATCTGGGTGAAAAAGCTGAATGGCCTGTTCTTGTCACAATTTATTTAATGTTCTAATGTTACTGCATTCTTACTTGAGTTTGAAATCCAAGTCAACGCTGTGAACTGTAAGTTGGGTGCACCTTGTGAAACAAGTGTTGGCAAGTTCTCTAAACCAAAAAATATGAGTTGTACATGTCAGTGGTATAAGATGGACAGGATTTATCCCATTTTCTGGACAATCAAGTAGACAAAGAAGAGCTTAATTTAACTTTTTCAGTGAACCAAATGCAGTAGTGCTAATCAGGCTTGGACATTTGAGGCTGTCCAGATGTTGTCCAGCTCTATTGACCCATTAAAGTAGAGCAGAGTAAACGTGGCCAGTTGTTAACCTAATTGGCTGAAGATGGGCTGACTAGTGAAGGACTGGCCATTTTTATGAGCACAGTGTACTGTGTCTGGAGGAGTACGAGTTAGATTGCTGCCAAAGTGACTCTGCCTTCAAGTGCTCCATCCACAAAACACAAGGGATGAAGGCACATTTCAAAGGAAAGGGCATAATAATAGACATCATGGAAAAATGCATAAATAAATGACATATAATGACTTAAAAACAACAAATAAAATGCAAGAATGCAAAGTGGTACATAAATGTAACATCACAGTCTAATGGACTGAAGTTGGGCACACAGATGAGGTCTGATGGACCTGAATTGGCCTCTTGATGAAACCAATGGACATGGCAGGAATTCTCCATCGAACTGGACATAACAGTGGACCATGTGAGGAAGGACTTGGCCACTTCACTACAGAAAACAATCTAAGGCTGATCACCCCAGTTGACTTTTTAAACTGGAGATGTTAAGCTGCATGAATCCAATGTACCATGATTTCATAGTTTCATGAAGTACTCCCAGTCTAGCTGGGAAAAGGCCTGTAGCCACAGAGAATAAGAGGCACTCTGAGCTGCACACACAGAGCTCTGCTGAATGTTTAGTGCTGCTGTTTTTGTGACTTTAAAGACCAACAGGGCCAACAGTCCCAGTTTTCTGTTGCACTGTGATGACACGGTGTTGACAATGACATTTGTAAATGTTTGCTTTAGCGGGTAAAACAGAGCCAAGAAAATGTCATTGGGGTTATCAGAGGTGACTGACGGCCCAGTGCCATGCAGACCCTGCACTTCAGAAACTAATCAAGTTCAGATGAACTTATTACATTGTCATCTGTCTTTTGTCTGAGCTCTGTCATTTTTCTTCCTTTCTTTCCTTAAAGACATGTGATCGAAAACCGAGACGTGTCTCTTTGTGTCACATTGTTACAATAATTAAATCTGCTTACTCCATTGAGGGAGTCAGAACTGGCAATTCGCTGTCACATTCATAATTAAAATTATGATTACAGTATTTTCTATCTGTTTTGAAATCAGGACTGAGATGGTGAGCTGTTATGTTTTTCGGGCAGGTTTCAGAATTGAACGCTATCTTTAATAGTGATTTCTTGCCGCTCTGCTCTGCGTTTAATTACTTCTCCTGAACGCTGTAATGACAGATGATAAAAGATGAACAAATTTGCTCTAAATTGGGCATACATTCAGAGAGGTTAAATTAAACGCTGTGGCGGAGATGTATGCGTGCTTGCGTCAAACTTGTAGCCTGATAAGGAAATGGGCCAGCTCACTTTTATTTGTCTCTTACGATGGGCCGTGACACACTTCATACTTTAGGGTCTTCAAATGTCAATTTGCTGCAGGTCTGCTCTATCCTCCTTCAATAACCATCATGGATCTCAAATCAAGACCTTTAGTTTCTTCCATTCAACGAAAATCAAACTTTAACTCTTTTTGAATCATTGGGCACCAAAAGAAATCAATCCCTGGACAGGCTACCAGTCCATTTTAGGGCACTCACCAACACAGGGCCAATTCAGGGTCTCCAGTTAAACTCACAAGCTTGGCTTTGGCATGGAGAAAGAAAAACAAAATACTTTTTTAGAAAAACCTACACCAGTGTTGAGAGCACGCATACTCTTCATGAAAGTTACCTAGCAAAGAGCTGAAAGCAAGTTTCTGGAAAAGGTCGGAAGATCAAACACCTTGCCACCCACCATTATGTTTTTGAAGAATTTTGGTGTCTTGCTGTGCAGGGATGTGACAGGGCTAATGACTGGTTGACCTCACCCTCGTCAGTTTCTCATTACCATTTCACCATCTCTGAAGATGTTTGCTGATGTCCTGCAGACATGGCCACTGTACGCAACCAGGTGTTGTGCTGTTGTTCAACTGTTGTAACATATCACTCTTCCCAGTCTCTGCTCATGCTTAAACATTGCAGGACCAGGCCTCAAGTTACCATTTTCTTGTTGGAACCATTCATGATTATGTGAACAAGCAGCCATCCTACCATCGAGGAAAGTTCTGGAAGCTATATAGTGGTGTGCAAAAGTATTCAATCCCCTTGAAAATCATCATCATTTTCTGCATGACAAAAGATTTCTACACATATTTATATATTCAGTATTTTTAATGTGAACTCTTATAAATAAGAAAATAAATCATTTTCTGTAGATATTTAACTGAAGAAGAAAAACTCCAAAGTTAGTGATCGCATGAGTATTTAAACAGGTTAACACAAATGACAAATTAAGTGACACAAAGGTGACAGTCATTTAACAGTTTTAATTAAATATAATTAAGTACTACTTGTGACTCCTTTATATCCCTATGGATATAAAAAGCCTCCTTTGTGAGGGCCATTATCTTTGTTGGACAATGATTGCAAAAATGAAGACAGAGGAGTATTCTACTGATGTGAGAAACAAAGTCATTGAAATGCACAAGGCAGAAGATGGCTACAAAAACAAATATCAATGAGTCTGAATGTCTCGTTAAGCACTGGTGGATCCATCACCAGAAAGTGGAAGGTTCATCACAGCACCCAGACTCTTACTAGAACAGGCTGTCCATCAAAACTGAACATCAGAGCAAGACGTCGACTGGTGAGAGAAGCGACTAGGAATCCAACCGTCACTCTCAGAAGTTTGCAATGCTCATTGGCTGAAAATGGAATGAAGGAGCAGGGATCCATAATTTGAGAAGCTCTCCATTAAACAGACCTCTACGGAAGCATAACAAGAAAAAACTCATTCCTTCAGATGGTCCACATAAAAACGTGTTTTCCATTTGCTACAAAGCATGAGAAAGACCCAGTTAAGATATGGGAGAAGATTTAATGGTCAGACCAGTAAAGGCGCCCTGCACGATAATGTGCAGTGAATACACTTGACTTGAGCATTCCTAGTTTTCATTCTCTTTCTCTGTACGTTTAGCATTAGTTTGCTCAGAGGTTGATACGCTTGCTGCTTTCTGAGCAGATCTCCTTTCCTCCACCCTAGTGGCCCGCTTCTTCTCTTCTTTCATCGGAATCTTTTTGAGTTAAAACTGATTAAGTCAGTGTTTGTGTTGCAACTACTTAGTACGCTTTCTTTAATTTTTCACTTAAGCTGGCACTTAAGTCTTCAGTCTGCCTCAAAATGATTTAAGATATGAAGAGGTAGGGAAAGTGATGGCGAAGGTGGTAGGGATGAGAACGGCGCCCGCACACGTGCACCGCACGGCCACCCTGCTGGCCGCTGCTGAGAGTTGATTCTACAATAAAATAAAATAAAAATAAAAAGACGAATAACCTAGGACGTCAATCATCACCCTGAAAGCGGATAGTAGACGTCACGTGGTATATGTGTACCAAATTTCAGGTCAATAGGTCAAACGGTTTGCAAACTACGGGACAGACAAATGAACAGCCACGGTAGCGTATTATATATAAAGATGAGACCAAAACAGAACTTTTTGGCCAGACTTCAAAGAGGTATATGTGGGGTAAAACTAACGCTGCCCAAACCTCAAGAAACATCACACCTAAGGTGAAATATGGTAGTGGCAGCATCATGCCATGGGGATGCTTTTAATGTGCTGAGACTGGGAATCTTGTCAGAGGTGGTGAAGAGATTATGGGCACAAATACCGCACAATATTGTAGGAGAACTTGTTCCAGTCTGCTATGAACCTTGGCTCTAGAGGAGATTCATCTTTCAGCATGGCAGTGACCCTAAGGAAAAGGCCAAAGCAACACTGGAACAGCTGAGAAACAGAAAGGTGAATGTTTTGGAATGCACAAGTCAAAGCTCTGATCTTAACCCTATTGGGAATCTGTGATGCTGTTTGAAAACTGCTGTCCAGAATCGTCATCCCACCAACCTAGAGCATCTCTAGAAATTCTGCCAAGAAGAATCACTGCTGAACAATGAGCAAAACTGGTACACACTTACCCTAAAAGAATGAAGATTGTTATTGTAGCAAAAGGGATCTTGACAAAGAATGAATGTGTAGGGATTGAATACTTACGCAAACATTAACTTTGGAGTTTTTTTTTTCTTCAATTAGATATCTACAGAAAATGGTTTATTTGGACTATAGAAATGTATTGTTACAGTATAAGAAAAATACATTAAAATTAAAAATACTGAATGGATAAATATGTATAAAAAATGTTTGTCATGCAGAAAATTAGGATGACTTACTGTAGATAGGGAAATGAATAAAGCAGATTTAAGAATAACACAAATGACTTAGCAGTCTCAAGCTCATTTTTTCAACAACCACAAATCCTATCATCAAGGACTGGAAAAGTTTCAAAATGACTGTTTTGTGCTGACCTAACTGATGTCTTTTATTCCTACCGCCTACTGACTCTTATGTACTAGTAATTAAATGTTATGACTTTATGGCCAAGACCTTTCCTGGCTCTTCCAAGAGTGTCCCTGGATATTCACTTAATTGTTATGATAATGCATTGTTATTGTCCATTTCTTCGACGTAGAATCATATTTGTTCTATAAACCTGCTTTTGTATGTCCATTCATCCATTATTGAACCTGCTTAATCTGCCTAATTGACTTCAGAGTCACAGATGCCAAAGCCCTTCTTGTCAACAGTGCATGCCAGTTTATTGTAAAAGAACGCTCACAAAACTGAATTTTACTCACACAAGGTAATTAAGAGTTGCCAGCTGAACTAATAGCATATCTTTATGGTAATGGAGGCGGGAAAGGCTAAGGGATAGTAAGTTAAATACTACACAGGAATTAAAAGGTCTAGGGTTTTTAGGCATTACCCCTTGTGACGTGTGCCTGGATGACACAATAAAGATTAAATTGGCACATAATGCCCTCGGTAGTCTCACATTTGAAGATGACACTTTCATCTGTTTGGATTATGTTTTCAAATGTCTCTCAGCTTACTTGCAATCACAGAGCTTTCTCGATTCTTTGAAATTTCAGCCTGAATTGGAAAAAGATTTTATAGAGATGGATGGAAACATCTTGATTAGGCCAAGTCAATCACAAGCTTGGATGGCAGTAAACTTCTTAAATTTTAATGAAAATAAGACAGAGGTTATAGTTTTTGGTCCTGGGGGCACGCAGTGGGTATATTTCTACTTCTGCTCCTGTGGATTTGGGTCCCCTTGCACAATATGGTACACCTGGTATTACAAATTTGGGTTTTAGGATAGATGAGGATTTTAGACTGGACGGTCAGATCAGTGCGGTGGTGAAATCTTGTTTTTTTCAGTTAAGACGTTTGGCGAAGATAAAAAACATTCTTTCCAAAGATCATTTACAACAGTAATCCACGCCTTCATTACAACCCTGTAGCGGGGTCACATAGTTAGTGTTAAATGTCAGTACTGAGTGCGTCTCGTTTCATTGTCCCGTTTACTGTTTATGTGTATCAGTTAATGCCATCCCCGAAAAGGGGGACGGATGATGGAAGGAGACCACAGCCACAAACCTGGAAAACACCTGTTTACAATCAATCAATCACAGCCGTCACAGGATTATTTAAGCCAGCAGGAGGAGAAGGAAGAGAGAGGAGAGAAGGAGATTTTTTTTTCACAATCACGACCACACTGGACTATTGTAATTCGTTGTATGTTGGTGTTAGCCAGTCCACCCTGTCTCGGCTCCAGCTGGTGCAAAATGCTGCTGCACACCTTTTAACTGGCACGCGAAAAAATGAGCACATCACACCTGTGTTAACCTCACTGCACTGGCTGCCTGTTCAGTTTAGAGTTCATTTTAAGATTCTTTTATTTGTTTTTAAGTCCTTAAATGGGCTTGCTCCGTCCTACCTCGCTGAGCTGCTGCATATGCACTCTCCTTCCCGCTCACTCAGATCAGCTGATCAGCTGCTTCTGGGTGTGCCTAGGACTCAGCGAAAGCTCAGTGGGGATAGGACTTTTACCGTTGTGGCTCCAAGGCTCTGGAATTCACTGCCGATCCACATTAGACAGGCCTCCTCACTGCCCATTGTTAAGTCTGCTCTTAAGACTTACCTCTTTGGTTTGGCGTTTGATCCTGTGTGAGCAGTTGATTTTACTCTGTTTTAACTCTGTTTAGTTGTGTTTACTATGTTTTAATTAGTTTCATTTATTGTATTTTATTTTACTTATTTATTATTTTGTTTTTGTTTAAAATTTATTTTAGCCTATGTTCAGCACTTCGGTCAGCGGCTGTCGTATGTAAAGTGCTTTATAAATAAAGTTGACTTGACTTGACTTGACATGCTGCTCAAATTTTCTTTCTCACATTTTTATCGGTGTATCTTGTTGCCAAACTAGATGGAGCCAGTGGCATGGGGCATCCTGGGATATTGTTTGAAACTCTGTCTCAGTTCTCTTTCTTTTTTTCTTTTGGCAGTTCCTGGAGCAGTGCCTCTCGATTCTATCCAAGGGGGACCTTTTGAGGAGAAGATTTATTTGCAGTGGAAGGAGCCCAATGAGACCAATGGGATCATCACTCTTTATGAGGTATATCCCTGCAGTTGAGAAACATTACATCTATTATGAATGGTGTGCCCAGTTTGCATCACAATATCACAAGACACTCACTGAGAAAATACACCCTTACCCTGAACACAAACAGCATCCACCATAAACTCATCACTGGCCACCAAAATGTGCTTTAAAGTCATTTTAGACTGTATCGATAAATACAGGTTAATAAGGTCAGGGCTGCTGGCCACTAATCAGTTTTCTTCTCTGTTGGACTGCGTAACGCTTTGGCTTCTGGGTGCCACTTGTTGCAGAGGGATTCCTGATCTCTTCCTGTTCTTCCATTACTCTATATCAGGGTTTCCAGCTCCAGTCCTGGAGAGCTACTGTGGCTTCAGGTTTTCATTCTTAACCTTTTCTTAAATAGTGACCACATTTTGCTGCTAACTAACTCTTTGGCTTAATTATAATTGATGCACAACTTAAGACTCAGGCACCTTAATTATTTATTTTTTCCTTAATTAGCAACCAAACAATATTAAGACACAAAATGTACCAACACATAAACAACAACCTGCATCCATCACACTTCTTCTTTCCACTGCTGCCATTAGGGGTTGCCACAGTGAATCATCTTCTTCCATATCTTTCTGTCCTCTGCATCTTGTTCTGTCATACCCATCACCTGCATGTCCTCTCTCACCACATCCATAAACCTTCTCTTAGGCCTTCCTCTTTTCCTTTTACCTGGCAGCTCTATCCTTAATATCCTTCTCCCAATATACCCAGCATCTCTCCTCTGCACATGTCCAAACCAACGCAATCTCGCCTCTCTGACTTTGTGTCCCAACTGTCCAACTTGAGCCAACTCTCTAATGTCCTCATTTCTAATCCTGTCCATCCTCGTCACACACAATATAGATCTTAGCATCTTTAACTCTGCCACCTCCAGCTCTGTCTTCTGCTTTCTGGTCAGTGCCACCGTCTCCAACCCATATAACATGGCTGGTCTCACTACTGTCCTGTAGACCTTCCCTTTCACTCTTGCTAATACCCGTCTGTCACAAATCACTTCTGACACTCTTCTCCACCCACTCCACCCTGCCTGCACTCTCTTCTTCATATTGCTGATCCCAACTAGTTAAACTCATCCATCTTCACCAACTCTACTCCCAGCATCCTCACCATTCCACTGACCTCCCTCTCATTTACACACATGTATTCTGTCTTGTTCCTACTGATCTTCATTCCTCTCCTCTCTAGAGCAGGGGTTCTCAACGTCGGTCCTGGGGGCCCACTGTGGCTGCAGGTTTTTGTTCCAACCAGTTTCTATTTTTATTTGGACTCCTGGGCTAATTAAGTGAAATGTTATTTGCCATATTCTGTGTTTTGGGAAAAATGTAGAAATTAGAAAACTAAGTTTGGTAAATATCCATCCATCCATCCATCCATTTTCCAACCCACTGAATCCGAACACAGGGTCACGGGGGTCTGCTGGAGCCAATCCCAGCCAACACAGGGCACAAGGCAGGAACCAATCCCGGGCAGGGTGCCAACCCACTGCAGGACACACACAAACACACCCACACACTAGGGCCAATTTAGAATCGCCAATCCACCTAACCTGCATGTCTTTGGACTGTGGGAGGAAACCGGAGCGCCCAGAGGAAACCCACGCAGACACGGGGAGAACATGCAAACTCCACGCAGGGAGGACCCGGGAAGTGAACCCAGGTTCCCAGATCTCCCAACTGCGAGGCAGCAGCGCTACCCACTGCGCCACCGTGCCACCCGCTTGGTAAATATATATATATAAATTCACCAAGCAGTTATATGGGAATAATGTATTTTTTTTCTTTTTAACAATATTTTCATCTTGATTTTAATTCTATTTTTTGCCAGGTGTTCTAATTGTTTAATTAATTAATTAATTTCTAATTAGTGGGTCTAACGCTAAAGTAGTTGCAGCCTTTGATTATTCAGTGTTGTTTGCCTGGCTGTCTGCTCTGTCATTATTAAGATTCAATGAAGGAAGCAAACTGCACAGAGAAAGGGCAAAATATAATACAATAAAAAAAAAGATGGTTAAGCATTTAAATCTTTGGCAAAAATGGAAATATTCCTAAATGTCTTATAAATGTAAAAATCATGCTGTGGCGCTTTCTTAATGTAGAATAAGAGAAGAGGAAAAAAAAATACCAGCTAATTAGTTGTGATCAGTGTTATCAGGTGTTGTCACTGATTATGAATTTGGTTGGAAGAAAAACCTGAAGCCACAGTGGGCCCCCAGGACCGACGTTGAGAACCCCTGCTCTAGAGCATATCTCCACCTCTCCAGGGTCTCCTCGACCTGCTCCCTACTCTCACTACAGATCACAATGTCAGCAAACATCATAGTCCACGGGGACTCCTGTCTAATCTCGTCTGTCAACCTGTCCATCACCATTGCAAATAAGAAAGGGCTCTGAGCCGATCCCTGATGTAAGCCCACCTCCACCTTGAATGCATCCGTCACACAATAACTGAAAATAAAGAAAGGTGAAGGCCTCAGTAATGTTAATCTGCTCTGGTCCACAAAACATTTTGACAGTGCTCTTAAAAGAGAAAATCAACAGTTTTGGAAATGTCTGCCATGGCAGAATGAGCGCCATGGAATTAAATAACAGGTTTAATTAGCAACGAGTATTGGCTTCAAATTAAGAAACAGAATGAAGTGAAGTTGGCTGGAGTTTGAGGCCCCAACTTAGTTGCTCATCTGTTGGCTCACTTCACATCAAATTTATGTTTAGGTGCCGTTTAAGGAAAAAAGAATCAATTCAGCTGTCCGAGTCTCAAGAAAAGTCAATTACAATAAAGGGAAATAGTTGATTAGCATCAAAAACTGGACACTAATTAAGAAAAGAGTTAGAATGTAAACTTGCAGCCACAGTAGCTCTCCAGGACTGGAGTTGGAGACCCCTGCTCTATATACTCCACACTTTAATTTGACTACAGTTCTCATTCAGCCCTGGAAAATGAATCTGTTCTCGCAGATTCATGTTAAACACTGATTCTGTCGTGTCTAAGCAATCGGACTCTGATTTATGGATCCAGGGGAAAATTGTGCAGAAAAGAGTAATGATCCATTAAAGTCCTCTGAAGGTGACCTCAAGCTGAGGTCTCACATTAACATGTAGTTCATTTTTTAATCCCTACCTCAGGGAGCACTCAATAAGGCTGCTCCAGAAATATTGTCAACTGGAGAGTCCAGACATTTCCTCATAGAGACTTGCTTGAGAGCCATTGGGTGTTTCTAATTGGAGAGCATGATAGACCATTTGCATGGTGAACACTTTTTCCCCCAAGCACACTTTAGTTGAATTTGTATTTGCATTTGCGAAAGTAAGTGTATGTGGAGTGGTAATATCTCTAAATGTCGAAGGAAGATTTTAAAACAAAGCACGCTCCACTCTTCAAATGGTAACAGTGGAACTCCTTCTGACCCCCTTATAGTGCATGAACTAGTAACGTCAGTCTGTGACAGGAGGGTCTCAACGTCCACTTACTCCACCGTTCTGACTTACATTCCAGGTACAGATGAATGGCGCCTTGAGAATGGGTGTGTCCACGTGGCAGTGCTACGCCGTGCTGGCAGGGCGCAGAGGCACATCCTCTATTTTTAAATCACGACTTCAAGAGAAATTGTTACTTACTTTGATGTGGCGAGAGCGGCTGCCAGTTTTTCTCTAATCCTAATGGATTATTGATCTCTTTAAAATTTGTTTCATGGGATTATGGCATTAGTGTGGGAGCAGGAAAGGAGTTGCGCTAATTCCATTTCATGTTTCAAGGGCCACTAAAAGCCTGTTACGGCTTTTTAATTTTATGGATTCAGGTCTAAGTAAAGACAATTTTTAAAGCATATAGGAAAGTATTACTCAGAAGCCGTCCCACAGGGTGAAGTCATTGTTCTCTGTCTCCTTGGCAGAGTTTGTCTGCCACTGGGGTCACACTGTCTCCTTTCTCCTTCTGCTCTAAACACCTGTACCACTGACTTCCAATGTTGGTCACTTCAGCTGTCCCCTGAAACTAAGCAGTCTGTTCACGTGAGAACTGCAAAGTCATTTCCCAAGAAAATGACAAACACGAAATTTGGCTTTTATGTACAACAAAACTAGGAAGGCATAATGGAGCAGCATGGGTATACCAGACCCAATAAAGCAACCATCTTTCTTTATTTGAAGAAGACCAGGTCTGCTATAACAATGGAAGCCCTGGGGTTGTGAAGCACAAGCCGGCTGAAATGCTGGGACCTCTGGGCAGGTGAATTATTTGCCTCCTGTAATGCTTGAGCCCAAGTTTCATGTAATGGACCAGTGAACCTCCATCTCCTTTAATATTGAAAACCCTGGTCCAGTTACCCACTCATCTTTTGCAATACTTAGAGCCCTGGTACAGGGAAACCTCATTCTCCTGTACCACCTGGAGTCCTGTGCCAGTGCAGCACCAGTCTGTTTAACAATGGGAGACCCTGTCAGTGAGGGGCTTGGTCAGCTGTAATAAGGAGGACTCTGGACCACTGAAGCTGAAGCCTATAACTATAGTCTATAACTCTATGAATCTTAGGCTATTGACGTCTCCCCAGACGTCTCCATTCCTAAGAGCACTAGCTTATTTCAGCACTTGGAAACTAGAACTCCGTATCAGGGAAACTCCAGTCTCATATCACACTGACAAGACTGTAAAACACCAGTCTGTTTAGAGTTTTAGAATAATGGTAAGAAGAACAAGCCATTCCGTCCAACAAGCTCATCCATCGTATTCACCTACAGATGTCCAAACTAACATCAAGTCAAGTTTTGAAGTTCCCTAAAGACCTGCACTCCGACACACTACTTGGTAATTTATTCCATATGTCTGTAGTTTTATGCGTGAAGAAAACCATTTTAAGATTTATGTGAAATCTGCCCTTAACTCGTTTCCTGCTGTGTCCCTGTTTTCTTGATGCTGAGTTTATTTTAAATTAACAGCTGGGATTCATTGTGCTAATTCTCTTAATAATCTTAAACACTTCCTCAGCATCAACTCTTAATATCCATTTGCTTAAAATTTGTTTATAACACTTTGCTTAAAGATTTAGACTACGGGTGGCCAACTCCGATCCTGAAGAGCCACAGTAGCTACAGGTTTTCATTCTAACCATTTTCTTAATTTGTGACTAGTTTTTGCTACTAATTAACTTCATTTAATTTATTGGCTATTTAAGACTCAGACCCTTTAAATCAGGGCTGAGCAGTGTCAGTCCTGGGGGGGGCCGAGGTGGCTTCAGGTTTTTGTTCCAACCCAATTGCTTCATGAGAAATAATTCTGCTGAAATTATTCTGCAATCATGCTGATGAAGCACTTATTGCTCGAGTGACATTTTTCTGCTTCATTTCAGTTGTCTTGCTTGTTAAGATTTTGAACCCTTAATTGCTTATTTTAGTCGGAAATATCTATATTAATTGTTTTAACTGTCTCCTTATTAGAAATAAGATGCAAATGACAAAGGAACCAGCATTTTTCCGTCTAGCTTGTCTCCATTTCCACCCGTGTGTTCATCATTTACTATTTGGTTTAATTAAGTACTCAGAAGGAAATTGAAGAGAAACTGAAGAACTGAAAATTACTCATCCACTGAAGGCTTCAAATCACTTGGATGATACATGTATCATTAGAAAGGAAAATAAAATCTGTGATTTAAGAATGAACTGACATGGTAGACTTAAAACATTAACAAGTCATTAAATTAAATAAGATCCGTTATTGGTGAGGATTGGCTTCTAATTAAGCAACTGGGGTCTTGTTCAGAAAGCGGATGCCACTTGAGACGGCCTTCTCCTCGCCCAAACCTTAAGGTCAATAAAATAGGTCCCTCATGTTAAGTCACTATTTTAGGGCTAAAATGATAACAGAAATGTGAAACCTACTTATATACCTAATCTTAATTATTGTGAAACAACCAAATGGCGTCCGCTTTCTGAACAAGAGCCAGCAACTGAGTTGGGACAAAAATCTGCAGCCACTGCGGCTCTCCAGGATCAGAGTTGGCCACCCTGGCTCGGACCATTGATACGCTAAAATCTCACAACCTAAAGACCCTGGCCATTGTAAAATCATCCTTTTGTAACATTGGGAGCCATAGCCAGGGAAGCACAGCTGTTTTCTAACTCTGCCAGGCCTTGGGCAGGGAGTCACCACTTACAATGGGAGGTCTAGGCAAGCAAAGTCACAGCATCCCGGAACTCTAGGTAGCCAGGGTGAGATAAATATGAGCCTCGTGAAACTACCCAGGAAGAAGGCTTGAAAAGTATTTGCCTTACTGTGGCTAAATCAGCAGGAAGGTCAGAGTTATTTCAAGAACTTGAGCAATGGAAGCTCAAGCCAAAGGCTTTTAGAATAGCGAGTGCTCCACCAACCTCGGCTTTCATCCATCTTTTAGCTGTGGAGGTTACCCGATGGCTGACGGTTTTTATTTCTACCTAGGCCATGGATACAGTATGTATTCCCATGACATACTAGATGTTCACCAGTGCTGTCTAAGTCCCTGTGGTTTAATAAAGCACTTACTGGCCTTCAGAGTCTCAATACTCACCATTCTCTATGGACAATTTGTTGCCTTGATGAACAAAGTCAGTCGATGGGCCAATAATGTTCTTTCATCCCTCATTTCTCATTAGCATGGTGGCCTGTTTCAGAACATTCATTGAGCAGCCCCGCACTAGTGGTAAAGTTCCCTGTAGGTGTTTCGTGGGACTGAAATGGTCTGTTAAGTATTTAATTCTATCCAGAAGGATACTGTAGCAAAAGGCGTTATATAGGTGTCAACCCGACACAGACTAACAATGGAGGCAGAGGAATAAATAAACAAAAAGATATATTTTTCTTCAGCCCTAAAACAGTCCCAAAAGCACACCAAAATAAAAACACCCAAAAACACACTCTTCTTCTTTCTTCTTCCTCCTTCTCCTTCTCCTTCTCCTTCTCCTTCTCCTTCTCCTTCTCCTTCTCCTTCTCCTTCTCCTTCTCCTTCTCCTTCTAGGCAGCTTTGTCCTCTTCCTTCCAACTCTGGTGCCCTGAGTATTGGCTGCAGGCTCTTCTTATAGCCTACATGGAAGTGCTTCAGGTGATAATTAACCTAATTCAGGCTGCACTTCTGGGTGTGGCTGCATTCCAGCCCACAGAGGCTTGTTAAGCCGTGCAGCTCCTCCGGGTGGTGGTCACGAAGCCCAACAGGTCGGAGCCCTGAAGTCCCACACCTGTAACCCAGGAGGGCTGCTACTACACGTTTCGGGGGACGTAGTGTGCATCCCATGGCTGCTTCCCCGGTCCCAGTGTCAAAGGGGCATCCCGGCCGGGCATGGGTCCCAGCCGTCCACCACAATACTTACAAATGCTTTTCTCACCTTGCCACAGTGCAGCATTTTTCTGTTGATTAGTAACAGCAAATTCCATTTAAATCCAGTGAGATTCTATCTTTCTTTATGATCAGGAAAGATCAATTAACTGACTAATGCATATGAATGCTAAGCACAGTGTGTATGTCTTGCACTGGTCTCTTAGATGCAGTCTGAGTTTGATGTTTTCCTCAATGATTTTGTCCGCTTCATGTTCTGTGTTGCTGCTGCAGCAGTTAAATTTACACTCAAGGACCAATAAAGAATCTGTGCACCTTATATTGTGCCTTCCACAGCTTATGGAATGTTTTTTGTCATTTTCCCACCACAGGCACTTTGTTTTCAGGATCCAATTTGTTCCTATACGTTGTAGGCCCCCGGGCCAGTTGTGGTCCCAAGCCACTTTTGTGTGTTACGTTCCCATCGCACAACAAAATATGCAAAATATGTAATGTGCAAAAAAGATTGATGTGTTATTAAGGTTGGCACGAATGGGAGTTCACAGCAGATCCCCGCACTATACTGCTTAAGACTGATTGTGACTTTCCCAGGGAGATTATTGCTTTGATGCAGTTCGTGGCATGGTGTACCGGGATGGCGGCTATTTAAAGTGATGCAGTGCGAAGTACGGCTCTCCATGTTCAAAATAACTCTACGAAAATCAAAACTACTAAGAGATTTGTCAGATGGTGCCAGTGCATGTCATCAACCCATCAGCACAATTTACCACTGAAGCCTCATTCACTGTAGTTTCTAGTTGAACAAAAAGTAAATGTCCTGAAGTAGAACCTTCAGGAAAGTACCAGGAACTAAAAATGACATGGGTTCCTGCAGTGGGAATGCTACAAAATTTCCCAAGTTTCTTTAAAGTCCCCGGTTCCTGAATGAAATTCCTGCCTAATTCAAAATAACGAGGACAATTCAAAGGGGATTAGAGGAGTGGAAGGACGGGAGGTCAATTGAAGCACTGTTCCTCATGTTATTGCTATTGTTGGTTTGCACCCAATGCTGCCAGGGTTACCTTTGGCCCCTCTGACCCTGAATGCTGCTCGTTGGATTTCCATTTTTTTTTGCTACATTCAATTCTTGCCCCCAGAATCCTGGACTTTGAATGTCCTGCATTGAGACCATTGAGGTGCAAGAAGCAAGTTGCTTCATTATACTACATTAGTTGTGTGATGTAGTTTGGCTACTCCGTCACTCTCTAGCTTATCATAATGTCTCGTCATACTTTAAAAGGCCATCCAGTAACCATCTTAATCCACTTCAGGGTCATCGGGACCAGAATCTTATCTCAGTAGCACTCTACATGAAATAGCCACAAACTCTGGATGGAGCATCAGTCGATCATGCAGACAGATTTCGAGTTATCAGTTAATCCTAAACACTTGTCTTTAGGGCGAGCACCTATGCTCACCTGGGTAGAATGTGCCAATCTGACATGAACAATTTCTATGCCAGGATTTACATCTGTGCCTGACTCTGGGGCTTTGAAGCAGCAGTGTTAAGCACTGTGCCGCCCCTCTTACCTTAAAGGGGTAACCTATTATCTGCCTCTCTCCCTCAATCTATACAGACACTGTCGACACTCTGCCCTGAAAAGGTCTTCTACATGATGGGCTGGCATGTTGACGGCTTGAGCGAGTGCAGCGCAGCTGTATTATTATTATTTAATCAGCACACTGCGTTACAGCCCTCTGGGGCTGTGTTGTGTAGACAGCAAAATAAAATAACAGAGTCGTTTTACAAGCAGTTTAAATTATTTGGTTTAATGTTTAAATTTCCTCTGTGAGTGTTTTACGCAAGTGGTGACATGGCTGCTTGCTCAAATAGCAACGGCGGTGGAGAAAAGACGCATTTATAAATTTGCTAATTAATAATGGATTAATAATTTCATGCCACACAAATGCACATAGAGTCATGGGTAATGAGAAGCGATCGCCTGGGCACATTTAAATGTTTACACCTGTCTACAGCTAATAGGAGTAGTGCCACGCATAAGGCACATGGAAGCCCACATGTTCCCGTTTCAGAACCACCAAGGAAATGATTGGAGGCACAGAGAAAGTTTGTAGCAATTATCTGCCTAACATGCATACTGAGCTTCGTGGTGCAATGCAAAGCAAATGTAGGATTGTTGAAATGAAATTCATAAGGGTCAAGTAGATCAAGAAAAGGTTGAGAAAGTGATTATCATTTTTGTATCATGCATTCAAGCTGATCATAAAGACTGCACACAAAGAAAATATGCAATGGACTGAAATCAGAATGTAAGGGGACACCATCATTTGTGTGAAAATCAGCATTTCTTTGGTGTTGTGTCCCTTGTATGGTGACTCTAAAGCCCACATGGACGAAACAGAGTCAGAGATGTACTGACAGGATAGGCAAGGCAGGATACGTTCTCATTGCAACAAAATATCTACAGGACCCAGAAATACACTACCACGACATATTCAGAAACCCCTCCAATTTCAAGAGTGTTTGTTGTGAATGTTACCTTTTTTAGTAATGTTAAATGTAATCCATGCCATTTTTATAAATCGTGAAGAGGATTTCCATATCTGGAAGCAAAAAAAAACAAAAACAGGAAGTAAAGAAAAAACAGGACAGTGATGAGTAGGAAAGAGTCAATAATGTCCATTCAGTTAAATATGGCCATGTTAACATGGCGCTGTGTATAGTTAACTAAGTTAGTTAATTAGCCATCTCTAATTTCACTGGGGCTCAATATTCAAAGGGCTTTAACATTTATATTTATTTGCTTGGCAGACGCTTTTATCCAAAGTGACTTGCAAAAGAGGTAAACATAATCGAGTGACATTAGGCCTGGGCCCGATTGGAGAGGTAGCAAAAGTTGATTGCCAAAAGTGAAAAGATTTACAATCATGGATTACAATCATTAAAGCAGTTAAATTTAGCCTAACAACAAATTCACCAGCAATATATAGTATCACAGAGAAATGTTTTCTACTCTATCAATTAGACAAATATTCACTGAACCGATGGGTTTTCAATTGCATCTTAAATACATTGAGGGAGTCAGCAGTACGGATGGAGGTGGGCAGCTCATTCCACCAACTTGAAACTGCACAGGAAGAGAGTCTGAAATTGAGGCTTGATACCACACAGAGGGGCCATCAGCAGACATTGTTCAATGGCAGACCTGAGTGGGTGAGAAGGAGTGCAGCACTTCACCAGTGTCTCCATATACTCAGGTGATGACCCACTGACTACTCTGTAGACAAACATCAAGGATTTGAACTTAATTTGTGCTTCTTCAGAGGGCCAAAGTAGCAACCTGATGAGAGGAGTGGCATGGTCCCATCTCGGCTGATTAAATACAAGATGGGTTACCGCATTCTGGACCATCTATGGCGGCTTGATAGCACAAAAGTGAGTTGCAGTAGTCCAGACATGACAAGACCAAAGTCTGGACCAGAAGTTGTACTGCATACTCTTTAAACCTGGAGGACATGATGGCTCCATTTACTGTAATCAAGGCCCACAAACACTGATTTTGAAAGTTACAGTAATACCTTTACTACCCAATTTTTTAAAAAAATTTCTAATGTGACTTTTAATTAATTTTTTAAATCGCTTCGCTCACCAACCCCCAGGCGGGCGCTGCATGCTAGCCACTTTGCGAATGGTGAAGTGGATGTACAATTTAAACAGATTATTATTTTCATGGGAATTGTTGCATATGCATAATAAAACTAACTATCTTACATTACAGTGAGTAATTAACCATATTAAAAAAGAGTAAAACGTAATAAATTGAAAGAAAATTATGTTTCATGTTGCGTTAGAGGTATTTGTTGCGTTATACAGTACGATTTCATTTTGTTTGGCATTGAAATTAACACGCAAATACTTTTTAAATATACACTTTTACTGTAAAACTTCAGTAAAAACAATTTTTGAATTAACTTTTCATCAATATCGCATTGAATTTTGATTCCATGTTTGGACTTACATTATGACAACACAACATATAACTGAGTGAATATCGTTTCTTTCTCTCTAATAAATAAACCGACTTTTTTGAACGTTTGTCCCTGTGATTTGTTAATTGTCATATACAATACATCCTTCTTTCAACAGTAATTTGTGTGGTGGAAGACCGGACGGTGTTAACAGTTGTTGATATTCTTCGGGATATTGTCAGTTGATGTTTTCATGTTCCGCACGATCACCAACAACTGTTTCACTGTAGTCTATTGATACGCATTTAACTGATCAACAGTTTTCACATTAATTCATTTGACTTCATCGTTTCTCGGTGCTAGGATTGCCCGTGTACCCATTTTTTCTGTTGGTAACCCTTCTGGATGAAATTTTTCAATAAGATTTGGACATAATAAGTCTTCTTTTATTGGGAACTTACAGTGAGGAAAACGTAAAAATTTATAAGAGCTGAGAGTGCAGGAACTGTGTCTGACAAAAGCATTCACACCAATGAGAGGCGAGAGGACTGTGGGCGTGGTTTAAAATGGTTGTGAGGAGGGCGGGACTTGAAAAAATCTCTTGGAAATAGTCTTGTCTTGTCTCAAAATTTTCTTTTATAATAGAGAGATTTTGATGTGGAATTGGCATTTTTCTTTACCAAGTACATTTAATTTTGCATTTTATTTTTTACTTATTTAAATGTTAAAGATTTCTATATAAATTATTAGGTTGTTTTATTTATATAATCAGTTTTCAGAAAATTAAAATAAAGGATTTGTGTTTATTAAGTTCTTCCATTTCTTTCAGTTAATGTTATTCATTTAGACTTTGCACTACATTTTACCATCGAAGGAGATGGGGTAGGGTGAGTTGAAGGGCCCCAGTGAGTCACCTCCATGTATCTGCCTACCTTTATCCTTCCACCTCCTCCACAAGTAATTCATCTCTTACATTTTTGTTTATTGCTAATGTCATATTGTGGTCCAAGTCCTATCTGACTGATAGGCTAGAGTTTGTTAGTCTTGGCAACAGCAGATCCAGCTCAGCGCCGGTCACACAAGGAGTCCCTCAGGGCTCTGTCCTCTGCTTTTCTGTATTTATATGCTTCCCCTTGGCCATATTATCCGTAGCTATGGACTGGGTTATCATTTTTATGCAGATGATACTCAACTCTACCTCAATGTTAAAAGTGGAACTTCATCAGAGCTCTCTCAGCTCACAACCTGCCTTAGTGAAATTAAAACCTGGATGGAGCAGAACTCTTTAAAATTAAATTGCAATAAAACTGAACTCCTGCAAATTGGGACTAAAATGCAACTTAATAAAATGAGCTCCTTCCCAGTCCATCTTGGTGGTGATCTCATCAGACCTGCCTCTACTGTAAAAAATCTTTGTGTCATTTTTGATTCCTCCCTCTCTTATTCCGCCCACATAAATCACATTAAGAAACTTTCTTACTTTCACCTCCATAACATATCCCGTGTTCGCTCCTTCTCTAATGCTGAGAAACTTGTCCATGCTTTTATCACATCCCGCATTGATTATTGTAATGCCCTACTGGCAGGTGCCCCTTCTAATCTTATATCACAGCTCCAGCTTATTCAAAACTCAGCTGCAAGAGTCCTTACTCGAACCAGCAGCAGCGAGCACATCACACCCATCCTGCTCCGTCTCCACTGGCTCCCTGTGTCTTACAGAATCGAATATAAAATCCTACTAATAACCTACAAAGCCTTAAATAACCTCGCACCAAACTACATCAGTGACCTCCTCCATCACTATGTGCCTGCCCGCCCACTAAGGTCCTCTGATTCTGGCAATCTTGTTGTGCCCCACACTAATCTACACTCCATGGGTGACAGGTCCTTCAGCTGTATAGCGCCCCGACTCTGGAATGACCTACCGAAATTAATCAGGTCAGCTGACTCCATGAATTCTTTTAAAAAACAACTCAAAACTCATCTGTTCAGGAAGGCTTTTAGCTCTACTTGACTTTATTACCCTTCTCTCAGTTTACTTCTCTGTCAAGATGCTAATGTAACCTGTGTGTGTGTGCGAGACCATCAATTATGTTGTCTGTTTTTTTTCCAGAATTCACTGTCTTAATCTTCTTTATTTATTTATCTGGTTTGTACAATGCTATATACTGTATACACTGCCGTTCTTTATTATATTCTGTAAGTGCCTTGAGCATGGGAAAGGCGCTATATAAATAAAATGTATTATTATTATTGTTCATTTGCTACCTTTTAATAGTAACAATTCCACTGTACTCCATAAACATGACAATAGTAGCCCTTATAAATCAGATATTTTTGTTTCAATTTGATTCAACTTGTAAAGCATCTTGGGTTGGTACACACTGTTATCGGCTCTGTATCAAGTAGTAATTGAGTTTTCTTTGAGACAGGGAAGTATCTGAGAGACTCCCACATGGATAGACTGGGCTGGCCACTGAATTCAAGCCAACAGAGCTCTGCAACCTTTTTGCCCTCATATAATCTTAAAGGATAAGTTTGGTATTTTTCAGGTTGAAGTTATTTCTTCAGAAATGTGGTATATATTTTCCAGGCAAAATTATGTTCTAAAGTTAAGCATTTTCTATAAATTTTTAAAAATCTTGCCGGTGTGTTCTGCTTGTTGCTTGTCATTGTTTTAAGAGCTGGGAGCACATGAAGTGTGTCTGCCAAAAGCATTCCAACAACTGCTAGGTTAGATGTCTGTGAACTTGTTTTAAAATGTTGTCTTGTGTGACGTTAAAGTGTCTCTGGCTTGATGTCAAATTGTCTTCCGAGAAGATCACATCTCATCTCCTTAGTCTCCCTTCCAAGATTTTTTTTTGTAATAGAGAGATTTACTTATTTATTTATTGATTTATTTATTGAAAACACTTCACTTTAGAACACAATTTAGTGTGCCAAATGCATACATACCATGCTTGTGAAGAAATAACTTTGGCTTGAAAAATACCAAACTTATTGCATTTCTGTAATAGATTGCATTTTGGCAAAGGGAACAATTAACATCCCAGCAGAAAGTGACCATTCTTTTTTTTTCCTTTCAGGATTTCTGATTGCCTCACGTATTCACACATATACATTTTCTCTTTTTTCAGGTTTTCTACACAGCCGTCCTCTCCCTGGACCCAAGAGCTGATCTGTCGAAGCAGCATGGGAAGGTGTTCAAGCTCCGTAATGAAACCCATCACCTGTTTGTGGGGCTGCAGCCGGGTACAACGTACTCATTTACCATCAAAGCCAGCACAGTGAAAGGATTTGGTCCCCCGGTCACAACACGAGTTACAACCAAGATATCTGGTAATTGAATGTGGACCAGCTGGTATATGGGCATCTTGTGCTAAAGTCTATCAGTTAAGGTCAGGTCTGCTTCTTCAAAAAAAAATTAAAGATAATAAATGGTAGCATAAAGGCCGCCTACTATTGATTCACTTTGGTTCTTTGGCCAAGCCTGGCCAGAGATTACACTGCCTGCTGACTCAGTGAGAAAGATGGGAAAATGACAGAGTGTGAGCAGAAGAGAAGCGAGGCAGTCAGTATTTTCTTTTTCATGTAGTTTTCCTATTTTCATGTTGCATACATTTGGTAAAAACAGAAATTTTCCTTTGTGTTTATTTTGTTTAGATGTGCATTGGTGTCAAATGTATGGATGATGCTGAGAGTTGTGGAGCAGAAAAATTACATTTTAGACAATGCCAGTTAGAGAGACTTGAGTAGTACTGGGGACTGTTGGCATCTGTTGGGTAACACTGGCGTCACTTATGTCTGAAACTAACTTAGTTAATATCAGCACAAAATGCATCATGTTTGAATGGAAACAATCATGTGCATGGTAAGTTACCCCACAAAACTGATCTACAGCCTTTGTTCTATGCTGTGACTCTTGAGCTGTTGAAGATGGAGTTTGTGAGCATCACTTGCCATATACAGTATGTCGCCAGCACAGAGTTGGACCAAGATGGTGGTGTTTCATAGATTAGAACAGAACAGAATGCCTTTTATTGCCATTGCACAGATGTACAATAAAGGTTAATGTGTTCCCTGAATACTACATACAATATAATAAAAGCAGAATCTTCAACAGATTCAACATATGCTCTGCATTTTAAGCTACACACATACATTAATATAAACCAATACAATCAATAAAACATTGAAGGTGGAAACAGATTAATAGCAAAGAGTGGAGTAGCTCCATTTTACAGTGATTTTAATGAGTCTCCGAGATATTGTACTTTTGTCCTATTGGTGCCATGGGTGACAGTGAACAAAATCAGATCAAAAGCCCTTAGAGGCATTAAAGAGCTATTTTACAAAGTTGAGTTTGGTGCTCAGGTAGAAGCATTTCAGTAGTCTGTAAGCGTGTGTCTTATTAGAACTCTAACGCCTTTCAGAAGGCTGCAGAGTTAATAGGTGGGTCCCTACGTAAACATCGAGTTCGGTCCCCTAGTGAAGATTTCATAATCTTTACCCTGATGGAGGGACTGACTGCCAGATATTTGAGGTTGAAGGTCACACACTCTACGAGGTATTGCTCTTTCCACCTCAAGGACATGCACTGCCACCTCAGCCCATATCATGCTGGGTCCACTTGTCTGACCTTAGGTTGAGATTCTCACATTTCTTTCTATGTATCTGTCTTTTTTGCTTCATGCCATCTCTTTATCCTGCTGCAGCCCCAATGATGCCAGAGTACGATACTGACACGCCACTGAATGAGACGGACACGACCATTACTATTCTGCTGAAGCCAGCCCAGTCACGAGGCGCTCCAGTCAGGTAAGGGATACGGAACAGGAGTGTGACTGTCCTAATGGGCTCTCAATTTGGGGATCATGTGAGTGCTAATCAATGACTGGCATTAAGGGAGTATGAGAGTGATACAATACATGAACATCTACTTGCAGCACAAAACAGGTCAATTCTATGCAACAAAGTTAAAGTGAACACTAAAGAAACTTTCTTGTATCCCATTAGTATCACCAGTGAGCTCAGCAGTACTTTCATTTGCCATTTCGCAGTGGTAGTGCTGCTGCTTTGCAGTAAGGAGACTGTGGAAGATTGTGGGTTCGCTTCCCAGTTCCTCCCTGTGTGGATAGCGCTTTGAGTACTGAGAAAAGCGCTATATAAATGTAATGAATTATTATTATTATTATTATTAATTGCGAAAATGTTTTGGCTATGTGGGGAAAAAACAAAGGAACACTCACTTTTACATGATGAGAAAATGTAGACTTGGCAGACAGAATGAATGATCATGGGATTAAAACCCAGGGTGCTCGATTTTGACCCACTCCAATTCGCCTACTGCTCCAACCGTGCCACAGAGGATGCCATATCTATTGCACTCCATTTTTCATTGGAACATCTGGAGAATAGAGATGCTATGGTCCGCATGCTGTTTGTTGATTTTAGTTCGGCTTTTAATACCATCATCCCTCAGAATTTGATCAGCAAACTGGGCCCATTGGGACTGGGCATACCTCTGCAAAACTGGATATTGGACTTTCTAATGGATAGGCCACAGTACGTACGGGTAGGAAAGAATAAATCAGATACCATCTCCTTGAGCACAGGTTCTCCACAGGGGTGTGTTCTAAGTCCCCTCCTCTTCACGCTCATGACCCACGATTGTTGTGCCAAGTACAGCACAAACCAAATTATTAAGTATGCGGACGACACAACAGTGGTGGGTCTCATTCGAGGTGACGGGGAGGGGGATTACAGAGAGGAGGTGAAGTCATTTGTGGAATGGTGTGATAAAAACAATCTGATACTGAATGTCGAAAAAACAAAAGAACTGGTGATCGACTTCAGGAAGAAACAGCTGATACACATCCCGGTCTACATTAAGAACACTGCTGTGGAAATTGTGCAGTCTACTAAGTTCCTGGGAGTTAATGTGACGAACAACCTCACCTGGTCCCTGCACACCTCCTCTGTCATCAAGAAAGCTCACCAGCGCTTGATCTTTCTGCGGAGGCTAAAGAGGGCCCATCTCAGTAAGTCAGTCCTCACCACTTTTTACAGAGGGACCACAGAGAGCGTGCTAACCAGCAGCAGCTCTCTGTGGCAGGAGAGCTGCAGCGCTTCAGACTGGAAAGCACTGAGGAAAGTGGTGAGGGCTGTGGAGAGGATCATTGGAGCCCCGTTGCCAAATGTACAAGATTTGGCAAAACAACGCTGTCTGGCCAGAGCTGTGCGGATTTCTAGAGACCCTACTTATCCTGCCTCTGAACTCTTTTCCCTCATGCCCTCAAGCAGAAGGTACCGCAGCCTGAAATGTAGAACTACCAGGTTTAAAAACAGTTTTTTTCCTACTGCCGTTCGTCTTTTAAATTAAGCATTTTAGTATTTCATTGTATGCTGATTTTAACTATGTGTTTTTATTAATGTCTTGTGCATCGTATTTTCGTTCTGCAGCACATCTTGGATGTTCTGCTGAATGACAAATAAAATTGAAGTGAATTGAATTGAATTGTGGCAATGAAGCACTAATCACTGTACCACTGTAGAGCAGACAGCAACCCTGGGTAGGGCAGTAGCCCACTATAGAGTACATTGCCTCATACGGGGCCAATTTAGAGTTACAAGTCAACCAGTCAATCTTAGGAGCGTCAACGCTAGGCAAGAACCATCTTTAGATAGGAAGTTGGTCCATCACATGGTACACTCAGCCATGCCAGGCTTGTTTATATCCACCAGGTACCCTAACACACAGTTCTGCCATATGGAAAGAAAAGTCAGATTACACAAAAAAAAAGTTTGGTGGACGTGAGGAAAACACACCAACGCTACAGAGGCAGTGACCTTGCCATGATTCTAATCTAGGAATCTGGAGCCACGAGGGAGCAGTATTAACCACCTTGCCACCTCGTACTCCCTGGTCACAGCAGGAACATTTAGCATGATTGACCTTTTGATCATACTGGCCATCTTAGCCAGTAGTGGGGTTAAATGCCAGCCAGGTGGGAAGAGGTGGGTCCAGGTGGACAGACACCGGAAGTGACGTCAGAGGTGGCAGTCATCCAGTCTGTAGAGAGAGAGTAAGAGAAGAGGCATTAAAATACAGTGCCACCCCGTGGACGGGCAAGGAATTACTACCACTAGAGTCTTTAAGCTCTCCCCAAGGTACACGTGCGTGACAGCATGGCAGCTGAATGCCATGTGACTGTGTGAAAAAGAGCCATTCCTTTTCACAATCTAAAAAGTTAATTTAAAGTAGTGTTTCTCAACCACTGGGTCTTTATGGGATGCCTCCGGTGAGTCGTGAGTTTTTATTGTTTGTAATGGTAGTGAGGGGTCGTGGTGGGTTGCCTAAGCGAATGGCACATGATATATTTCTGATCCCAGTTCTGATGCACTTAATTAACCATGGGGGATGCCAAACCCGCCACCCGCCACTCTTTCAATCGTCTTTGATTCCCCAATTGGGATAAAGTCACTAATGATCATCTTCGATTCACTCAGGGGTATCCTGCCCTCCAAATCCCAGGCCTGACAATCATTTTCGATTCACCAAAGGGGATCATTGAGTGGATCGCAAAGACGTTTACATTTGAAAAAGTGGAACACGGCTTTAAAAAGGTTGAAAAACATTGATTTAAAAGATTCTCGTCAAGATCAGATTCTCGTCCACATTCTACATCTTGGATATGCGCAAGTAAAGCAAGTGTGAGGAAAGCAGCTGTATTGTAGCCGTCCATGCACACACACACACACACACACACGCACACATTATTCATTTCATGCTATTTATTTGCAACCCCTCTCAGAGAACTGAAGACTGGATTCCCAAGATGCGGATGTGCTGGCCTTCGTGAACAAGAAAGCCGAGATTTGCACTTTTGTCTCCATAACCGCTTTCTCCTATTAAATAGGTATTGTTTAAGGCAGCACGGGGAACATATTCAATATTTATGAATAACGTTTTGTACAAGAAAATGCAACCATCAGTAAGCAAGAGAGTGATATCAGTGCTGTCAGAGTGAAGTCTCGGCGTGGTTCAAAGCATCCGCTGAATGAAAAAAAGAATTATTGTCAGCTCAGTGAATGCTTTAAGGAATTAAAAGCAGTCATTCAGATGAGTGCAATTTGTATGCAAAGGCATAAGATTGAGAAGTCCCATTTAGATTTGTCTGGCATGAAAGCACAGCCTGTCTTTCACTTCTTTTTTTGCACTTTCTTACTTTATTTGGTTTCTGACCTTTGCACCTTTTGGACAGCTCTTTTTGATTGGCATCGTAAAGGAGATCGACAATTGCAGGAACAGGAAGGAAATTCACATGAATTGCGCTAATAATGTTTTACACACTCTTCTGAATGAACGTTAGGTGTGGAGGAGGCCCTCACCTGTGTTTTATAGCTATGATTGTGTGCTACAGGTTGTCAGTATGAGGTTCCTCCCAGGCTGCAGGACTCCCACTTTAGCTTACTAGATGCCAGACAGAAGGGCCCCCCCTGGTAATGATGTTTTCTGTTACTGAACCAGCAGAGGGTGCTTCAGCCGGCTTTGTAACTCAGGCTGATGTCTTTGAAACCTGAAACAAAGAAGGCTTCGACATGCAGCCTTTGCTACTGCTCAGTGGCAGACTGGACAGGAAGGCCCGTTTAAAAGTAAGACTGTCCTCCAGTTCCGTTTACAAGACCACTAGTCACCTGGTCCATGGAAAAGTGCTGCTCTAAGGGCCTCACAGTAAGCCTATTGCAGCGTCTTTTGTTCACTTTGCAGGTTCAATGTACAGACTAACAGACTCAAAGTGTTCCTGTTATATGTTATTCTACCATAATTGAGCACATCTTCCATGACCACCTCTCTGCTTTGAAAATACTCTTTTTTTTTTTTAAATAGTAGCAACCATTATTTTCGAAAACAACAAGGCACTCTTTTCCAATCATTAATAATTATCCCTTAGAAAAGCTGCAGAATTAGAGATGTGGATAATTTGAGATACTCTGTTGAGGAACATACATTCCTCTAATTATATATAATTGTGTGCCATGTACTTGGCAGAGATGGACGTAATTATTGACAACAAGCGCAATATGAAAACTTGGAATGAAAAGACAGCCGCTTGCATCGCTGGGTTCAGAATGATGTTCTCTGTGTAACGATTCTCGTAAACACACTTCATCTTTAACACAATGGCACAATGACTCAAGCCCAAGGTGGCTCCTGATAGACCCTGGAATAAAAGTTGAGTGTTCACCCACCTAACTTTTAAGGTTGTCTTAAAACAAGCAACGAGGCATCTTTAGCTAGGAATTATTTACTTTAGGTTTCTAGCAAGACACTAACATCTCAGCCATGCTTGGTGCACATTTCTGCAGGAGCTCCTTGCAGCCTTGCAATGGAAAAATCACGTTAATAAAATAGATGGATGTTGTAATATACAGTTCAGGTGTCCTAGCATGAAAGCTGATCTTAAGCTCCTGTCTACAGGAATCAATGTTAATGTGTAATAAAAAAGGTTAATATGGTAGACGGATGAAGTCATAGTGCGGTATACTGGTGAGTATCTACCCAGGCCGAGAGGTGCCCTTGTGCCCATGTCTACAGAAACAGGTGATGGCTCCCTTCAAGCCTGTAATCGAAAAAGCAGATTAAAAAAGCAGATGGATAAAATAATAATAATAATTCTTCACATTTATATAGGATAGGAACATCTTTCAAAGTACTGGCAGACACCCAGTCTAGTAAGGAATCTGGACTTGTTTGTCACCTTCTGATATTTAAGCATGATTTTGTGCCAGTTTTTTAATTTATTTTTCCAATATTTTGTAATGTTTTTGCTGCCAACTGTCTTCTTCTCTCACAATTCCCCATCCATGTTCCAAAATATTTGAACCATGGTGATGTCATCATAGTACTTTTATGTATATTTTGAAACAAAGACACATATACAGTAGATGCATTATCTATGCTATACATGCACACAAATGTGTAATTACGGCCCTCAAGTGCACTATAAAAATGGTACCAGCTTTTCCGATCATTTTGGAAGGCTAGATGTTTGCATTTTTTTAACAAAAAATTTTTGTTCTTTTTGGTTGCCATATTTTTTTAACTCTTTTTTTGTTTTGCTCTATAGGATTAAGATCAGTGCAGGCAGTCACTCACCTCAGCTGAATCATTTACACAAGGCCTCTGCTTATTCTGCTAACCTTGGGGCCTGTTGGGACGGTTATCAACACATGCTGTTTCTTTTCTTGTCTTTTCTATTGCTACATAATGTCTTAGCATCCCAAGAGTATTATTACAACTGGATTCTTCTTTAATTTGCTTGTGCACTTTCTTAAATTAATCATTTCATTAATTAATATTAATGGTCTTCTGGATGTTGTTTTAGGGTTTTTCAAACCAAAGGAATCCTTTTCTGCAGTTTGTTATTTCCTTGAATGCTTTATCACAAAGTTCATTATTTTTTAAATTATCTTTTAATGGACAACAGATGCTGCTCCGTTTGTTACCTTGGTAATGTTTACAATTCACCAGGATGGCGTGATGATGACATAATCGACGCAACTATTTAAGGATTCCCCTTTTTAGTTCAAATTTATCCGAGACTGGATAAAAAATCCTGAACTCTTTGTCAATCATTTCTTTGAATGTTCTGACTTAAAAAGACCTCTTTCTAACTTTTGACAATTTTAGTTTTGTTCTTTTTCTTCTGAGGAAAGATGGGATTGCCCTCTGGTTAGCAAACTTTGCACGTCTCAGTTAATGCAGGAGCATCTTGTGTTCAGATTTACTCTACTTTTAATTGTCGCACACACACTGGTCAAGTTAAGATGCTTACAGAGATAGGCAACCCTACAAATCTGTATTTAACTCTGATATTTTTTTTCCTTTTCTCCCAGGGGTGAAATTTTTCCAAAACAACTCAGTTTTCTGAAAAGCACACAAAGCAATAGTTCCTCGCATAACTCAACATAAAATGCCTGTTGCTGTGTGCCCTGTCGGCGCGTGTTAGCCGTTTATGGCTGCCGCTACATCAGGAGCAGGAGCACAGGGGTTGGGGTGGTAGCCGATCAGCTGGGGACCAATCAGCTGATTCTGTTACCTCACTTTCGTATGACATCTCGATTTCCAGATCGCTTGCACCAAAATCAAAGTCCAACAATTCAGAGTTCAGGTCAAAATAATAACATATATGCAAAACTCCATTCATGGAGTATTTTGCTTTGCACATTCGCTTTTGCTCTCTCATCAGATGTCGATGCCATCCTAGAGTTTGTTAACTCTACGCTACTCCTGCATATGTCAAATCAACAAGTCTAACATTCCTCCTAGCAAAGAAGGTCTAACTAGATGTCGATTTAAATCGATATCCTCCCTCAACCTCGTTGTCGACAGAAGTTGACATCCACCCTAAAAGACTTAAAATGCAGATTCAGAAAATACATGGATGGAAGGAGCCACCTAGTCCATTCCTATGAGAAAGGTTTCTGCTTTCTGCAACCTTTTATTTAAAGCAGAGACCATGATGGTGGATGGGTAAAAGGCAGCCGGTATCTCGTGGTACGCTGGTTTCTTTCTTGTGTTACTCCTTGTGTCTGACCACACCTTTAACTATGCCTACCTTTCAACGATGCACAGCTAAGGCAATGTTTGCCACCTTCACCTTAGGTCCATCATTTCTCCTTTTCCCTAATATTTTAGCAGGCTTTTCCTTCAGAGTAGTTTCTTATTCCCCGATTTTACTTTTCTGCATAGTTCTCAATGTGTTTCTTGTTTTCTCTATCATTGTTACCCCTTTTGCTTTTCTCGATGGTGAGTTATGCCCAGTTCCTTTGTCAACGTACATTGCTGCTCACACTGTTTTGACCTCTTTATTATTCTGTACTTCAGCTTCACTACTCTTTTGGGCTCATGCTTGTCACACTTTTTAGCTGTCAGACCTTGGCTACCCAGTCTGTGTCACTCCAGCTACCAGTTGTTCATGTTGCATACTGTATCTGTGTTTTGAGAGTGCATCTTGCCCCTTCGTGATCTTTTACTGTCACGACCACTGGAATGCATGTGGAGGCAGCCTGAGTGAATTAAAGAATTATACTCAGACAAAACAGTTCTTTTCAATGTTTTGGGACTGCCGTGACTAACTAAAATATTGTCAAAACAAGTTTAGAAAAATTAATGAAATCCATAAAACCAGCAGCCAAGGATCTAAGTAGGAATAACTTTCGATTTTAGACATTAGTTCTTGCTTTGTCACTTTTGAATTTCAAAGGGAAAAATAACTAAACATTTCTATTTTTTCGGTCATATAACCTGTCTTACTCTTTGCAGGAAAGAATTTGGTCCACTGAGAAACAACCAAACTCTGGTGATGCAGCGCAGATGTGCTGCAAGTGACAGAAACTGAGCTCATTAGGTTGCCTTCTGTAAACAAATAAAAGGCTTTGTCTATTTAAAAATAAAATCTATTCTTTTCCCTGAAAGCTTGAGACTTCCAGCTCATTTTACGAAGTCATTTTCACGACCCGTTTATGTTGGCGCTTCCTTGAATGGCTACATTTTTGTAGGACATGAACTGGAGTTCTACCATTATGTACTCTCTGCTATTTAACTATTTTTTTCATTATTGATTTGTGTCCTCCTATCTTTTGGTCTCTACTCTCTAACAGGTGTGTTAGGCATTTCTGAAAGCCACATCCTAAAAGGAAGGGTATTGCCATGAACCATGGTCATTCTGCTGGCTGTGGGATTCTTTCCAAATCATTGCTCGTTCAGCTTTCCTTAGTTTTGGTTTCCATGTTTGTAAGTTAGAAATCACATGTGAACCACACTTTAGGAGAAATTTGATGAAACTGATTATGAATTACACTGTTTTATCACTCTACTGTATATAACCCTTTCAGGAAATCAATAAACTGTTATGGAACAAAAATGGCAAACCCATCGTGACACCAGGGACTCTGATCAGGAGAACAAATGGTTACACAGAATGAATGTTTAAAATTTAGTAAAGCTGCCCCTGGGTTATTTATGTATGATGCCCATATATAACGCTTATGGTAACATCCTTCTGAAGAGCTTATTTAAAGTTTATAGACTGTTCTCCTACAAAAATCTTAAAAGCCAGTGTGAAGCATCCTCCTGAAAGTGACTGTGTTACGATTGTGAAGCCTGCTCTCTAAAGCGTACTGACAGCGGATGGAGGCCAGCCGTGATATTTTCATAACGAAAACGAGAACTAGAACTAAAAATATTGTTTTCGTTTTACAAGCACGCAAACTGAAATTAAGGCAAACAGAGAAACTAAAACTAAATAGAAATAAAAATTAGTGATATGTGAACAAACTAAAACAAGAACAAAAATTGAGAAAAAACTAAAAAAAACAGCAATAGAATTTTCGTTCAATCCGGTTCAGTCATGCAGAGGGGTTGTTTGAACGTTGCCCTGAGCGTTCAGTTATGTTGAGCTGTTACTATGTAGTGACCTTGTACCTTGGGCCTATTATAGTCACATGGCGCAAGTTCCGTAAAGAACCGTTGTTTGTTTGTTGTGCGCATTTGGTTCATCGAGTTGAAGCAGTACGCACGTGTGGTGTGTGGTTTTGCATAGATGTTTGCCGGTAGAAAGCGAAAAAGTAACGTGTGGAAATACTTCAATTACAGCGCAGATGATAATAAAAGCAAATATAGCATGCGATCTGAAGAAAGAGTGTGGTTTTTAGTTAGTGGGAAGAATACTACGAATCTGAGGGATCATTTAGCTTGACATCTTCCAATAATTTTAAGTACATTAAATGACGAAAACAAGACTAAAGCTGAGAAGAGAAAGAGAGAAGGTAAGCAACATACAGTCTGGTGGCGCCAATGGCTGAGGAGGACCTTGTCTGAGCGCCACCATCACAGGCGTTCGTTGAGCGAATATTTTCACTATGTGGCTACCTGTGTAACAGACGTCATTGCAACATGACCAAGTCTCTCGAAATGCATGCTTATTTAAAGCCTTAACAGCAACATGCTTGCACAGACTGGCTTCTTGTGTTGAAACATTTGATCCTGCTGACTATACTCATTAGGCCTCTTAATCTGTTTCAACATTGATAGTCAAGCTGTGTTTAATGGCATTATGAACTGTGAGTGTATTTTGTTGATGGAAACGTAACTTGTATTGAAATATGTGTAGGCTGGCATTTGTGGTCTTGCCACAGGAAAAAAAAACAACTAAAATTGTACTAATATTATGTAAAAAGGCCAGAACTAAATAAAATAAAAGCTAAAATTTTAAATGCTGAACTAAATAAAAATACAAAAATTGCTGACTCCACTGAAACCGAGAATGAAATAAAAATGAAAATTAAGTTTATATAATAAAATAAAAACTACAACTGAAATATCACTGGAGACCAGTAGGCTCCTGAGTAACAACTGTGTTACAGAGGAGACTTTAGCACACACATGACTGACCACTGAGTGACTCTCAGCCACGTTCAGCCTATGGGAAGCAGCACATCCTCATGCCTGTGATTTGTTTCCATCTCACTCATCTGAATCCACACACTTGTTAATTTTCATTCCATTGCCGTGATTATACAATGCTGATATGATCCGCTGAGAGGTTGCAATTTCATTTCTCTTATTGCCACAAGAATGATCCGTTTGAAATCACCAGCATGTTTTCATATTAAGGCATCCCCTCATGAACCTGGGAATATGCATTTCAGACCTAATCGTATGTGAAGCTCATTCTTGTCCTGCAAAGTGCCTAACGATGGAAGTTATTAACATAAAATGAGTTGTGCTCTCAAACAAAAACAGAGAAAGCAGCCTGGGGGTATTTTGGAAAACTATACATAGTGATAGTCCAGCAGATATAATCACCACACAAATGTAAAATACATGCTATTTTGTAAGCACATGCACATAGATTTTATAAATAAAGTACAATGTAATGCTGGCATTCTGACAAAAACAGATTCACATCAAGCAGACATATGCACAGTCCAACGTGTGTTGTAAAAGTGTTTGAATGAAATTATTCTGGAGTCTACCATGTTATTTTATGTTGCAATGCACTATGTTCTTGGTTTCTTTGTAAAACACCTTCTGATACTACTCGCTGTAATAGTTATTTAAAATAATGGCAATAATAATAATACTATTAGTCAGCACAGTGGTTAGCTCTACTTCCTCCCTGTATCCAGCAGGGGACACTAGCTCCCTTGTTGGAATGAGTTCTTTTTTAATTGTGGAATGTTATATAACCCAAAACTATTTAGATATAATATAAAAAGGCGATACCCCTCCCTTAGTGATATGGCAGTAAAGAATCACATAGGACTCTAAGCTATCAACTTCCCAACAGTGTTCAGAAGCCATTAAGAAGGCTAACATAATGTCAGGTTATATAGCACGATGTGTGGAGTACAAGTCACAGGAGGTTCTGCTCAACCTTTATAATGCACTGGTGAGGCCTCATCTTGAGTACTGGGTGCAGTTTTGGTCTCCAGGCTACAAAAAGGACATAGCAGCAATAGAAAAGGTCCAGAGAAGAGTGACTAGGCTGATTCAGGGATACAGGGTTTGAATTATGAGGAAAGATTAAAAGAGCTGAGCCTTTACAGTTTAAGTAAAAGGAAGATTAGTCCAGTGGATCAAGACTGTTATTAAAATAAGTTCAAGAACACAGGGACACAGTTGGAAACTTGTTAAGGGTAAATTTCGCACAAACATCAGGAAGTTTTTCTTTACACAAAGAACGATAGACACTTGGAATAAGCTATCAAGTAGTGTGGTACAGTAAGACGTTGGGGACTTTCAAAACTCAACTTGAAGGACTGGCGAGCTTTGTTGAGCTGAATGGCCTGTCCTTGTCTAGAGTGTTCTAATGTTCTAAGGAGAAATAACTTAGCTTTCTTTAATGATGGTTTATGCTGCATAACAGACGAGGAAGCCATGACAAGACCTTTGGGTAGTGGAGGCCCGATGTGTAGAGTCTGCCATTTTTGTCACTGCGTTGGAAGGATTTTCCAGATGACGTTATCTCCCATACATCCGTCAGCTTCAAAGGTGTGCCAGGCAATGTTCCAAAGCTTCGTACTCTTTCTCCATGTGCAGGCCCCCACTTAAGTGAATAATCCAATTCCAAACAAGGCAAAGAGAGGATACAATTTCATGCTGAGTTTGACACACAGAAATAGTACACGTTGCCCATTTTGCAGTTGTCCTTAAGTTGTCTTGTCTTCTAATGCTTGCCTAGCAGTTCTAAATGCTGGGCCCCTGTACTAAACCTAGCTTTGTGTTAGCTGTACATGTGAGAAGAAAAGAAAAGCACATTTACAATATTTGCACAGAGCACAGTGACATATTAAACTTGTATTCTGATTACACTCCCAAATCAATTGTGGCTGGCCGCCATCTATTTAAAGTTTCCATGATATCTGAGTGGCTCTGTGGGTTTTCCAAAGATGTGCACATTTGGTTAACTGGCCCCACATTAGGATTGATTTCTGACCTGTGCCTAATGCTGTCCGGATAAGGCTGCTCCTCAGTGAGCCCTAACCAGATTAAGTGGATTTGAGAGTGTTATGTAATAGATAGATAGATCTTTATTGTCATTGTCACTTTTACAAAGGAACAACGAAATTGAAGGTGCAATAGACTCAGTGTGAGGAAAAAGAGTTAAAAAGACAAGAAGAGAGAAAATAATAACAAACCAAATAGTAATTAATATACAAATTGCACTTGTTGACTTAAGGTCTATATTGCACATTGGAAGAATAATATGGAGCAGTTTTATTCTGAGTTCAGGGCCATGATTGCTTTTGGACTAAAGCTGTTTTTAAGGCGGTTTGTCCTGGTTTTCATAGCTCTGTATCTCTTGCCCGATGGCAAAAGCTGGAAGAGGCAATGACCGGGATGTGATGAGTCCTGTGAAATGTCTATTGCTTTTTTGTGGCATCGGGAGGTGTAGATTTGTTCCAGAGTGGGGAGGGTACAACCAATTGTTCTCTCCGCTATCCTGACGACCCTGTGGAGCGCTTTCTTTTCTGAGGAAGTGCAGCTGCCGTACCACACACACAGTCCGTACGTGAGCACACTCTCGAAGGAACAATGATAAAAAGCAAGGAGTAGATTTTTTGGGAGGTGGTTCTTTCTGAGAATTCTCAGAAAATACAGTCTCTGCTGCGCCTTCTTTAGCAGCTCCTTGGTGTTGGCGCTCCAGGTCAGGTCATCCTCCAGCTCCATACCCAGAAACCTGAACACCGGGACCCTCTCCACACAGGCCCCGCCAATGATGAGTGGCTGGATGTCAGTTTTGTTTTTCCTAAAGTCAATAACAAGCTCCTTTGTTTTTATGTTGTTGAGGAGCAGGTTATTGACTGTGCACCACTCTGACAGCCGCTCCACCTCGTCCCTGTATGCTAGCTCACCCTCCTTGCCCGAGATGAGTCTGACCACCGTCGTGTCATCTGCAAACTTTATAATCTTGTTGCTATGGTGAGTGGGGACACAGTCATATGTGTAGAGGGTGTAGAGGAGCGGGCTGAGCACACAACCCTGCGGCGTCCCAGTGTTGAGGCTGAGAGCAGTGGATATATGGAGACCCAGCCTGACCCTCTGGGAGCGACCCGACAGGAAGTCCAGTATCCAACTGCAGGTGAGTGATGGAAGTCCCAGATCTGCCAGTTTGGACACCAGTCGTTGTGGGTGGATGGTGTTAAACGCTGAGCTGAAGTCTACAAAGAGCAGTCTGGCGTAACTCCCCTGCTGCTCTAGGTGGGTCAGGGCAGCATGAAGGGCTGTGGCCACAGCATCCTCCGTGGATCTCTTTGCTTTGTAAGCAAATTGAAATGGGTCCAGGTCTGCTGGCAGGCAGGCGATGATATGACTCCGCACCAGTTTCTCAAAGCACTTCATGATGACAGATGTGAGTGCCACTGGGCGGAAATCATTCAGACTGTTCGTGTTGGATTTTTTCGGCAGCGGAACAATGATTGAGGACTTGAGGCAGGATGGGACAGTGGCCTGGGACAGGGACTGGTTGAAAATCCTGGTGAAGATTCCGGCCAGTTGATCTGCACAGTCTTTCAGCACCCGTCCAGCCACATCGTCGGGTCCTGCAGCCTTCCTCGGGTTCACTTTCCTCATCACCCGCCTCACCTCACACTCTTCCACTGTGAGTATATTGCTGTTGTGAACAGGCTGTTGTGATGGAGCTGCTGTTGGTGTCGCCTCAAAGCGGGCAAAGAAGATGTTCAGCTCCTCTGCCAGAGAAGCGTCTCCCTCAGCGGCCAAGGAGTTGCTGGATTTGTAGCCAGTGATGTGCTGGACACCCTGCCACACCTGCCTGGTGTTGTTACTCCTCAGATGATCTTCTATCCTCCTTCTGTATGCTGCCTTGGCCTCTCGGATGCCTCTCTTCAGGTTCGCTCTGGCTACACTGTAAAGAGCCCCATCCCCAGACCTGAAAGCAGTATTCCTAGCTTTCAGCAGACTCTGGACATCCCTCGTCATCCAGGGCTTCCTGTTAGGATAAATCCTTATGCGTCTGTCCCTGGTGACATTGTCCGTGCAGAACCTGATGTAATCCAGGACTGCCGTAGTGTGGTACTCCAAGTCTTGATGATAGAAAACCTCCCAATCGGTTCTCTGGAAGCAGTCCTGCAACTGTTGGGAGGCCTCCTCGGGCCATATGGTAACAGTCCTGGTCATAATGGGAGCTTGTTTCCTGAGGGGAGTATATGCAGGGATTAGAAGCAGAGATGTATGATCAGACTGGCCAAGGTGTGCTAGGGGTTTAGCCCTATAGGCCTGTCTGATGTTTGTGTACAACTTGTCCAGTGTTTTTACTCCCCTGGTTGCACACTTTATGTGTTGATGGAATTGAGGGAGAACTGCTTTCAGATCTGCATGATTAAAGTCCCCAGAAATGATGTGAACAGCCTCAGGATACTTGCTCTGTTTACTGCTGATGGTGTCATGCATAAGCCCCAGAGCCGAGTTAGCATTAGCATCTGGTGCTATGTACACAGCAGTTAGCAGTATAGCATTGAATTCACGGGGGAGGTATATGGGTCTGCATTTAATTGTCATAAACTCCACGTCTGGAGAGCAGTGTCTGGTGACTATGGTGGAATTTGTGCACCAGCTATTGTTCACATAAATGCACAGCCCCCCTCCTCTCTTCTTACCGAAGTGTTCTGTCCTGTCTTGCCTGTGTGCTGTGTGGCCTGCTATCTCGATCGCCGTGTCCGGTATGAGTGGATTAAGCCAAGTCTCCATGATCAGCAGGATGCAGCAGTCCCTGATGATCTTTTCTGTTGCAATCCGCAGCTGCCACTCGTCCCATTTGTTTGCTAGCGACCTCACATTTGAGGAGAAAATGCTTGGAAGCGGTGGTTTGTGTGGCTGCTTCCTTAGCCTCACTAGCACGCCGCCTCGGCACCCCCTCTTTTGTTTACGTTCTTTGCGCCGCCGCCGGCTCCTCGAAGCTGGGATTGTAATCCACGGAGAGCCCGGTGTTCGTGCGATGTCGTCCGGAATGTTGTGGATGCGGAGAAACTCGGAGGTTGAGCAACTCTCGCTCCATAAACCGATAGATAAAATATCCTGCCGGCTATACGTGTATTTATCCAGGCAGGGTGGAAAAAACACAATCTGAGTCGGAGAGCACACAGCCGCAGCGTCTAAGCGCGCCGCCATAGTGATATCCATTGATCCCTATAATAATAGTGTGGAATAGATCTATCCACCCATCTGTCCATTTTGAAATCCATTCATTCAGCTCAGGGTCACAGAAACACATTGCCTTCTCATCTCCTCTCTCTCAGCTTTGGTTTTTCTTCAGCCCAACTCAAGTCTCAGTTTCACCCTCAAACTGACTATGAGGTGACTTTAAACCCTCTTACAGGGGACGCTAAACTCTAATCTAGTGCAAAGTTTTGACAAAAATGAACTGATCTAGCTAGTGGTGAAATTCTCTGGATGGGACCCTAACAGCTCACCCCATTTGCTGATACTTTACACTGCCTGGTTAGGTCTTCTATGTCAGTTACTTTTAGAACCTTCAGAGCCAAAATCAGAATTACATTTCTACCAAACCTTAGGTAGATGCTTGATCATATACTGTCACGTCCCTCTACTCCATACATGGACAACACAAATTTGACCACTGGAATGCATGTGGAGGCAGCCTGAGTGAATTAAAGAATCCCGCTCGGACAGAACGGTTCTTTTCGATGTGATGGGACTGCCGTGATTAAATAAAATATCGTCAAAACAAGTTTAGACAAATTAATGATATCCATAAAACCAGCAGCCAATGATCTAAGTAGGAATAACTGACTATGAGGTGACTTTAAACCCTCTTACAGGGGACGCTTTCAACCAAGCCAAAGGATTACAACATTTTTGAAAATTTGCAGGTGGAAATTATTACTAGAGAACTGAAATGCAGAATAACCCAACAGAAGTTATTAGAAATATGTATGTGTGTTCAAGGTGACAGTATTCTTTTTATATCCCACAGTGCCTACCAGCTGGTGGTAAAGGAAGAGCGCAAACAGAAGGCCCGACGTGCGGCGGATGTCATCGAATGCTTTGCCATCCCAGTCAGCTTCAAGAATGCATCCATTCTTGACTCGCCACACTACTTTGCAGCAGAACTGAAGCCTATAGACCTTGTGGCCATACAGCCATTCACAGTTGGAGACAACAAGACCTATAATGGATACTGGAATGCCCCTCTGTCACCCGTGAAGAGCTACAGCATTTATTTTCAGGCACTGAGCAGTGCCAATGGGGTAAGTGAGACGAGAGCCGTGCAAATGTGGAGACTTGAAGTTTTAGATGAGGAATGAAGTCAACACCGATGTTGTATGCTCTGGGAAGCGGCCTACCACCTGGTCACAGCTTTCTTCCTTGGGGCCTCAGCAGAACAGATGTAGCCACATTGTGCTGGTTCAGTTCTTGGTCTTTTATTAGCCACCTTGTTGTTTTTAGCCTGCATGCCTCCTCACTAGGAAAGAGTGGCTGCCTAACACAAGGCCATCATGCGGCACTCGCAATCAGCGGCTGGCTGTCTTTAGTAGCAGGCACTAATTTATAATTATGTCCTAAATTTATGATCCCAGCTTCCGCCTTAATTGTGCTAATTAGATGTGTCCGTTCTCGGCAGTGTAGACTGCGCCATAATGACCATACTGCTATTGACTTTTGCTTTTAGAATCTCTGCAGGAGACAGGAGAAGGCTGTAATGCGTTGATTTTGTGGGGACCAAAATAAATAAGTCGTGACCTTTGTAGAGGAATGAATCATCATCTGTAAAGCCAAGCTTTTTGTCTTAAAAAAAACAAAATAATTAGCTGTCACAGCTACAGGTGCTCATTTACATGATGTAGCTACCCTCACCCAGCCTGCTTAAGGACAATGGGCCTAACTGGTAACAGGCAACAAAAGATTTTCATTGAATTCTGTGCCTGTGTTTAGGTACAAGAAGAAAAAAGGGTTTTCTATATACAGGTGATCGCAAGGTTCACAACAGCCGCCTACTGCATTTTCTTTTGGCTTGTTTGGTTTGTGGATGATATTGTGGCATTGTCCTTAATTCTGTAGCCTGAAAGATTCAGACGTGGTTTCACAGACTGCAATGAATGGGATGCAAGTCCATACTGTACATACACGAACAATCTGACACAGTGACAATTTAGAATCATTAATTAACCTAACATCAATGACTTGGGGAAAGAACTTGGGTATCAAGGGTGAACTCCACAGAGTATGCAAACACGACAAGAGACTGACTAAGCTCGGGTTGATCCCTAACTACTAGTGTTGGATCAGTACTACAATTTTGACTTTCGGACCTCAGTACCAATACTGAAAAAGTACCAAAGCCAGGACAGATAAGTTCCCTGTCTCACTCCAGCCTCCCTGTTGTACTGCACAATCGGCTGCTTCTCCGTTACACTCAGGAGCGAACTGGGTCTCAAAACCAGCCCGGGCATCCTTCAATGAGTGAGGTGACGAGGTCGACCCACTTGGCCCATTATTCATTGTAATTTTCTTAAAATTTGTGATGAGTAGTCGGCACACTACTTGCTATAAGCCTATGATATGAACACAATCTAAACAGTTGCCAAAGATAATCCATACACTGTTGTTTAGACACAACTTAAAATTTGACGACATGCTTAGAAATAAAATTTAATGAAAAATAAAAATTTAGTAACACGGCTTACATGTTCTGTCCTAATATGAAAAATTCCTATCCTGTGCTTTATAACTTTATTTCATCATCCTAATAATCGTAGCTGAAAACCACTAATTATCGCTCACCCTGATGACCAGAGAACAATAAAATGCATAATACATAATCTAAGCTAATTATTAGTACCAAAGAATTTAAATACTAGATATGAGATAAAATAAATCGCAATAATGTATATTCTAACCGAAATCTAGTGATATTGAAACAGAAATTGGCAAATTGACCAAAATTTTTGCTGCAACGTTGTGTACTGACAACTAAAACAACTTGATGACGTAATACAGTATATTATACAGCAGGGGTGGGCAAAGTCATTCCTGGAGGGCCGCAGTGGCTGCAGGTTTTTGTTCCAACCCAATTGCTTAATAAGATGCACTTATTGCTCTAGAAACACTTCTGCTTCATTTTAGTTATCTCCCTCGTTAAGATTATGAACCCTTATTGCTTATTTAAGTCTTAAACAGCTGCATTCTCCGTTTTTAATTGCTCCTTATTAGCAATAAGATGCAAATGACAAAAGAAACCAGCAGTTATCCATTTTGCTGGTTACCCTTTACACCTGTGTGTATTTATCGTGCACTATTTGGTTTAATTAAATACTTGGAAGGAAAGAGAAGAGAAGACTGAGAATTACCCATCCATTTTACACTTCAAAGTATTTGGATGATATCCTTAGAATGGAAAAAAAAATCTAGGATATGAGAAAGACTTGACATAGCAGAGTTAAAGCACTAACAAGCCATGAAATGGAATTATTGGCAAGGATTGTTTTCTAATTAAGCAACTGGGTTGGAACAAAAACCCGCAGCCACTGCGGCCCTCCAGGAATGACTTTGCCCACCCCTGTTATACAGAACTATATAAATCACAGACAGATAATGTTTAGTAATTTAGAAAATTAATTTTAATGTCAAACAGTAACCAGTACATAAAATTTATTTCATGACCAGACCAGACCAGAGTCTGCGGCCCACCAGGTATTGGCCAAATGCCCTAATGGCCAGTCCACCCCTGGTTGCACTGCATAATGGCGTGCCTACTTTTTCTTGCTGCACTCAGAGTCAACACAAACACCTTTGAATTTTCCAGTGCATCAAACAGCATCGGTCCCTGTGGAGTCTCCACCACATCAAAGAGCCTTGTTGGTGTGTTTGTCCCCTGTGAAGTTTGCAGTGTATTAAAGACCGGAAGAATGAAAAGCTGATCAGAGGGTCTTTGAAAACAATAGTAAATGTCCGGGACCAAAAATCCCAATAGGCTGGTGCTGCTCCATTTAAAAAATTGGGTTTTTTGATCCTTCTTTAGTATCGATGTACCGTGCAACCCTACTCTGTCACTGTACTGCCCATTTGTTATTATGCTAAACTCTAATCAAGTGCAAAGTTTTGACAAGAATGAACTGATCTAGCCAGTGGTGAAATTCTCTGATAGGACCCTAATAGCTCACCCTTTTGTTGATACTTGACACTGTCTGGTTAGTCTTCTATGTCAGTTACTTTTAGAACCTTATGAGCCGAAACCAGAATAACATTTCTACCAATCCTTAGGTAGATAGACATTTCACACTCCATATTACCAGTTAGATAGATAGATAGATAGATAGATAGATAGATAGATAGATAGATAGATAGATAGATAGATAGATAGATAGATAGATAGATAGATAGATAGATACTTTATTAATCCCAATGGGAAATTCACATTCTTCAGCAGCAGCATACTGATACAATAAATAATATTAAATTAAAGAATGATAATAATACAGGTGAAAAAAACAGACAATAACTATGTATAATGTTAAATATTAACGTTTACCCCCCCTGGTGGAATTAAAGAGTCGCATAGTTTGGGGGAGGAACGATCTCCTCAACCTTAATCCATACTTGGAACATATGCCCTTTCTGGAAAGCAGGTCACACCAATATGAATTAGCTAGGCATATTACATTAGAGTCAATTTGTGAAGTGGGGGATCCTCTGAAGATTAGCAGGTCTAGATAACTGAAGCCTGTTGTCCAGTAGTCGCCCAATTGTTAACATCAGAGATGCAGACAATCAATCCCAAGCAATTCAATGCCTGGAAAAACTTTCCACATCTAACAGCATCATTCAGAAACGAAGGAGAGAAACAGGGTGCAAATCTCTGTCAGCAAGAACCATACCCACTAAACGCAGCCAGAGACTGGGAAATATACATGGATTTAGGCCAGTGACTCATCTTCCCAGCTGAATTTGCTAGCACCAACCTGACCAGACATGATCCTCTGGTCTAAATCCTGTCAGAGTGTCTTCATCATAGAACTTACCATCCCGGTTGTGCCTGGAATGTAACAATTCACCCCATTGAGGTGGGATGCAGAGGCTTTGAAGCCAGTTCCACTGTAAGGCTCTTTAAGGTACTAGGCCCAAAGGAAAGCAGTAAAATCACCTTCTGATGCAGCCGAAAAGTGCAGTCACTGGTTGTGTTTAAAGAGAGGAGAGAGGACTCCCTTAGACTCAAGCCTGTGGTGGGCATCTCTTGTGAGGCCAAACTACCCAGGGATTCAGAGGATCACAAATGAAGATGGGGATTAAGGGCATCTACCCCTTGTAGCCACCAATAGAATCCCACTCAAGTTACTGGGGTTATAACGTCCAGTCCAATAAATTATTTTTAAAAATCCTGCTGATTATTATGTCACTGAAAAGAATCAATATTATGGCTACTAATAAATGTAATGTTGATTATAATTTAATGATGAGAGCTAGTGTCTGCAGCCTCAAAGCTCCAGGAAGCAAATATTGCCATCTTAGTTTAGTGAGTGCCAGTGTGAAGTCTGGCAATTCTTCTTGTGTCTACGTCCATCTTAGGGTTATTGGCACATCTAAATTAGCCCCTGTAACACAAGACAAAAGAGATTATAAAGAGTTGGTGAACCCCATATAATGGTGAAGATGGCCTATCTTCCGGTTGTAGGTTCTTCCAGCAGGAAGAGGTGGATGCAGGTGGATGGACACAGGAAGTGACGTCATTGGCATTAAAGCTGTCAATCTTCTGATCTGTAGAGGGCGGAAGAGAAAAGGCATTAGCACACAGCGGCCATCACTAAAACCTTTGTTTTTAACACCCTCTATGAGTGTGTGTGTGTGTGTGTTTGAGACCTGAGATAGACTGGTGCCCTGTCCAGGTTTGGTCTCTTTTTTTTTGGAACCTAATGCTTCTGTGGTGGGATCTGGCCCATTGTTTCCATGACTTGGAGTATATGGCTTTGAAAGAATGATGAGCACTGTAGTAAAAACAAGGCTATGAAAGAAGTCAAATCTATATTCAGAATAATGTCAATGTTAATTTATTTATATAGCACATTTAAAACAACATAGGAATGCTGTGGCCAAAGTGCTTTACAATAAAAGAAGAGACTAAATAAAATAAATAAATAAGTAATGGTGGCAATTTTTTATTGTGCTCAGTATTATTAACACCAGTGTTTATTGTAAGGATAAAAATGATTCTAATCATGATGAAAAAAAGATCATACATCTTCATGATGGTGGTGATAATAACCACGTTTCAAACACAGGCCATACATAATGCTTTAGACTAATGATGTGGATGATGCTTATTATCTCTATCTGCAGTGTTCTCTATATCTCTATGAAATTCTTCAATGATTTGCAAGATATCATTTTAATTGCAAATGTGACTGTGAGCAAAGTGTCAGTAATGATAATTCATATTTTAACGACAACAACAAGAAAGGTTATTTCCAGACAGAAGAGGAATGTGCCTGCTCACCTGTGTTGCCTTCCATAGGTAATCTGCAGTCCAAGTGGTGTGATGTCTTAACCTCTGTCTCCTCTTTGGGGTGTCATATTCTCCGCATTAATTCCATAAAAATGTTTGGATTTTTAATAATATTTTGGCTCAGAATGCACGGTTTTTACTATCACTGCGCTCCACCCTCCTCTTCTAGACTTCCAGTTTTGTTAAACACTCATGTAACTGCTCTACCTCAGCAATTGTTGCAGTTGTGTGAGACTTTCAACTGCTTTTCCTGCTCTTTTGTGACTAGCGCTTGGAGTGATGGACGGCAGGAACCCCCCACATGCACGCATACGCTGAATTTGATTTAAGACAACTTGACAAGCTGTCAGCGCCTTTCTAGACCAAAACATAGACTGCCTCTCTGCTTTTTATGAGTGACGTGGCCCTGTCATGCCTGTCCCCGCTGCCAAGCTGGCAGAGAGAGCTGACTCACATCGACTGCTCAGTTTCTCTCCAGTCATGTTCAGTCACTTCTTGTTTGGCAGAGATCATATGGAGTGCAGGGAAGTGCAACGGCTTGTGAAAAGGGTGTAACGGCACCAGCTACTTTAATTCACAGAGAGGCTGATTCCAAGTGTCTGCCAGGGGGCGGTTGGGTACCTTCTGTGATTTGGCATTGACACTTCTTTTCCTGAAATTTCATGTTGGGAGCTTATAATACAACTGGCAGACTTCAACAAGAACTCCAAGTTATTGCTAAACTTTTGTTTATTGATTTGAACTATTGTGGGTACTGAATAAAATGTGTCACTCTCACAAAGTAAGCAGTCTTCTTAAGGTAATGCCATGGATGTTGAATGCCCTACACAGACAGGAGTTGTCACATTTCTTCATGTGACACCATAGGGTCCTTGCAATAGGAAAATCAGAGCTTGGAAAACAAAGCTGTGCCGGAGTGAAGTCTAAAATATCTCACATCTAAGTGTGTCAGACTTCACAGAAGGAAAGCTAAAGGAATGAACTTTGAAATACAATGCAAAAATTAAAATAAAACAAGCATCTTAGACTCACTGCGGTGGGCTGGCACCCTGCCCGGGGTTTGTTTTCCTGCCTTGCGCCCTGTGTTGGCTGGGATTGGCTCCAGCAGACCCCCGTGACCCTGTAGTTAGGATATACAGTGCATCCAGAAAGTATTCACAGCGCATCACTTTTTCCACGTGTTGTTATGTTACAGCCTTATTCCAAAATGGATTAAATTCATTTTTTTCCTCAGAATTCTACACACAACACCCCATAATGACAAAGTGAAAAAAATTTAGTTGAGGTTTTTGCAAATTTATTAAAAATAAATTGCACCTTTGGCAGCAATTCCAGCCTCAAGTCTTGTTGAATATGATGCCACAAGCTTGGCACACCCTATCCTTGGCCAGTTTCACCCATTCCTCTTTGCAGCACCTCTCAAGCTCCATCAGGTTGGATGGGAAGCGTCAGTGCACAGCCATTTTAAGATCTCTCCAGAGATGTTCAATCGGATTCAAGTCTGGGCTCTGGCTGGGCCCACTCAAGGACATTCACAGAGTTGTCCTGAAGCCACTCCTTTGATATCTTGGCTGTGTGCTTAGGGTCGTTGTCCTGCTGAAAGATGAACCGTCGCTCCAGTCTGAGGTCAAGAGTGCTCTGGAGCAGGATTTCATCCAGGATGTCTCTGTACATTGCTGCAGTCATCTTTCCCTTTATCCTGACTAGTCTCCCAGTTCCTGCTGCTGAAAAACATCCCCACAGCATGATGCTGCCACCACCATGCCTTCACTGTAGGGATGGTGCCAGGTTTCCTCCAAACCTGACGCCTGGCATTCACACCAAAGAGTTCAATCTTTGTCTCATCAGACCAGAGAATTTTCTTTCTCATGGTCTGAGAGTCCTTCAGGTGCCTTTTGGCAAACTCCAGGCGGGCTGCCATGTGCTTTTCACTAATGAGTGGCTTCCGTCTGGCTACTCTACCATACGGGCCTGATTGGTGGATTGCTGCAGAGATGGTTGTCCTTCTGGAAGGTTTTCCTCTCTCCACAGAGGACCTCTGGACCTCTGACAGAGTGACCATCGGGTTCTTGGTCACCTCTCTGACTAAGGCCCTTCTCCCCCGATCGCTCAGTTTAGATGGCCGGCCAGCTCTACTCTAGGAAGAGTCCTGGTGGTTTCGAACTTCTTCCACTTACAGATGATGGAGGCCACTGTGCTCATTGGGACCTTCAAAGCAGCAGACATTTTTCTGTAACCTTCCCCACACCTTCGGAGGTCTACAGACAATTCCTTTGACTTCATGCTTGGTTTGTGCTCTGACATGAACTGTCAACTGTGGGACCTTATATAGACAGGTGTGTGCCGTTCCAAATCAGGTCCAACCAACTGAATTTACCACAGGTGGACTCCATTTAAGCTGCAGAAACATCTCAAAGATGATCAGGAGAAACAGGATGCACCTGAGCTCAATTTCGAGCTTCACGGCAAAGGCTGTGAATACTTATGTACATGTGTTTTCTCAATTTTTTTATTTTAATAAATTTGCAAAAACCTCAAGTAAACTTTTTTCATGTTGTCATTATGGGGTGTTGTGTGTAGAATTCTGAGGAAAAAAATGAATTTAATACATTTTGGAATAAGGCTGTAAAATAACAAAATGTGGAAAAAGTGATGCGCTGTGAATACTTCCCGGATGCACTGTAGCGGGTTGGATAATGGATGGATCTTAGACTCATGAATTTGACTTCTGAATATACTTGATTAGTAAATACAGTAGACATTCAATTGGATTAGCATTGCAGGACATTACATTCTGGACACATAGATCTGTGAGTATGTGACACCAAGGTGGTAATGCTCCATGATCTGAAGATATAATCAGGTGATTTTCCCAACATTTTTTATTAAAAAAAAAAAGATAATATAATTTGACACGGTGACATTCCCAAGGGAGAAGATGTTGCACTGGACCAGGCCGTACAAATAAATTAGCCCAGATGCCAAGACTTGATATGCTGTTGGGAACGGTTTCTGGGATTGCACCTGAACAGTAATACTGAGATCTGAAATTTCAAATGAGTGAAGACAGTGGGATCTAATAGGGTCAACCTTCAAATAAATCAAGACGATGAAGCGTGTGATCTGATTTTACTGAACCTCAGAGAAGAGATCATGAGGACTGACGAAAGATACCAGGATCTGATTTTCAAAATTTAAACAACAACAAAGTGAGGTCTGGCAAGATCCGACTCTAAGGACTTTATCTTGCACTAATATCTGAAAAGTAAAAGCCTTAGAGTAATAAAATGTTCCCATTGGAATGTAAATTAACGTCAGGCTACAAGACACTGAAAACAGTCAGGAGCCGATTTAAAGCTAAGCCTTAGATTGCAAGGCTCTGACAGAATCAGAACCCAATGAATTAATCAACAGCATACTACAAACTGTTGGACTTACCAAAAAGAAATCATTAACAAAGAGTTAGAGGGCTAACCGGAGGTGAGCACAAGGAGATAAATCTTCAATATGTTAAGGTCAAACTCCAGTACATGTTTGGTGGAACCTGACATATTCATATCCTAAAGATTTAAAGCAACAGGATAATGAGATTTGCCAGAATTAGATTCTATCTTTCCTCAAAACTGCTTGATCCAGTTCAAAGTCATGGGCACCAGAGCCCATCCCTGCAGCATTTGGTTTAAGGAATCAAACTTGGATGGGCCACTAATCCAATGCAAGGCCTAGTCACACAAAAAGGCTCGTATCTAACAGCAGAAGCTGGCGTGGATGGAAAGCTGTGTTGTGAATAGGAAATGCTAGCATCTAACAGAAGGAGCCTTCATTGAAGTAAAGTTGTGTTATGAAAAGAAGGTCAAACTCCTTATAATGTAGCTGCCTTATATTCCAATTTGTCATGGTGTAATGAAAATCAAATGTCAGGATCTCATCAGTCAGAGTAAAGTTGCAGGATTATAATCCAGTGAAGGAAAACTGAAGAATCCAGAGCTAATAGAACCTCAGTTCATTCTAGAAAGCTGTAGGAAACGGATCCACTTTAATATCAAAGTTGCAATCAATTCAGTGAAAACGTTCAGGGGCTTTGTCAATTTTATATACAGTATGTTTGTCCTTAAACCAATCGTCTACAAAGGCTAATAAGGCTGACCAGTCCTTGTATTCTAAACCTCTTGGTGGATGTGATGCTCGAATGCATTGCTGAGAGCTCATATGTAACTGCCAACTCGTTTTCTACCTTAGATTTTCAATAAAATAAGTGTACTTTTTGGACTGGCCATTCTTTTGCCCCCCCCCCCCCCCCCCCCCCCCCATTTCTTTTTATGGATCCTTATTCTCCAATTTACTACTTGCTTCCAGTTTTGCCTCCTTTCCTTTAGTTTCCTCTTCTAAGTTATTGATGTTTCAGTCTGACACTAAGACCAAGAAGATATGTAAAGAAATTATAAAAGAATGTTCAATTAGTTTGGCTAAATGGTGCCCTTTAGATACTCCTGTCAGTTAAAGATGCACAATGGTCAGCTTGGGCGGCATGGTGGCGCAGTGGTAGCGCTGCTGCCTCCCGTAAGGAGACCTGGATTCACTTCCCGGGTCCTCCATGCGTGGAGTTTGCATGTTCTCCTCGTGTCTGCGTGGGTTTCCTCAGGGTGATCCAGTTTCCTCTCACAGTCCAAAGACATGCAAGTTAGGTGCATTGGCGATCCTGAATTGTCCCTAGTGTGTGCTTGGTGGGTGGGTGGGTGTGCCCTGTGGTGGGCTGGCACCCTGCCCGGGATTGGTTCCTGCCTTGCACCCTGTGCTGGCTGGGATTGGCTCCAGCAGACCCCCCCGTGACCCTGTGTTAGGATATAGCGGGTTGGAAAATGGATGGCTGGATGGATGGATGGATGGATGGTCAGCTTTTAAGGACAGGGCTCCAAGTAACTCAAAGGTGGCACATTTTGGAAAAATAAAATAAAAAAAGTACCGGCTAGTGGCCACCTACTTAAAATCAAAGAGCTGTAAACGAAATCCAGTGGGAGAGGAGGTGCAGTTCCCATCGGTGGTACAATTCAGCAGACCTCGGTAGAAATCAATACGCATGTTTGTTGAAATGAATTATGTAGCACCCTGAAACTGCTAAAGATGTCACGTCAAAAATGAAGCAAATCGATCGAGGAGCTTCGCCGTTTGTTTCAACGCACCCATTGATGTCAGATGAGTTTTCCCACCGAGAGATGATCAGAAGAAGAGGGGTTGGCCAGTGCTGTGAATATGCTTGTGTTGCCTGGTTAAGGTCCAAGTTCAGACCCCCTGTGTTAGCTGACAAGAGACTCCTTAATTCTTTGCTTCTTTATAATTGGGAAGCGCCTGACTAAATGGGCTGGACATTTTGCAGTTCTTGGTGTTAAGCTGGTATGTTAATATGTTATTCAGTGTCGAAATGTCTCAAGTAATTTCCTTAATGCCACTTTCTTGGTTTAACAAATCAGAACTGTATAGTTCCTAAAAGCTTGACAAGTTTAAAAGTGTCACAGGAGGCTGGGGGCCAGGCTTAGCCGGGATGCCTGGAAGGACGGAGAGGCAGTCAGTATTCCCCCCGGGCCACAAGGGGGCAACCACCCTGGATAAACAGGGGACCATGGGGATGGAGCAAGGAGGCACAAACCCGTGGGGGCCCATGGCTACCGCCAAGGTGGCGCCCCAAGTCTCCTTCTGCCACAAAAGGTATAGAAATGCAACCAAAATATTTTTTAAATATATACGAGTCAAGAGAAAATGGATTAAGCTGATCCTTTGCTGATTCTGCATTCAGTTCTGGATCACAGGGCACCGAAAAATATTCTGGTGGTCTCAGGCAAAAGGCAGCAACCAGTTCCAGTCAGACAGACTGCAGTGCATACACTCATGTAACTCATGCTAGGCCAATTTAACGTCAGCATTTAACTTACCATGGATGAAGTAACCCCAAAATTTTAAATGTATAGGATCTACTTAGGGAGTCAAGACTGAATGGCTATCAGAAAACAGGGTCTGTTAAAGCCCACTGAGGCATTCCTTGTGTAATTTTGGGCCATACAAGAAATAAATTGATGCTGTTGGTACATGCGGAGCATATGCAAAGTGTACAAAGACAGTGTTTGAATTGGGATCTGAACCTGGACTCTTGTAGGTGGGGGGCAGCATTTCCTAACACTGCATCGCCATGCTGTTCAGCACTTGGAAGCTTTCTTTAAAAGTAGAAATAATGTAATATCCATCCATCCATCCATTTTCCAACCCGCTGAATCCGAACACAGGGTCATGGGGGTCTGCTGGAGCCAATCCCAGCCAACACAGGGCACAAGGCAGGAACCAATCCCGGGCAGGGTGCCAACCCACCGCAGGACACACACAAGCACACCCACACACCAAGCACACACTAGGGCCAATTTAGAATCGCCAATCCACCTAACCTGCATGTCTTTGGACTGTGGGAGGAAACCAGAGCGCCCGGAGGAAAACCATGCAGACACTGGGAGAACATGCAAACTCCACGCAGGGAGAACCCGGGAAGCGAACCCAGGTCCCCAGATCTCCCAACTGCGAGGCAGCAGCGCTACCCACTGCGCCACCATGCCGCCCAATAATGTAAAAGCAACCCTAAAATCTGCTCTGCCACCCCCACCCCTCCAAACCTTTCAAATGAGACCCTTCATAACAAACCATTCACTCCCCACACTAGTTGTGTTAGTGTAAGTTTGTGGGTATTTGGAAATGAATTTGTTTCATGGTTTCATCAAACGCTGATAACATGGAGCTTCTACTATACAATGCCAGCATGGAACAAAACATTGTGACTTATAATGTAGTTATTTGTTCCATAATACAGTATTTGGAAAGGTTTCTAACGTGGATCAAGTGGTGCTAGTTCTCCCTTTCATACAAGATTTTTAACTTGTCTTTTAAATTAATACATTTATAAAGGCAATAAATGGCACTTCATTGGTGACACTTCATGAAGCGTTTTTATTTTTTACTTTGAGTCCTGCTTGTTGTGGCCGGCTCATTAGGGAGCACCATATTTTAGTCTGACGAGGAGAATGACTGATGCCCAAAATTTTAAGTGCTCCCACCATAAAAAAAATTCTTGAAAGACATCAGAACCTAACTGGAGCAGTGCCCAAGCAGGATAGGAAGACATGGGTAACGGTCATCTCATATTTCATGTGCACGAGGACCTCTAATATTGTCTGAGGACAAAATGGTGACATTCTGACATCAAGTGGCAGAGAAGTATATAAGAGTTGTACAGTATATGTACGAGGGAAGGATGACAGTGGTGAGGTCTGCGGTAGGAGTGACGGATTCATTCAACATGGAGGTGGGATTACATCAGGGATCGGCTCTGAGTCCTTTCTTATTTGCAATGGTGATGACAGACGAGATTAGACAGGAGTCCCCGTGGACTATGATGTTTGCTGATGACATTGTGATCTGTAGCGACAGTGGGGAGCAGGTTGAGGAGACCCTGGAGAGGTGGAGATATGCTCTAGAGAGGAGAGGAATGAAGGTCAGTAGGACCAAGACAGAATACATGTGTGTGAATGAGAGGGAGGTCAGTGGAATGGTGAGGATGCAGGAAGTAGAGTTGGCGAAGGTGGATGAGTTTTAATACTTGGGATCAACAGTACAGAGAAACGGAGAGTGTGGAAGAGAAGTGAAAAAGAGAGTGCAGGCAGGGTGGAATGGGTGGAGAAGAGTGTCAGGAGTGATTTGTGACAGACGGGTATCAGCAAGAGTGAAAGGGAAGGTCTACAGGACAGTAGTGAAACCAGCTATGTTATATGGGCTGGAGATGGTGGCACTGACCAGAAAGCAGGAGACAGAGCTGGAGGTGGCAGAGTTAAAGATGCTAAGATTTGCATTGGGTGTGACGAGGATGGACAAGATTAGAAATGAGGACATTAGAGGGTCAGCTCAGGTTGGACGGTTGGGAGACAAAGTCAGAGAGGTGAGATTGTGTTGGTTTGGACATGTGCAGAGGAGAGATGCTGAGTATATTGGGAGAAGGATTTTAACGATAGAGCTGCCAGGCAAGAGCAGAAGAGGAAGGCCTAAGAGGAAGTTTATGGATGTGGTGAGAGAAGACATGCAGGTGATGGGTGTAACAGAACAAGATGTAGAGGACAGAAGGAGATGGAAAAAGATGATCTGCTGTGGCAACCCCTAACGGGAGCAGCCGAATGACGAAGAAGATTCAGTCTTCACACAGAAATTTTTACATTTTATATTCACAATAAAAATATGTCCTTAAATGTGACAACATTATTCCATTCTTTTTCAGAGATGGTGACATATTTCAAGAGAAATGAGGCTGTTGTAAATGATCAGTGTCATATGTGCAAATTTTGGCATAGCGGAAATCATATTTATTTACATTATTTTTGACATTCCAAAAAGACTTTGTTTGGCCATCTGAATCCAGGACCCCAAACTTGCTGGAGCCAGCAGTGCTGCTAGCACAGATTGTGCCCAGAGAGGAGACCCTTGGAACTCATTTTTCCTCCTAAATTGACACATTAATTCCCACAACAGCTGTTGTTCTCTGATAGATAATTAGCCTTGTCTGTCGTCAGTGCCCTGCGTGAACGCAGTCTTCTGTTTCTAACAGCCGGCACCCTTTGTAGATGCTGTTGGCACCCTCAGTCCTCAGTCTACTCAGCCGTTTCGGTCACTTTGAGCTTGAAGGGCATTGTACAGTTAGTTGCTTGGTAGGGTTGGTAGGGTGGAGAAGGTTTGATAGGACAAGAGAACTGAAAAGGACAAGCTTGATTTAAATTTGAGGCAGTATGGCCCAAACAAACTATGCCTGTTTTAATAGACCCCCATAGTGTCTTAGTGCTCAGCAGGTAAGGTTATTCAAAGCCATGTTAAGTGAGTGGCAGAAGAGAGGAAGGACAATGAAGTATGAAAATGAAAAAACAGACAAACTGCAGACTAAAGGCTCACAGGCCCACGCAACTGGAAGAACAGAATATTCAGAACCTTTGAGTGGCACTCACGCCTAAACTCTTTTGACACTGTGGAAAGCAGCCTGGACACAGACAGGCGGACAGCGATGGTTCATCACCTAACACACGTTTATTTGCAAACTCCATATTTACAAGTGCACACAACCCCAAAACTCCCCCAAAGTCCTGGCCTCTTCACAATGCCTTTCTCTGTCTTCTGACCGCCTCCACTCCTCTCCTCCGAGCTCTGTCCACTTCCACCCGACTCCAGCCATCGAATGGAGGGAGGCGGCCCCTTTTATCCCCACCGGGACGTGCTCCAGGTGCCTCCCAATTAGCTTCCGCCGGCACTCCCCAGTGTGGCGGATTTACCAGCTGCGCACCCGTAAGCACTCCGGGTGTCCCTGGTCTTCTTCCCCCCTGCACTTCCGGGTGTGGCGGAAGTGTTTAAGGCCAGGGCTCCTCAGGCATCGGGGCGCCCCCTGGAGGTGACCACAGGCCCCTATAGGGTTGAGCTTCCAAGCTCAGTTCCCGTGGTCCCCAAAGCCACCAGGGCAGTCGCCCCCTCGCGGTCTAGAGGAGGTGTAATCCCTCCTCCGGTCCTTCCCAACATCCCGGCTGGGTTCCACCCCCAGCCGCCTGTGACAACACTTATGCATATCCTTAAACTGCCAAGCATGCCACACTGCCTACTTCCTTGTGCTCTGCATGACTGTGCCCAGCCAAGCTATACTCTCCAGCACATCTTCAAACAGTCAGAGGAGCAACAAGACAGGAAAGCCAAATTATTTTGAAAAACTATGAAAAATGAATGGAAACTAGTGGATAACACTGGAGAGAGTCTTTGTCAATTTTATCAATATATTAGTTCAAAGGTCGGCACAGAAACTGTTAAGTGTATATTCACCAAATGTTTACAAAAAGCATACAGCATATTTTCATGTTAACCAACCTGGCATGCTGCACAGTATATAATTCATAAACCCATCTGATCATTATTAACCACATAGTTTCTTCCATTCATTTTCTGAATCCATGTCATAGTTATGGAGAGCTAAAGCTAGGGCCCCCCCAATGCTAGATGGGAGGTCAGTGTTTTGAACGGTGCATTGTTTATTTGTTTGACATGCTATGTTTTTCTAAGTCTTAGCTCGTTTATTTGTACTCTTTATTTATTGATTTTTACCATCTCAGCATCACATGATAATGATAATGATGAAGATGATGGTATTGCTCTGCTGTTTATTTGCTGTAGTGTTAAAAGGGAGTGTGACCCACATCATGTGACATCATCTGCTGTGTCATGTGGTTTTGGCTGCTATCTTAAATAAGGGTGAGCTGCAGGCTTAGCAGTAGTCAGCATTGTGTTTCAACTGGACAGATGGACTACTCCATTCAGACAAGTTATTACTTTTTTAAGCATGGCAGATTAATAGAATATTACTCTGTTACACATGAGGTCAAACAATCTTTCATCAGTACTAAAATGCTTTCTCTCAATACCAGAAGTCTCTTGCATTTAACCATGTCCACTCACCTCCAAAAAATTCTATGTTTGGGATACTGGAATATGTTGAGGAAACTGATGTGGACACAAAGAGAATATGCAAACACCACAGAGACAGTACTCATGCTCTAGCTTGACAGAAAGTTTTTGAAGTCCCATTTAATTTCTTTGAAAACAGTATGATGCCACTCAGTTGCAAAGACCCACTGTCAAATAAGAAAGTTTTTAGAAAGATGCAAATGTATAGAAGATAATGTTGTACAGATATTTACTTCAAACTATCATCATAAACAACGTTCTAAAATCACTTCATAGATCAGTGATGGTCTTAAATTTGATACAGGGGCAACACGGAGGAACTTCCTGTAGTGGCTCCTGAGGTCTTTCCACCCCTAAACTTTAATTTTTCCCTAAAGAAATGGGTGTCCGTCTCAGAAGTCTATTCCCCTCAAGTGATGAAACCATGATGCCTTAATGTGGATGAACAGGGCACTACCCACCTCCAAACTTCCCTTTTTTGAATAATAGACTTATTTAGTATTTTTTTTAGTGAGATTTTTCAGTGAATCGTTGCAATTGATTCACAAGCATGGATGAACTGATTCACGCAGAGCTCAATAGGAGTGTTAAAGGGCAAGTGTGATGTTGCCAGCCTCTTTCGTTTAGATGTTTAAAGTGGGTATGCAAGTGCCTCCTCTCTGATCATGATTCTTGTTCACTTCAATTATGATTCTTTGTGGTTAGAACGATTCAGTGTTGGCGACCAAGAACTCTATCATTGATCATCGTTGACTTTAACATGCAAGTACAATGCAGTAACAACACATTTATATTAGAATGTTTCAATTGTTTGTTTTGTACAGTTTGATATTAGAACTGTTCTAAAAAGAAAGATAACATTAACCTACAGTAATACATTGCTGTTCATTTGTACATTCAACAAATTTGTTACACAAACTTGAACCTTATAAGATAACTAGCTGTGTAAGCCCATGCTGCAAAAAGCCTGGGCTCCGAGAAACCATGGATTCTGGCGCTTCAATCAATTGATCGCATCGGTTGTGCATTAGCGGTTAAGCGAGGTTCTCTTTTGTCAGCGGTTCCATTTTGCCAACGTGCTCACCTTCGTTGTCTATTAGCGGCTAAGCGAGTTTCTCTCTCCCTGGAGGTTTTGTTTTGGCGTTGTGCTCGCCTCACTTGTGTATTAGCGGATAAGCGAGGTTCTCTTTTGTCAGCGGTTCCATTTTGCCAACGTGCTCACCTTCGTTGTCTATTAGCGGCTAAGCGAGTTTCTCTCTCCCTGGAGGTTTTGTTTTGGCGTTGTGCTCGCCTCACTTGTGTATTAGCGGATAAGCGAGGTTCTCTTTTGTCAGCGGTTCCATTTTGCCAACGTGCTCACCTTCGTTGTCTATTAGCGACTAAGCGAGTTTCTCTCTCCCTGGAGGTTTTGTTTTGGCGTTGTGCTCGCCTCACTTGTGTATTAGCGGTTAAGCGAGGTTCTCTTTTGTCAGCGGTTCCATTTTGCCAACGTGCTCACCTTCGTCTTCTATTAGCGGCTAAGCGAGTTTCTCTCTCCCTGGAGGTTTTGTTTTGCCATTGTGCTCGCCTCACTTGTGTATTAGCGGTTAAGCGAGGTTCTCTTTTGTTGGCGGTTTCGTTTTTCCAACATGCTCGCCTCCATTGTCTATCAGCGGCTAAGCGAGTTTCTCTCTCCCTGGAGGTTTCGTTTTGCCTTTGTGCTCACCTCGCTTGTGTATTAGCGGCTGAGCGAGTTTCTCTTTTTTCTCTGCAGTTTCACTTTGGCGACAGAGTTGCTTTCTTTGAGCTTCATGTCGTAGCCTCGCATTTCTGGGCACACACACTTCCATACGTGGACGTTTATATATAAGATTACTCTGACTTCTAACGATTATTTACCTTCAACTTTTCTTTGGTGCACACTTGTTATGACTCATAAGAAGACAGCATGTATCATTCACTAATTCTTTTGAGTTTGGAATGGATCATTACGTGAGAATGAGTCATACAATTCTGGTCACTTATGATTTTTGAACTTAAAGAGTTTAATTAAGCATTTTCACTATGTTGTCATGCATTATGCTTTCAAATAGGTCAATATTATATAGTATGAATTCCCAGCATGTTCAATAACTAATTTAATAAATGTAAAAAATATAAGTTACTTAATAATTAGTTCCCATTCATTAAAGCTCCCCCTGAAAAGGTTCTGTTTCTTTATCATGGATAAATCAAACAAGTCAAATGATTTAAATTAATTGATTCACTTAACTGGTTAGTTTGAAAGATCAAATCAGTAAAGTGACTCAAAATGCTCATCACTGGTTGTTGCCTCTGCCTATTGTCCTTTTGGTAGTCCAGAACAAAGCTTACCACCATCTTGTAGCCCCTGAATTCCCAAACTGGGATGAGTAGGGGGCTCTCCAGCTGCCTATGGTTTCTCTCTTTGATTGGAGTTAAGGCTGCACTGTGGCAACTTTACAGTTTAATCTTTAAACAGCTAAATTCTGAGCAACATTTAATGAATCAGTCCAAAAGACACTACATGTTGTGGGGAACAGCCCGGACACAGACAGGTAGACATGTTGGTTTCACCACACACACGTTTATTATACATTACTTATTTACAGTTCGTGCATCAACCCAGTGCCGCAGCACCAATCACCCCTTAGTCCTTGCCCACACAACACAATGCCTTCTAGTCTCTGGTCCGCCTCCACTCCTCTCCTCTGAGCTCCATCCTTCTTCCACCCGACTCTCGCCCCTGACTGGAGGGAGGTGGCCCCTTTTATACACCCCGGATGGACTCTAGGTGCATCCTGAGGAGTTTCTGTAGCCACACCCCTGTGTGGCAGAAGCTCTGGCGGTGTATCCGGAAGTCCTCCGGGTGTCCCCAATCCTCTTCCAGAGCTCCCAAGACATCGGGGCACCCCCTGGCGGTGACCACGGACCCCTACAGGGTTGAGCTTCCAAGCTCTGTACCCGTGGCCCCCAAAGCAACCAGGGTGGGCGCCCCCTCGTGTTCTGGAGGAGGCACAAGCCCTCCTCCAGTCCTCTTGGGCATCCCGGCCAGGCATGAACCCCAGCCGGGTACCACAATGTAAAATTTAACATATGGTGGCAGACTGATATTTGATATTTAATAAGCCTGAAAGACATTAATATCTATCTATCTATCTATCTATCTATCTATCTATCTATCTATCTATCTATCTATCTATCTATCTATCTATCTATCTATCTATCTATCTATCTATCTATCTATAAAATCCAACGTCTGTCTGTTTGTCTGTCTGCTCTTCACGAGAGACTACTTAACGGATTTAGATCGAGTTGATTTTGCGACTTCTCTCATCATGCTAAGTATCATAGTTCGCTTGCGGTACTGATTTATTTGTGCGAATCCAAGTGAGAGGCTGCGGATCGAGGGGAAGGGGAGGCGGGACCTCAGGAGTAGGGAGCCAGGTGGGGCCCACATCACTCATGCGCCTTTTCAGTCTGTCTACCTTTCGCCACGTGTTGGACCGCACCTTGCCTCCGCTAAGCTAGCGATACCTGTTTGTTCAGTAGACATTATCATCCACAGATTATTAAAGAGTAACGTTTGATGTTTTTGTGAGAGAGATCAGAGCTACGTGTGTTTTGGGGGTACCTGCTCATTGGCAGAGATATCACAACCACATGCTCTTCTCCCCATGGGGGGGGGGGGGGGGGGGGGGGGGCACGGTCCCATCAGAGCCGAACATGATCAGATACAATGCCAATGTTTGACGTTGGAGCCTACCTACCTTCCGCTTGGCTGGAATTACATTTTATTTATTTAACTGAACGGAGCCATGGGGGACAGCTAGTCTAAAATATACAGCATTTTATTTCATCTGCTGCTTTCTGATCTGTCTGAAACAAACTTTTCTTTAGTTAGATAGTGCACTATATAGAGTCTTAATGATGTTTGATTTAGTAAACTATGGTCTTATTGTTTAAACTGTGTAAAATACATTTCAACTACTTTGAAATACATTTCAAATGCTACTTATATATCCATCAATGAAATTTCTACTTTGCTTTACTACTTTAGAGGTGGGCAGCACAGGTAGCAGTGATAGCAGTACTGCCTTGCAGTAAGGAGACCCGGTTTCACACCTCAGGTCCCTGCATGAAGTTTGCATGTACTCCCTTTGTTTGTGTAGGTTTCCACCCACTGTGCAAAAAACATGCAGATTTGGTGAATTAGTGATGCTAAATTGTCTCTAGTGTGTGATTAATGTGCGGATGAGTGTGTGTGTGTGTGTGTTCATCCTGGTGCCCTGTCCAGGTTTTCTTCCTGCCTTGCACTTTATGCTAGTTGGGATAGGCTCCATCACTCCCTGTGACCCCTGTCTGGATTAAGAGGGTTAGAAAATGACATGACTGTAGTGGTACAAGGAGTAAAGGCCTATACCAGGAGAAGTGGACACAAGGAAGCTGACTTTAGAAAATGTACCAGTCAGCTGGAAGGGGTACTCGTTCAAACTGGGACAATTTAGAGTTTATTTAATAAACATCTCTTTGGGGTGTATGGGAGGAAAAAAAAAGCATGCAGTTGAAGGGAGAACATGCATATACCAGTCAGGCTACACCTGGACATGGGATTTAAAACCATTGTACTGTATATCTGCGAGGCAGCACCAGTGCTGTCTACTGCTGCTCCTTGACGCCCGGGTTGTAAATTTAAAGAGAATTTAGTGATGCCATTAACTACAGTGAATGATAACTTTCTCAGAAGTCCATCTGTAGTCGTTGAATTGGACAGAAAACCCACCAATCCCGTGCTTCAGCTAGGACAGAACACAGTTCCAGTAAATCCCCCAGCCCCATCGTGAAGTATGCTCAAAACAGCTCAGCAGATGCCACTCACTATGTCATTTCTGTTAAACTTCATTCATTCATTCTTTCTCCCAGACCTACTTATCTGATTTAGGGCCACCCAAAGTGGTCCCTGTAAATTGTTCCTGTAAAACTGGTCTAAGTTCCCGGAGCAGTAAATACTCTTACTGTTAGTTTGAATAGCTAGAGCTATACAGAGGTCTGTACCACTTCCCAGAATCTCACAGAAGAGTGTGGGCCAGAGTTCGGGCAAGTGCCAAAGAAGGACAGTGCCACCTGACTAGGGGTTCCACGATGCAAAAAATGTTTTGCCAGTTTATATGAGTAGAATAACCAGAAGTAATCTAGGACTGGATTTTTTTTTTTCATAGTTTGCAGTCCTTTGCTTCATTTAATATAACGTACATGCCATATCTTCCACCCACATTAACACTGTTTGCAACACTTTGATATGTATTCCCCCTTTAACTTTCAGAAATTTGTCTTTCACATTGACAGCTAATTGGTTTCTGTTTTTAGTGGAGCTGAGATTTATTCATTTTCTGTTTTTTCCGCCTTGGCCTGTGTCACCAAGCACAAACACATTTCTCATATCAGTGTCAGATCAGTTTAGTGCGATCATCAAAAACATTGTCCACCACCTGCTCAGATAAACAAAGAACTGGTAACAGTCCCCAAGGCTTTACCTGTACCTGCCTTGCAGTAACCGGACATTCTCAGGTCTTCTTCTTGTCCAGCATGTTCCCCACTCTAAACTGAGGCCTCTCTCCTCGCTTTTCTTAGGATATTCCCCCAATTCTGCTATAGTCACCCTTCATAGTAAAAAAACAAATAAAAATAAAAGAAGTTAAACTGCACTCCTTTTCCAGTTAAGAGCACTTATGTAGCTAACAGATATTACAAGGAAATTGACTAATCAACTAATAAAGGAGGAAAATGAATTTAATCGCTGCAAAACAAATTAAATAAAACAAATTAGTCTCACACACCTACAGTGTTCTTTTGATTGTTATTTAATTGTTTGTTATTGTATTCTTATTTTGTATTGTGGGCTGTTATGTATCATTTTGTACTCATTTTAGTATTCCATTATATGAAATGTTTGACATTTTCTTTTGCTGTTATGAATTGTGTGCCAGTTTCAGCGCCGTCCTTTAATTTGCTGTGGACTGACGGTTTCTATGGCTGTTCATGACTGCATGGATGATATTAGACTTGCCAAAATCTACAGGGTATCTGTTGCTACAGATTTTGCTAGTGGAAAGCTGTTTTCTATTTAGAATGTTTACATATAATCTTTGAATTTCATTAACATTTACATTTACTTATTTATCTGATGCCTTTATCCAATATTTAAGATACAATTGGTTACGTTATGTTTGGTTTTCCAAATAGAGCACAGGCCGCTCAAGTGACTTGCTCAGGGTCTTTCCTTTATGTTTTTCACACCCATCACAAATATCCAGTCTTTAGTGATAGTGGACTTTAATGATCGTTTTGCTGTGGGTCATCCTTTATGACTTTCCCACAAGGTTGTTCCGCAGGTCCTCTGCTCTGCAGTTTCTAGTTTTACTCCAGTCCACCCGTTCTTTGTCAGGCATATCCAGGGGCAGTGCTGCTGTTGGTCATTGCCCACCCTCTCAGATTCCTTACCCACCCAATAACAAATTGAGAGAAGACGCTTTGACTCTTTTCTGATTGGTTTGAAGATAGTAAACTCATGTGCAACAACATTTGGTTTGTCAGAATATTAGTGAATTCCTGTGATTGGATCATCAATATTCAATATTGCGCATCCAACCAAATTAACCTCTAATTCTGAGTATTTGAATAGCTTCGCCCAACAAATGTATTCTTTTCAACAACTTTGTAAGGTTTATATTTTATTTATTTATTTCAAAAACTGCCCAGTAATGCAACGTATTGTTATCTAATACATCGAAACTCAAATAAAACTCCTGTAGACTGAGCTCCCAAAAGAACCAAAGCTGAGGGTCAGTCTGATCATAGTGGTAATCTGAATGAACACAGCCCTTTGTTCAGGAAACCCTTTTAACCCTTAAACCGCCACATACTTGGGGGGTTAATGCACCCCCAGGCGTTTTTTTGCTCCACTTTTAAAGGAAATGTCACAATTCACCAAGAAAAAGTGAAATTTTAATGGAACGCATATCTTTTTCATGCAAAGAGCATCACAATTACTGCAACACTGATCATTTTACAGACTGCTAATGAACTGTAAAACCTATAAAAACCACTGCAACAATCTATTATTATATGTACAAGGAGCAACTGATGGCATTGATGAAATTCAGTAGATCACCAAAGCAACTGCGCTTGAAATGGCTGAACGCAAGCACACAGAGGCCATAAATGATACTTGCAGGCTAGTCTAGTGCAGTGGCTGAATCCCAGGGACAGTGATGCTGATTCACTAGGGAGTGGCAGTGGTCACGAGCTGGCTGCTCAATGAATGTACGGCACTGACTGATCAGCTCCGGAATGCTGGCAAATTGCACTGGGCACCGACTATAGCTGGTTGAGGTGGTTTAAGGGTTAATAGAATGTGAAATAAACTATTATCTCTTGTACTGCTAGTTCATCTGTCAAGAAAAGTACCATTGATGACTTTAACAAAATTCTGCTGCAAGAGTCCTTACACAAACCAGCAACAGTGAGCACATCACACCCATCCTTCTTTACCTTCACTGGCTCTCTGTGTCTTACAGGATTGAATATAAAATTCTATTAATAACCTACAAAAGCTTTAAATGGCCTTACACCCAACTACATCAGTGACCTTCTCCATTATTATGCTCCTGTTTGCCCACTAAGGTCCTCTAATTCTGGCAGTCTTGTTGTGCCTCACACTTAACTTCACTTTATGGGTGACAAGGCCTTCAGATGTATAGTACCCAGACTTTGGAATGACTTCCCTAAATTAATTAGATCAGCTGACTCAATTCACTCTTTTATAAAACAAATTAAAACTCATCTGTTCAGGATGGCCTTTTAACTTAACCTAACATTCTGCCTCCTCTTTCAGTCTTCCTCTCTGTTCGGATGCTCAGGATAATTTGTGTGTGTGTTATATCACAAATTATGTTATTTGTTCAGGCTTTTCTTCTAGTATTCAATTTAGTATTATACTCTGGTTTCTTTCTTTCTTTCTTTCTTTCTTTCTTTCTTTCTTTCTTTCTTTCTTTCTTTCTTTCTTTCTTTCTTTCTTTCTTTCTTTCTTTCTGTTTAATGCTTTTGTATATCCTGTGTTTATTTGTTTATTGTGCTATTTGTACCATTTTATTTTAAGCACTGTGAGAATGGGAAAGGTGCTATATAATTTATTATATCAAAATGTATTATTATTATTATTTAATGGTGATAAACCTGTCAGCCTATCCTAAAAATGTACCCTAAACAAATATTCAGTGAACATGCTAGGTCATTCAGCTCAGTTAGATACTTGCCTCGGCTGGATAATTCATTTAAGTGGGAAGTTTGCTTTTGTGTAATAAGAAAATTCAGAATGCTGCTCATGCAGTGTGAAAACCAGGGGGTGATCCAGCTCCCTAAACACCCAACACAAATAGGCACAGACACAGAATGAAAGCCCAAAGAGTCTTTATTTGTGGGAAACTCTTTAAAACAAATGTTTCCCACCACCACAGCCACAAGTATATGCAATAAGCACTGTATAATAATATTCAATAAAGTAACCCTTTGTCTTCTCTCTGTGTCTGTCACTGGTCACTGCCTCCTCCACTCCTTCACACAAGTGTTGTCCACCTTCCTCCTTTCTCTTGTTCTTCCTTGTGAGGCAGGCTGGTCCTTTTATCTCCCACCCTGGGGTACTTCCGGTTTTCCGCACACATGGTCCAAAAGCACTTCCGGGTGAGACGGAAACCCCCTGAAATAGGGCGCCCTAGTCCCTGCAGCAACCCCTAGCAGAGCCCAACAAGGCTGAGTTGAAGAACTCCATGTCCCATGCCTCCCTGTGGCAATCCGAGGCACTGAGGCAACCCAAGGGGGGGCTTCCAACTACCACTCTGGGGGAGATAATGCCCTATACACACTCTCTACCCCGGTCCTTCTGTTCAGAGGATGTCCCAGACAGGTAAGGATCCCACAACAGGGATCTGAATGTTTCACTACACCAGATTTCTGGTGTTCTGAATGATTTGGAAATGTTTACAAAATGTGGCTTTACAAACTGGACAATGGCACTTGAATGTGACAGAGTGTTACAGAAACTTGTTAATAGTCAGTGCCTTCTACAGAGTGCTGCAGTCTGGACAGAAAGCAGGTGAGACTATTTCCTGTTTACTTGGACAAAATCAAGTAGAAAGAAATAGACACTTCATTTCGGGAACACCATAATAGAAGTTAGAAAAATGTGGTTTGTTACCAGAGATATTACATTTTTAATAGACAAATGTACAATGTTTTATTTGTGAAATTATTCTGAGAATTATTGTGTTGAAGATTCAAGAAGTTGACTTTAAAAACTGTTCAAATTTCCTATATCCCAATTCTGTTTTTTTAACTGATTTTCTTTTTGTTTCCAGACATTCATTTATTATTTATTAGTATTCATCTCTGGTATTCTATTACATATCCTTGATAGCCTTGCATCACCTGCTTTGACTGATTTTCTTGCGTGTACAAAGTCTACATTACTTTAGAAAAAATAAGCCCAACTGAAAATATCAAATGCCCACCATGGCAGTATATTCTAGAGTTGCTCCTGTGCAAATCCAAAGGACTCTGAAATATTTCTCCAAACCAGTCTGTAACGTTTTTGACAGCATTATTGACAACACCACTATGATCTACAGGTTATTTGTTTTCCCTGGACACTGAATATATTTTTCATTTCTTGTGCTGTTTTGAGGGGTGCATACGTATGGAAGATTATTTATGCTAGGGTCGTCTTAACAGCATCATAGGCCCCAGGCAAAGTAGTGCGCTGGGTCCCCTGTTTTGAAAGGCAAAACAGAAACATTCATAGGCATCAGAAACATTGTGGGCCCCTATGATCCTGGGGCCCCCATCCAGTGCCCATTGTGCCCATACATTAAGATGCCCAAAATTAAATATAATCCAACATGTTAACTGTGCTGAAATTCAATACATATGCAAGTGGGACATTTAATTTTGACACAGTTTTATTGTCTCATAATTAAAAACATATTAATTGTAAAAGTGTATTGTATTTTAATTCATGTTCATGGACACATGTCATAATTAAAAGAAAAGCAGACATATTGCATTCCACTTAGCGGCAGCTCTGTTTGTACTGCATTTTGATTAAAAACTACTCTTTAAATGTGCGAAAACTGAAAGACCAATCAGCATCAAGAGGTGGGGTATGGGCATCATGGGATAAGAGGCTTTCCACTTTTAAACATTTCTGTATTTTGGCAGCAAGTATAAGTTTAGTCAATATGGACTGAGGAGTGGTTAGCTAAAATGGTAAAAAGTATGTTTTAGGTCTAGCTGAAAAAATTGCTGTCTAAACTTGTTTTCTTTTAATGTGTGCAGGGAGTGTGGTGTAGTGGTTTACACTAGAATCCCTGAAGCCTACTAAAAACTCGTAATCCAACTCATCAACATCTTTTATTTTGTAAATGTGTCGATCAGCACAAGCATCAGGCAGCCTGCTATCCTATCCCCACCGCCGCATCTTTAGTCGTACACAAAGTTTTCCCAGCTCAAGTCTGTTTATCTGGGTGTGAGGTGCCTTGAATTGTATTGGGTAAATAATATATCATTATTTGGTACACATACTACTAATATTTAGCCAAATGCTGATGTGAAGTGTATAATGTGTGAAGACTGAAGTCCAAATATTAAATAAACACTTTTACAAAAGACACAGATATAACAAAACAAGTGTGCTTTATTTCTAGAATTTAACCATAGTAAAAGAAATTGGGATCGGGTACGACACACACACCCACACACACACACACATGCTTATCTGCTTGGCTGGTGCAGAGGTAAGATCTGCTGTCTCCAAGTCGAGAGGTTGCGGGTTCAATCCCGGGTCCTTCATGCATTAACTATTTTGAGTAGTGAGTGGCTATTGTTGTTACTATTATAGAATAGAAATATACATTTCATTTGTAAAAGTTAGCGTTTTTTATTTTATTATTCACTTATTATTCACTTTTACATGTGTGTGTGTGTGAGTGTGTTGTACCCTATCCTAATTTATTTTATTTAGGTTAAATTCTAGAAAAAAAGTGTACTTGTTTTGTTATACTTTTTGTGAAAGTGTTTAATTGATATTTGGACTTCAATCTTCACACATTATACACTTCACGTGAGCATTTTGCCAATTATTAGCAGAACATGAAAAAAGTTTCTGTTCTAGTTATGTGTTCAACATTTCTTGCTTCGCATTTCCTGTCATCCTACATTTTCACAGATCATTGTAGACACGGAACACACATGAAATATATGTATTCCAAATAACAATATATTATTTACACTATATAACTGCAGGCACCTCACACCCAGATAAACAGACTTGAGTTGAGAGAACTTAGTCTACGACTAAAGCTGCATCGGTGGGGATGGGATAGCAGGCTGCCTGCTGCTTGTGCTGATCAACTCATTTTGCAAAACAAAAGACGCTGATGAGGAGGTGTGAAGGAATTTAAGGTGGCCCAGGATTATGAGTTTTTTTCGTAGGTTTCAGGGATTCTAGTGTTAAAGCTTTGGCTTCAAACCCTGAGGTTGTGGGTTCCAGTCTCACTACTGCCACTCTGTGACTATTAACAAATAACTTGACCTGCCTGTGCTCTAACTGGAAAGCCAAAAGTTTTATAATCAATTAGATCATAAATGTTATAAGTCGTCTCAGGTAAAGGTGACAGCAAATAAGTAAATGTGAATTAAGCGGTGCAGCTAACTAAGCCCAGAATGTAGTGAAACACTTGTTTACATCACCAAGCTTGATTGTTTGTATCTTTTTATTCATAAACTCTGTGATAAATAGATATCAAATAGTTTTTCCTTTCTTTCAACATACAAGAGAATGACACCGTCATTTACTGTACATCACCAGCTTTCACCCATTCGATGAGACAGAATACATTCGTGATTGGATCGCCTCTTTCCCCAACTGTTGACGCCTCTTGCCCCGCCTTTTGATGCCAATTGGTTATTTGATTACATTTAATTGTGGAACTGCAAAAGCATTGTTTCAATCAAAATGCAAAACACACGGAGATGCTGCTAAGCGGAATGCAGTATGTCTGCTTTGCTTTTAGTTCAGCCAGACGATATATGCACATGAATTAAAACATATTATGCTTTCATATTGCATTTTAAACTGACAATAAAATTGTGTGCCATAGTGAAAAGCAATCAATGATTTGGTTGATATATTTTTAATTAAGACACAATAGAACAGTGCCAAAATGAAATGTCCCAGTTGCATATAGTATGTATTGCATTTCAACGTAGTTAACATGTTGGAATGCATATAATTTTGTCATGAATAATCTTCCATACATAAGTGGTTAAAACAAGCCATCTGACTATCTGAGGGGCTCACCTAGGCATGAGTTTCATGAGATCAGGATGTGCCTGATGATTAAACGTAGTGCCCCAGTGTACCTCCCATGTTCCCTGTGCAGAAACACACGTAGTGGAATGTTCTATTCACTTCATGTCTAAATTAAAAACAATTAAAGATCTTTCAATGCAACTGAATTGGAATTAATATAAGGGACAGTACCAGGAATGTTTCTTGACCCAATACATAGTAGAGTTACATTATTTGGATACACATTTATGAAGATATCTCATATTGTTATTCAAATATATTTTGTCCTGTATTGGTAGTGTCACATTGATGGTGAATTACCTTAAATATTTTTCTCTTCTATTGCCTCACGTCTCTTAGCACAAAAGAGTTGGCACAGTCATCACATCCTCATGCAGGTCCCAGCATCCCCTTTGGCTTTTGCGTTTCCAGCTGGGAATGCTACTTTTAAAAGCAATGAGATGATATCTCCGCCGCTTCACCGGTGCCTCTGCTGTCCGGCACCTGCCAGGAAGGTCATTATTACCCACAGAGCCAGGCTGACTTTCCCTTAATGGAAGTCACAGGCTGAATGCTGTTCTGTAATTTAGATAAAAAGCATTTAGCAGATAGCAACAGAGATTAAAATCGCAGAATTGGGAAAATCTAACCACCCCCTCCGAATGTGTTTCTCTATCATCACTTGCTGAACCTTACTGAGAACGTTGCAACCTAAGATTCTGTAAGATAGAAGAGCTGCAAAGAAAAGCCATGTGGAAAGTCATGAATAAAGTTCAAGGCCATGTGACCAACTCTTGTTTCTGTGCTTCTTGTCATTTCAGGAAACAAAAATTAACTGTGTCCGACTGGCTACGAAAGGTATGACATTTTCATTGACATTTATGCATGCGTTGCTGTAATAATGTAAAGGGCAAATGACGATAAACGACTGGATTCACAGATTAAAGTGGCTGGGTCCCTTTTCTGAAGCTGATGAGGTCAGTTTTAGCAGAATGGACTTTGGCGGCACTAAAGGTCCTATCTCTGGCTTTCTTTCTCTCTCCTGCTCATTTTCTCTCTCTGGAGCTGAGATTAGAGATGCATTTATGTGTTGCACAGTGTAAACTTGGCTGAAAACATGTATGCAGCCTCACTTTCCGCATGCGACACCTCAGTGGGGATTAAGCCTTCCTAGTGGAAGTGCTGCTGTGTGGGACGTGGGGGGTATACCAGTGACCTCCGGCTCATTCTGCATGATTCTTAGTTAAAAATGTCTTTTGGGATTACATTGCCTTTCCTGTAGTAATGCTACATGGAAAAAGCAGCAATCAGTATAAGGGCATGAAGGTAGGAGGAGATGCGCTTCCTCTCGTTTAAGTATATAGAGTGGCAGTGCAGCCACGTTTACTCTTTGTTGCATCAGTGAAGCTCTTGCAAACCCCTCAGTGGCAAGTTAGCTTCTGAATTTGTAAATCCAAATTGGTGTCAAGCATAGCTGTAGAGTGGGCACCTACCGTCATTCCACTTCTTTTTTAGTATAATAATCCCAGTGCACATTTCAGTTATCGATGGGTTCCTAAACATTGCTGTCTTGGACGACAACCAGATTTGTCCCCACAAAGCCCTGGCTGTATGTTGTGTGTCCTTTTTGCTCCCTTGCTTAGACAATGGTCCTTTAGCCTTTTGGGTTTTAGTTCTTGATTAGTGTTGGTGTTGTTCACCTGAAGTTTCAACTTTGAATCTGATCATATTCTAGAGATAATCTCCTAAACTCTATGCCTGTCCACTACCAGTATCCAGTCTCTGAGTCGATTCATAGTACTGGTACCTCAAAGGCACTAGCCGCAGTGTTCGGTCATCAATACCTACTTGTTTCAAGTCCGGGGACCGTTGTATGCTAACTGCTGTAGCTGGTTAGTACTCTCTGCTGGTCACACCAGTATGCCTATTCCTGTACCTGCTTAGTAGGGAAACCCGTCTGGTGCGCACACTACAGCTGAGCCCCTGACACCATTTGTTTCCAAGTCACTTTTAAAATATCTTGACTTGAAATCACTAAGGAGCAGGAGGGACAACTGGGGAGCATAAAGTTATGCAAGTGAAGCAGGTTGGTCTCACCTGCCAGTGGTGACTCTGCTAATGGGGTGGGGTGGCTAACTGCTGTTGCTGATTTGAGGCCAGTGTCTCTGAGCTGTAGCAGCTTAATATCTGACCAACCAGTGAGGGGGTCTGAAAGTCGCCTGATGTCCCTGGTGCCCCCTGTTGCCTGCTGAGCCGCCGCTGTGCCTCCCTACGTGATGTGTGATCATGTGAGCGTCGGGAGGTGCTTTCCACTATGAAGGCTTGCTTTGTTTTTTAGACTTTTTCTTTTTTTTCTTTCTCTCATGCATGCTGACCTGGAACTATTTTCCTTGTTCTTAGTGGTAATAGGTAGGGGACAAAACACCACGCCGTACATTCTTGTCATCCCCAGTGAAGGTGATTATCAAATCCATAGCCAGAGGTCTTATTTTCTTTTCTCTTTTGTTCTCCTTCTTTCAGCATCTTAATGCATCGAAGTGCATGTCTGATTTCCACTCTAGCCTAGAATACCCTGGTGCTCATAACTCGTCTTCTCTTTTTCTTGCCATTTGTTTTTCTTGCTGTTCTTTCTCATTATCACACAATTTCCCCAGTAGAAAACACTGGTCAGCCTACCTCTTCAAAAATGTGTGTCGGTTGGGGGTTATCCAAATTTAAGGAGAATGCTTCTTTCTTCACAATCGCACAGTCACAGGGTTGACTTTTCTGTACTGAGATGCAGTAGCACTCAGGTTGCTTTAATCATGAATATGTTTCTCGACCAAAAAACGTTGGAAATATATAGAACTAGATATTGTAAGAATGATGCACTAAAAAATTCATGCACAAAAAGCCCAGGATGTTGTTACTTCACTTGTCATGGCGTGAGTATGCTGCAATGGACATCTCATTGTCCTGCCACTGCTATTGCAGAGTGTGGGCCACTACAATTGGACTCTTAAGTCTCCTGTTGTGTCCTATATCTCTACTCCATTAAGGTTTTAGCCAGTGGGCTGTGTGTCGATGATTTGTTAACTGTTGCGAATGACAAAACTATTAAGGGCATATTGTGCATCCCTCGCTTTTTGAGGTGTAGACCACCATGCTCTAATTTCTCCTACTGCGGGTGTGGAACATTGATCCTTGACTCCTTCTGCTGGAGTACATATTAGTATCCTAAAACTCTGCCCTGTGGGATGTACTATCAGTAAGATTTCCTTCAATCTGCCTGGGTCAGCATCTTACTGTTATAAGAAGTATCCACACACCTTTGTTCCTGCACCCCACCAGGCTGTGGAGTGTTAGGGTGTTACTCTATCTGCATTTTGGGTCAGTTCACCATACTTCCTCAACTATGACTGCCCAGCCTACATCGCTTTTTGTGAATCTCAACAGCCCTATGGGAAAATTCATTGTTTTTGAGAGTTTTCTTATTATGATGGGTATATATCTTGTACTTTTAGAGGAAACAGATTAAACACAGAAGTAGAATATCACTTAAAAGCATGTTATGTTCAGAGCTGCAGCACTGGCTGAATATCTGAATTTCACAGGCAAAAGCACCTAATAGGCATAACTCAGGCAAGACCCGCCAGTCACTCCTCATCCAGCGGTGTACGGCGACCATCCTAAGGTGTGAGAGTCACATTAATAAGCCTTTGGGGAGATGGGTGAAAATAACTCATAAATTAAAGATTCTCGAAGTGGAATGAGTATGACATCTCCCATTACTGCAAGACGCTTGTCTTTACGGCCCAGCTGCCTGCTCTCTTTAGTGCCAGTGAGAGAGATTGCTTATCGACAAAGCTACAAAGCCCGTTACGCCCCAGGGGAAGGCTGATCTTTTCAGGTTTAGAGAGGATGGCAATCAAGCTGCTGCAAAAATGGAAATTTTTACTTCAGCACGCCTTTGTTCCTCCTGTATGTGGGGAAGTGGAAGGGGAAGAAAAACACGGGGGCAAACAAAATGCGGAGTACAGCCTGCGGTTGGTAAGAGATGTTACCAGATCCCTTCACACATCGTTGTTTTATTCAAGGGAACTGCTTAAGCCCCTCAAACATATGATCGTTAATCAGATTCTCAGATGACGAGACAGACATGCAGCTGTCTGCACACACAAGATCACAAGACACAAAACTGAACACATGTTGAAGCAGCTTAGTAGGCTATGGGTGTGATGAATGGACAAAGTGCACTGATCTGTCTTTCTGACAGGTGAGACAGACAGGTGAGCAGAGAAGTAATTAAGATGGTGCAGAATGATGGGAGAAATAACATGGCAGAAACATTTAGGAAAGCAGAGACAGTCACGTAGAAAGGTGGGCCAGAGGAAATGGTGTTTAAGGATAGACAGGCAGCCCACCTGCTGACCTCAAAGTGACTGCTTCTGGTAGATAGAGAGTCCCTTCAGTTGTCACACTAATTACACCACAGGCTTATGGACCCTACCTGACAGATAGAGTGGGGAATGTACCCAGAAGACACGGAGGACTGTGATTTTGATGGACAGGCAAATGGTTGATTTGACTCAACAGACAGATATGAAGACTGTGCTGTCTTCATGATCTTTTAGGTTATCTTGGAAAAAAACTTTAGTCAAATGTACAATAGAAATAATAATCGTAATATTAATTGGCAGATAAATGTTTGCATCTCCAAGTACTATTTGCACAGACAGAGAGACAAGGAGACCATTAGCTGTTGAATAAACAGAATAACAGAGACAAGTGCTGTTAAGACAGATAGACCTGACTGGATAGACACACAACTAAATGCATCTGCTGGTAAGACAGGCACATCTGCTGCTTAGTCAGACACAGGAAGCTGAGCCAGGTTTTTAAAGAGAAAACATTTCAGAAAGATGTACCTGTTGAATGAATAGACAAATGGATGCCTCTTTAGGTTAGACATAGAAATTAAAATGCACCTGCTGAGCTGTAAGAAAACATAAAAAAATGCACCTTTCAGACGGGTGGATGGACAGACCAATGGAGAGAACCACTGATTAGACAGACAGACAGATGTAGCAACTGGTTAGATAAACAAAGAGGCTACTGCTGCAGTTTAGATTTAGACAGGCGGACTAGGAGGCACAACAGCTGTCTAAACAGACTGAGCGATGTTGTTGTGTTTATTTAGAAAAACCGGTCAATTGGTTAGACTTACAAATAGAGAAAGAGATGTACCTGGTGGTCAGGCAGGTGGAGACAGGGACTCACCTCTTATTTAGGCAGAAATAGATTAAGTGTCCTGGTGTTTTGATTCCTACAAAACTGCTGTCTAAACAAAATGAGAGGTGTGTTGATTTAGACAAAATGGACAACTGGTTAGATTTAATAATGTAAGAGATGTACCTGGTGGTCAGGAAGGTGGACACAGGGACTCACCTCTTATTTAGGCAGAAATAGATTAAGTGTCCTGGTGTTTTGATTCCTACAAAACTGCTGTCTAAACAAAATGAGAGGTGTGTTGATTTAGACAAAATGGACAACTGGTTAGATTTAATAATGTAAGAGATGTACCTGGTGGTCAGGCAGGTGGACACAGGGACTCACCTCTTATTTAGGTAGAAATAGATTAAGTGTCCTGGTGTTTTGATTCCTACAAAACTGCTATCTAAACAAAATGAGAGATGTTGTGTTGATTTAGACAAAATGGACAATGGTTAGATTTAATAATGTAAGAGATGTACCTGGTGGTCAGGAAGGTGGACACAGGGACTCACCTCTTATTTAGGTAGAAATAGATTAAGTGTCCTGGTGTTTCAATTCATGCAAAGCTGCTGTCTAAACAAAATGTGAAATGTGTTGATTTAGACAAACTGGACAACTGGTTAGATTTACAAATAATGAAAGAGGTGTACCTGGTGGTCAGGCAGGTGGACACAGAGATTCCCCTCTTATTTAGATAGAAATAGACTAAGTATCCTGGTCTTTTGATTCCTACAAAACCACTATCTAAACAAAATGAGAGCTGTTGTGTTGATTTAGACAAAATGGACAACTGGTTAGATTTACAAATAACAAAAGAGATGTACCCGGTGGTCAGGCAGGTAGACACAGAGACTCAACTCTTGTTTAGACAGAAACAGATGCACAATCCTAATGTTTACATTCATACACAACTGCTCTTCAGACAGAAGGAGAGAGGTGTGGACTGTTTAGGCTGACGCATGTGCACACCTTCCCTTTGGATAAATGGACAGCCATAGTTAAGAGCAGGTTTGGGATGACGCTTTAGACTTTGGGGGAATCCTTGTTTGAATTCAAAGCACCCTAACAATCTTAAGCATTAAGATGATATTTCATATTATTTTATTTTACTGATAATTTTTTAGAACAAGAACAGTCCACTTTTGGGAGAACTGCTGAAAGCAAAGGATTACACATGACATGGTTGTAGTTATGCTGGGTTGCTGCAACTTTTCCAGGACTGAGTTGGCTACCATCCCTCATTGTGCCTGTTTCTGCATGGCCATATCCCATCTATTCTTTCGAGCCTGTTAAGTTAACACTAATCTGGAGCCATCTGACTGCAGTTTCTTTGTTTCTTCCTAATCCTATTTCACTTATTTAGAGCTGCCATTCTAATCTCATGCCGGTCTTCAGGCTCACGCCAAACAATCGCAATCTCAAAGGCCAGCCTCAGCCATGCTGTTTGGCTGGCAACCCTGGCAGAGTACCCTGGAGCAAACTGGAAGCAGTTAACAAGCCAGCAAGAGGGAGTTTTTAATAAAGTTTGATGTGTGGCTTTCTGACAGAATGATATGCTGGATAGGGCCCTTAATGTGAGCAATTAATACTGCCTGCCGCTCAATCACTTCATTCCATATAGTGCACTGGATTAAGTTTTAATATCCTAGGCTTTCACAATAATTCCTTTTTGATACTTCATTTCTGCAAACTAAAAATAAGAGGATTTTTGATCTCTTTAGGCAAACAATCACCGTTAATAAATGGGAGTTGCATCTCATGGTAAGGCAGAACCATGTAATGAGCATTTAATCACAGAGATTAAAATCTTTACAAGACTGATAGCATCAAAGCCAACAAATAATGCCCAAAATTTCCTGGGTTTTCATTAAATCATTGAATCCACCAGCATGATGGACAAATGGGACTTATATGCTTCTGATGTGTGGATATGTATTGTTATTATTATAGTTAATATTCTTTATTTAGTAGATGCTTTTACCAAACGTAATTTAGAAACATTAGATACAACTAGCAAAAAAAAAATCAATGAGAACAGGAAAGTGTAGGGGCACTTCTTTCTTGGCATCTAATGCAGAGTATTTCAAGAATTAAACTATATTTGCATCACCATACAAATCCCAACTTACTTTTCTTCAAGATGTATTAATCCTAGTGATTCACTCAATATTGAAGTGTTCAGAACATTACTGAAAAAGCCATCAGTGAGCACCTTCAGAAAATGATAAACAAATCTTATAGCACTATATCCTCAGAATAATATGTACAATACCCAAAGGCTGTGTATCTCTCAAAATATTATATAAAATCCCTTTGCTACATTTTTACAATATTCTGATGGCGATGCAGCCTTTGGCTTTGCCTAAATTATACTAAAGATATGCAGCTATGATATTCAACTGTAGGAGTTCTGTATAATTTTCAATCCTGCAATATTTTAAAGCACAATGGGGTTGGCATGTAACCTCCTTTAGAGTATTAAATACATTTCCATATTGCTGCATCTACAGTAGTTGTAATGTGTTGTATAAATACCATGCAATTTTATATTAAGAGTCACAAAAAATCAGACTGTGGCATTCCAGTCAATGCTGCATTTTCTTCACGGTATTATATTGGAATCTTTGCACTGCCATCTTCAGCATATTAGAATTGTACCCACAATACTGTACACTTTAGAATGCCCAAGGATGGAGCGGCTGACCACTGGGCCTACTCAGGTCAGGTAGACTTTGCTTTTTACCAAAGGGTCTCCAGCTCCAAAACCTTTCTCTATGTAGTAATAATAGTGAAAAAGTGCATCCAGGAGGAATACATTTATAGAATAGACCAGGAAATGGTGAGAAATTTAAGGGCCTAAGCAAATGAATAATCAGAGAAAACTGTGGAGTTCAGAACAAGGAAGTAAATCAAAGTGGACAGAGTCAAAGCTCTTGGCTACCTGATATCATTTCCTTATTTAGCTAAACACAAGCTAAAATTTGTTATAATTACCAGCTATACTTTGCCTGTTACAATTTTAACCCAGTGCTTGGACAGTGTGAGGAGCAGGCCACCATCTTAAATAGTGGTGCTGAAATAATATTACATGTCACACTATAGTGATCATGCACTGCAGCTAGCAGTATTTATCCAAGTTAATAACAATATGGCGGTGGCTATGCTTGGGAAGGTGTAATATGGGCCATAGGCATCAGAAACATCAGGAGCCCCTATGCCCCTGGAGCCCCCGGCCAGTGCCCACGGTGCCCATACTTTAAGACGGCCCTGAATATGGCAGCAATCAAATGAAAATCACAAATAAAATGGTGATGCTGTGATATCAGTAAGGAAAAGACAAACAATAATAACAATGTTAAAAGTAGCAACAAAAATGCAGAATTAATTTTTAATGCCTGGAAGCAAGACTGTGTTGGGATCCATATGAACTGGAGGTTTTACTCCCCTCTGTTTCCAAAAGGCCAAATATCTCTTGCTGTATATGTAAATGATAAAATATTTCAATCCTTGACTTTTCATGTCTTGGATAAAACAATCTGAAAAAATAAATCTTTTGATGTGTACTTCAGTGTTTTATGAATACAATCCAAATAATGAACAACAAGCATTATTTGATTAAATAAAAAAATGTTTGTTTAAGCAGGAAGTACGAAGACTCCAGCAAGGCTATCTTACAAGCTATCAGGTGAACATCACAAGCTGGGTGGTCCTAAGAATGTTTTCTTTGGAGAAGGGTCTAGACCAGGGGGTGGCCAACACTGGTGAGCCACAGTGGCTGTGGTTTTTTGTCTCAACCCAGTTGCTTATTTAGAAGCCAATCCTCACCAGTAACAGATCTTATTTAATTTTATGACTTGTTAATGTTTTAAGTCTACCATATCATTTCATTCTTAAATCACAGATTTTATTTTCACTTTCTAATGATATACGCATCACCCAAATGATTTGAAACCTAAAATGGATGAGTCATTTTCAGTTCTTCACTTTCTCTTCAGTTTCCTTCTGAGTACTTAATTAAACCAAATAGTGAATGATGACTATACACGGGTGGAAGTGGAGACAAGGTAGATGGAAAACTGCTGGTTCCTTTGTTATTTGCATCTTATTGTTAATAAGGAGCAGTTAAAACAATGAATACAGCTGTTTAAGATTAAAATAAGCAATTAAGAGTTCGAAATCTTAACAAACGAGACAACTGAAATGAAGCAGAAAAATGTCACTTGAGCAATAAGTGCTTCATCAGCAATGAATGATTTCCCATGAAGCAATTGTGTTGGAACAAAAACCTGAATCCACTCCGGCCCTCCAGGACTGACATTGTTCAGCCCTGATTTAAAGGATCTGAGTCTTAAATAGCCAAAAAATTAAATGAAGTTAATTAGTAGCAAAAACTAGTCACTAATTAAGAAAATGGTTAGAATGAAAACCTGTAGCCACTGTGGCTCTCCAGGATCAGAGTTGCCCACCCCTGGTCAATATCAAGCAAAGTTCATTTGCAGAATTTCCATTTAACACACTGATGCAGTGAGAAATGCAAATAATAAGGGTATGAGTGTTGGCCCTAGGGCTGTTGTGATCATAAAATCTAATTGTCTCAATAACAACTGCAATAAAAATTAACTTGTCTGTATTACTAGCACTAAAGTCATGTATGGAATAATAGTATGGAAGCACACTCAAAGTTTAGGAAACAGACATTTAATTACTATAAGAATCAAGCCCAGTAATAAAGTACTTGCTTGAAAAAATAAATACATGGCATTAATAATATTTTCACTAATCAATATAATCAGTAGACCATTGGAAGACTAAATTGCTAAACCTACACCATCTGACAACATTTGAGAACTTTCTTTCATGTTATTTTCTTTTAAACACTGAAGGAATGGTCATTTAAATGAGCTCATTCCAATCAGTGCATGACTTTCATTTGCTGTAGACACTATTAATTTGTTTTAAGTGTTTTCAGAACTCAGATAATATAAGTAGGCTAATGTTACTCAAAAATTAAATCAACAAAAATGGAAATATAATGCATTAAAGCTACATTCACATTACAAGCCTCATGGTTTAATTCCGATTTTTGCTCTGATTGGATTTGCCTATCTTGACGGTTCACATTCATAAGCACAAATGACCTGCATCCGACTGTAATGTGAACACATCTGTCCTCCAAAACGGCACACATAACGCACATTGATGCATTTGTAGACGAGTCATCTTTCTCATCAATAGCAAAATACGTCATATTTGTGAGACGACTCATAGTATTAAAACCGACAAAATGGACGCTCTAGTAGTTGGTGCATGCATTACATTTTGCTCTGACAAACAGTTTATTAGTAGGCTAAGAAGATGGAAAATGGCAGACGCTTAGCTTTTGCTGTTTTCACAGCTATTGCTGACACCACTTCACCAAGCAATATGTGGCTAAGAGAAAGGAGACAGTAACGGTTGGACCGTGACTGTTGCTTTGCCGTGCTGCCGGTCATGGCTGATGATGGCAGGGCTCATTCCATGCGTATAGGCAAGAAACCATATGAATTTTGATCTGACCATACTCAGTTGTGTTGCGTGGTCACGTATCCCATCTAGGACCACATAGATAGATAGATAGATAGATAGATAGATAGATAGATAGATAGATAGATAGATAGATAGATAGATAGATAGATAGATAGATAGATAGATAGATAGATAGATAGATAGATAGATAGATAGATAGATAGATAGATAGATAGATAGATAGATAGATAGATAGATAGATACTTTATTAATCCCAAGGGGAAATTCACATACTCTAGCAGCAGCATATTGATAAAAAAAAAATTTAAATTAAAGAGTGATAACAATGCAGGTATAACAGACAATGACTTTGTATAATGTTAACGTTTACCCCCCCCGAGTGAAATTGAAGAGTCGCATAGTGTGGGGGAGGAACGATCTCCTCAGTCTGTCAGTGGAGCAGGACAGTGACAGCAGTCTTTCGCTGAAGCTGCTCCTCTGTCTGGAGATGATCCTGTTTAGTGGATGCAGTGGATTCTCCATGATTGACAGGAGCCTGCTCAGTGCCCGTCGCTCTGCCACGGATGTCAAACTGTCCAGCTCCGTGCCTACAATAGAGCCTGCCTTCCTCACCAGTTTGTCCAGGCATGAGGCGTCCATCTTCTTTATGCTGCTACCCCAGCACACCACCACGTAGAAAAGGGTGCTAACCACAACCGTCTGATAGAACATCTGCAGCATCTTATTGCAGATGTTGAAGGACACCAGCTCTCTAAGGAAGTATAGTCAGCTCTGTCCTTTCTTACACAGAGCATCAGTATTGGCAGTCCAGTCCAATTTTTCTTTCACATGTGAAAGTGACTCAAATCTGATTTGAAAACATGGGATTTCTGTGCCCACACAACCCTAAAAAACATCAGATATTTTTTTTTGTTCTTTATTTCACCTTATACAATTTCTTATATTAATGAATTTGTTAGTTTTTGCGTACCCCTTCGGGTCAGAGATTGTACAGCACCCCTGGAGCAGTTATAGGTTAAGGGTCTTGCTCAAGGGCTCAGCAGAGTAGGATCTCTTTTGGCAGAGACGGGGATTCAAACCGTCAACCTTCTGGATATCAGCACAGATCCTTAGCCTCAGAGCCACCACTCCGCATTTCATGTAAAGGCAAAAAATTGGCTATGAGTATCTTCAGCCTGGTAATGTGAACATATTCTAACACACATATTTTGATGTAGCTTTAAAACATGTATACTTTTCAATTTGTTATGGAAATCATACTTTTGTGTAATTTTGGTAGCAAAAACTTACACTTTTAAAGGTAGTCAGCTGACTATAAATGAGTAATGTTATTTAACTGTAATTAAGACTATGGTAAAGAAAATAATTTAATTAATAATTCACCAGAACCAACCACAAGGGAGCAGTAGATTAGTCTAAGCTGTTGCTTTTGTCAGACATACACCTTATTTTATCTAGAGCTGGCTAAATCTGGTTAGATCTGCTGTTCACCTAGCTCTTGCACAGGCTGTGGGATCCTTTTCACTTGCTATGCCATTTGTGATGGCCAAATGCAAGTATAGCCAAACAATTCTGCTGTATCCAGCCTAATGTCTGTACTACAGCTGCAATTTTGGTCACATTTTCAGTGGTAATGCAGGACAATTTGACAGAGTTTACTGAAGGCATTCTGCTACATTGTCAGCCTTATGGTCGTCAAGTAAATACAGTGTATCCGGAAAGTATTCACAGCGCATCACTTTTTCCACATTTTGTTATGTTACAGCCTTATTCCAAAATGGATTAAATTCATTTTTTTCCTCAGAATTCTACACACAACACCCCTTAATGACAATGTGAAAAAAGTTTACTTGAGGTTTTTGCAAATTTATTAAAAATTAAAAAATTGAGAAAGCACATGTACATAAGTATTCACAGCATTTGCCGTGAAGCTCAAAATTGAGCTCAGGTGCATTCTGTTTCCCCTGATCATCCTTGAGATGTTTCTGCTGCTTCATTGGAGTCCACCTGTGGTAAATTCAGTTGATTGGACATGATTTGGAAAGGCACACACCTGTCTATATAAGGTCCCACAGTTGACAGTTCATGTCAGAGCACAAACAAAGCATGAAGTCAAAGGAATTGTCTATAGACCTCCGAGACAGGACTGTCTCGAGGCACAAATCTGGGGAAGGTTACAGAAAAATGTCTGCTGCTTTGAAGGTCCCAATGAGCACAGTGGCCTCCATCATCCATAAGTGGAAGAAGTTCAAAACCACCAGGACTCTTCCTAGATCTGGCCGGCCATCTAAACTGAGCGATCGGGGGAGAAGGGCCTTAGTCAGGGAGGTGACCGAGAACCCGATGGTCACTCTGTCAGAGCTCCAGAGGTCCTCTGTGGAGACAGGAGAACCTTCCAGAAGGACAACCATCTCTGCAGCAATCCACCAATCAGGCCTGTATGGTAGAGTGGCCAGACGGAAGTCACTCCTTAGTAAAAGACACATGGCAGCCCACCTGGAGTTTGCCAAAAGGCACCTGAAGGACTCTCAGACCATTCTCTGGTCTGATGAGACAAAGATTGAACTCTTTGGTGTGAATGCCAGGCGTCAAGTTTGGAGGAAACCAGGCACCGTTCATCACCAGGCCAATACCATCCGTACAGTGAAGCATGTTGGTGGCAGCATCATGCTGTGGGGATGTTTTTCAGCGGCAGGAACTGGGAGATTAGTCAGGATAAAGGGAAAGATGACTGCAGCAATGTACAGAGACATCCTGGATGAAAACCTGCTCCAGAGCGCTCTTGACCTCAGACTGGGGCGACGGTTCATCTTTCAGCAGGACAACGACCCTAAGCACACAGCCAAGATATCAAAGGAGTGGCTTTAGGACAACTCTGTGAATGTCCTTGAGTGGCTCAGCCAGAGCCCAGACTTGAATCCGATTGAACATCTCTGGAGAGATCTTAAAATGGCTGTGCACCGACGCTAGTATTGAGCAAAGGCTGTGAATACTTATGTAAATGTGATTTCTCCGTTTTTTTTATTTTTAATAAATTTGCAAAAACCTCAAGTAAACTTTTTTCACATTGTCATTATGGGGTGTTGTGTGTAGAATTCTGAGGAAAAAAATTAATTTAATCCATTTTGGAATAAGGCTGTAACATAACAAAATGTGGAAAAAGTGATGCGCTGTGAATACTTTCCGGATGCACTGTATGTTGTTTTTGAACACTATGACTTTAGAAACCAGTCACTATCACCATATCTGTTTTGACCTAAAAATAATGAAGTTCTTTTAGGTCATAGATCATATCTTATCTCACCTTGTTATAGAAGTTGTTAAAGGCTGTTTTGCAGAAATAGTTTATCTGGACAATTCATACTGTTTGTCAGAAATCTGAAGTTTATTCTTGAATGCTTTTTTCCATCATTGATACCACGTTCACTACTAAATCCTAAGCCACAATCACAGTAAACGTTTCCCCTTTGTTGCTTTCATAATTACTTTTTTGTTGCTCTAGTAAAATCTTCTGCAACTTTCAGTTGTCATATTGAACCTAACTTGACTAATCCATCCATCCATCCATTTTCCAACCCACTGAATCCGAACATAGGGTCACGGGGGTCTGCTGGAGCCAATCCCAGCCAACACAGGGCACAAGGCAGGAACCAATCCTGGGCAGGGTGCCAACCCACCGCAGAACTTGACTAATGTCAATGTCATATTTGAGTGAAATGAATTAGGTGCTTCACTTTTAGCTGATTCCTCAGGTTTGTTGTATTAGCTACTTTTTAAAGTGTTGGTTATCCACATTATTTGGACCTTCTTACATTTACTTATTTGGCTGACTCCTTTATCCAAGGTGACTTGCAACATTTATAAATCAATCAGTTACTCTTCTCTTGTTACTTTCCAATTGGAGCACAGGGAGGTCGAGTGACTTGCTCACGGTCACACATTGTCAGTAGGGGGATTTGAACCCACAGCCTCTAGGTTTGAAGTCCAAAGTCTTAACCAATGCACCACACTGCCTGCATTCCTCAGCATTAGGTTAAAAATCAAACATGCCCCCTTATTGGACTTGACAACAAGATCCATATTTTCATTATCTCCTCAGAGGTTATAAGTTTTTGATATCTGGTTAAATTACCGTTATGGGAGCAGGCACTGACTGCTAAGTGCATTCTGGAAGTTAATCTAACTTGTGTTTGAGTGGCAAAAGGTAACAATTTTTTGATTCTTGAGTTGTCCAGTTTTAATAGCTATATGTTCTTTGTAGTGTCACCTTCCTGCTCTTAGCCGGCAGGAGTGGAACCTGCCATCGTCTTCAGTTGCTGTAGCCCATCTCTTTCAAGGTTCAATGAGCTATACGTTCATAGATGCCATGTGCACACTGCCATTGTAAACAGCATTTGTGTCCTTAATGGAAGCTTGAACTAGTCTGGCCATTCTGGTCTAACATCCTTCATTAATAAGGTGTTTTCACCCACACAGATGTATTTTATTTATCACTAAAATGTTCAAAGGCTTGTTTCAGCGTTGGAAAAGTAGAAGTGTCTGAGATGTGTGTGACTACCATGTCTACCTCCAGCAGATGCATTTAGTCAAACCAAAACTAAACCTTTTGACTCGCGGCGCGTCCCATATACCAAATATTAAGGTGCAGTGAAACGTTTGGTTGTCTGGAGGAGCAGACCCTAAGAGTTAGTAAGCAGTGTTGCTAATAAAAAGGCCACTTTGTGTACTGTATATACGCACTCACATGTACTTTGTGACAAAAAAATAATATCTTCACCCACGTGAAGTGACCTGTGACAACAGAATAGGTAATATATAAATAATATTACAAAACAAGAGCTAAGGAACAACTTTATTAGCTTTGAATGAAGCTCCAATTAAGATTAAATAAAAATGCTATACATTGCAGCATAGAGTAATACACGTTACACAGTCTCAATCAAGTTTAAATAGATTGAATAAAATTAATAAAAAAGCAGGAGAAAATGGCATGACAGGAAAGGATATTGATGTCAGATACACATTTCTGGGAGGAAGCAGCCATGTATGGTTCGCTTGAAAAATGTCACTAGGCAACCCTGTCACAAAAGGTAATATGAACGGTAACAGGATGTCCTTGATGTTCTGTTGTTCACTTGGCCTACATTAGGACTGTGCTAGTCATTGTTTCATTAGAGAAGGCTGTCCGTAATGCAACATTTCCTTTGGGTATGAACTCAATGTCTTTGAACTCAACAGGTTAAGTGGTACTTATTGTGCTGAAAGTGACATTATTCCATTCCAAACACACTTGCAGATCCCAGGCAGTCAGCAGAGATGGTACAACAGGTATTGTAAATTTAGCTCAGTCTGCTAGTTGTCAGTCTTTGGTCGTAGGTGCTATTTTGCAGTATACACCATGGATCCTGTCTCATATGATGGTAGAAAGCCTTAATGTGCCTGCTGTGAGATCATTTTCCCATGGCATTGTTCCTCCTGGCCTGCATCTTTCCTAAATTTGTGTACTCATTACCACCAACATCATCTTGCTCTTTGAATTGTACAGTAATCCAACAGACCATCCAGCCCAACCAAGTCCAACAATTCATCCCCTTTGACTTGCACTTGGGAAAAATAACCTATCATAAAGGCAGAGTGGTGGCTTTGAAGCTAGGGGTCTGCACTGGCAATCAGAAGGTTGCCGGTTCGAATCCCGTAAATGCCAAAAGAGACTCTGCTCTGTTGGGCCCTTGAGCAAGGCCCTTAACCTGCAATTGCTGATCGCTTTGAGTAGTGAGAAAAACTCTATATAAATGCAAAGATTTATTATTATTATTATAAATGTTAAGACATCGCTCCAAAAGGCCTCTTATTCTTCCTGTAAGTTGCAAGGCAAATATAAAAAGCATCAAAGTCATGTAGGCCTGAGTGAAACAAAATATCGAAACTAACCAATCAAAATAAGAATGTTTCTACCTAAGATGAGTAGCCTCTTATCTATCCATAGTTGCTCACCATGGGTTGCAGCAGGCACAGTAGACCACGGCTCACTCAAGCACACTCAGATATTTTTCCAATTGAAAAACTTGTCAAGACATTTTTGTGTCTTCTAGTCACATTACAAGCCTCAGAAAGGAGCCATGATTTGACCGTATCCCCTTATTAGCTTGTAGGCTTGAGCCTTCAGTGACAGCAAAGAGAGTAGAAGAAATGGCCATAGAAGTTGCAGAACCGGCCATGCTGACATCCCATGCCTATTTGTTATACAAATTAAATTAGTGCTTCCAGGTGCAATTCTTTTTTATCTTTTTTTTTTTTATTATTCCTGCATTACTGAGTGCTCTTAATTAAATTCACAGTCGCGGGGATAGAGCTTTTCCTGTCAGCATCAGGCTTGAGGCAAGAATTAACTGTAGATGGGATGCAGGGGCACATTTACACACACACCACACTCACCCACATTCACTTTACACTAGGCTAGTTTAGAGCTGCACATCCTTAGGATTTGAGGTGAGGCTGGTCCGCTCAGAGCAACCATGCACTATGGTAGATGGGGTGCCAGTAAATATTCATTAACCAGTAACGGCGCACTGCACAGTAACGTGCAGTGGTGCAGTGAATACACTTGACTTGAGTATTCCTAGTTTTCCTACTCGTTTATCATTCGTTTGCTCAGAGGTTGATGATCTTGCTTCTTCCTGAACAGCTGTTCTTTGCTCCACCCTAGCGGCCCGCTTCTTCTCTTCTTTAATCGGTGTCTTTCCGTATTAAAACTGATTAAGTCAGTTTTTGTGTTGCAATTACAAGTACGTTATTCTTAATTTTTGATTTAAGCTGGCACTTAAATCTTCAATCTGCCTCAAGAATGATTTAAGATATGAAGAGAGTAGAGGAAGTGGCGGCGAAGGTGGTAGTGATGAGAACGGTGCCCGTATGCATGCGCCTCACAACCGTCCTGATGGCCACCGCCGAGAGTTGATTCTACAATAAAATAAAATAAAAATAAAAAGAGGAATAACCCTGGAGGTCAATCATCACCCTGAAAGTGGATAGTAGACGTCACGTAGTATATGTGTACCAAATTTCAGGTCAATAGTTCAAACGGTTTGCGAGCTATAGGTGATTTAAAATCCTGGACAGACAAACGAACAGCCACGGTAGCGTATTAAATATACACTAGCTGTGTAAGCCCGGGTTCTAGAAACTATTGAAATTGTCAGAAAAAAATCTAAATGTGGAGATGTCAAGTAATTGAAAGGAACTACTCTGGGAGTCTCTCTCCTAGGAATAGTAAAAAGGATACCCGTTGTGCTGATGTTAGCATCTAAGTGCCTTTGTCTTTCTTTGGAGGTTTTGTTTTGCTGACGTGCTGGCCCCGCTTGTGTTATTAGCGGCTAAGTGAGTTTTCTTTTTCCTTAGAGGCGGAGCCCTTACCTCGACTCCACCTCTCACTTCCAGGCCGGACAGACACTTCCACACGTAGACGTTTTTATTGTATATATAAAGATCATGAAGCCAGTCAATTGATGTAGGATACCCAATGACTGAGACCAAGTAGTTTGTGACTGGCTAGGATCAAATCAAACAGGTTTGAGTTTCTTATTAATCAGAGTGGTGGGTTGTATAGACAGGAGAACTGACAACCAAATGCAGCAATGAATGCTCGTCTGGAAGTACAATGCATAGAACATAGCAACTAGGAATAAGGAACACATGCATTTTGAACCTCACAAACAGAAGAGAAGCTCATCTGTCTGGTATCTCATATTTTACATGGCCATAACAAAATGGAAACAGGAAAGATAGAGAAGAGGTTGCTCATGAACTCACCGCTGCTGTTAACCCTTCGCACAGTGGTTGGCTCCCTCTGGCAGCATGCTATTTATTGGCTGTCAGCACAGCTGTGCTGGAAGATTGGTAAGTGTGACTTGGGCTGAAATGTTCCATTGTGTAAATTGACGTGGTGCAGTGACAAGATCAACGACTTCACTCAGCACATCTGACATGCCCCACAACAAAAAAAATTGCATAATGTGACATCAGCTTTAGTTGGTCCTTCTCCTCTGGTAGTGAAGATAAAGACAACTTTATGTTTTATGTAGTGCAAGGGTATGTTAGTGGTATAACTAAATTGCATTCATGCCAGCTTTTCTGCCTCTGTCATGAATAATCCACAAATTTAATAGTAATTGTACTTCTATTATAGTGATGTCAAGCTGTTTTGTCCTTTTAATACTTCCTTGTTAGGCTGGACCATGTGGACCCTTGGCGTAAGACAGGCATCTGTCCACTATTTACAATAAAGGATGGCTAAACACAAATAGCCACAGAGTAAGCCATCTTCTTTTAAGAGACAACTGTCCCATCAAGTACACTTTAGTCTGGTCTGACGAAAGCAACAAAGTGTCAAAAACACTTTAATGTCAAAATCAATCAGTCAGATAAACACGATGTACAAGATTAGATTATTTAAGTAAACTGTGCATTTTAGTATCAGCTTTCTATATGAAGTTCACACTGGCAGAAGGAACAGTCTATTTTATACATTATGGCCAGTAGCATAAATAAACCAAGACAGTTGTTTTATTTTAAGACATACCTTTAACGGGCTTATCTTCAGTGAACACAATGTACAATTGAATTCTTGCTTCTTGCACTCTTCACGTCTCCCGTGCAGCCTTATCCACCTCTTCCTGACTCTAAGTCACTTCCTATCTGGAGCTGCTTGAGTATTTCTGGTGCCATAGCTTTGGATGATGGAGGCAGTTTTGGGTCAGGGGGATGTCCCACGAAACAGGGAGGTCTTCTCCCAGTAGCGGCCTCTGGTGGCGCCCATTGACCCCAACTAGAATTTTCTTTATGGAGTACAGCACCCAGAATGCCCTGCAGGTGTCCAAACTGGGACTTTGCCAGGGGAACACTGCCATTCATCATGTTGGGAGAGGAACTACTCTTTCTGGACAGTCTCCCCCCAGCCATTCATTATTCTGTGAACTGTGAACCACCCCAGTCAGGTTACACCTCCATGTATAATGTCCATCCATTACGGTCTCTCGGCTTGGCCAGAATTCATCCATCATCTCAGTCGAGGTGCCAGTCTGTCCGACAGGGCATCTACAACATTCATTCTAAGTCCTGATGCAGCTATCGTGGGTGCCTTGACTTTTTTTTAAATCTCCCAGCTCTTTTTGTATATTTTTGCCTTGCTTTTTCATATTTATATAGTACAAGTATTATGAAACAGTTCATGTTCTGTGAAAATAATGGATGATTTCTGCAATGGTATAAGTTTGCTTAGCAGATGACAGTGGATATATTCTTTGTGATCTTGGTGGTGTTAAATAATTATCATAACACCAGCCCCTCACCACCCATTGCTTTTGTGTGGATGGGTGGAAGTAATTTACAAGCATTTTTCCCCTCCATTAAAGACAAATTATCTCTTTCTTTAAGGCAACTTACATGGCAGCACTTTATGAAATTTGAAGGTCTTGTGCACCCATGCTGAAAGTTAAGAGGTTAATATCTGTGTCTGCAAGTGACTTGAAAATCAGTTGAGGCTTGAATTAAAAAATGCCTACATGCTGCAAAGGTTTATTGGGTTACTGGTGAATTTCACCCACTGCAGACCGATAGGTGGGAATTTTATAAAGGTATCTCAAATATTTCTTGTTCTGTGTGATATCAATAGATGACAGAAAATTAGGCCTCTAGACACCGGCCACTGTAGAATAGTTAACCTTCGGTTCTGAGCCCCACTTCTGTTTGAACGCCTTATGCAATAGATACCTTTCTTCCTTAAAAAAAAATGTCACTTTGGAGAGCTTGTCCGCCCAGAACAGCCTTGAGATGTTCATGTGAGGCCTGCTCAAAGCTCGTCACATCTCACCTTGCAGATTTGCTTTTAAGGGCACGGCTGTTAAATTTGTCATACTTTGTAATCACTAATCTCATTTCATATTGATTTTCATTGGATTTGCTGGGGATGTTGCCTGTATTTCCGCACTGGATTTTCTTAACTGTTTTAATTTGAATTTTAAGGCTTCTTTGCCATTGGAAAATCACATTTTTATTTTTTTGAAGCTAATTTTAGCAGGAGCTCGAAACCCCCAAAATGTGGCAATACATCTTTAGTGAAAAGAAACTGAAGCTGATGGCTTCTATTAAATATTCTTCTTCGAGTGAAGGTTGTGGTGGAGCGCCTTGAAGCAATTAGGTGAGCAATAGATAGATAGATAGATAGATAGATAGATAGATAGATAGATAGATAGATAGATAGATAGATAGATAGATAGATAGATAGATAGATAGATAGATAGATAGATAGATAGATAGATAGATAGATAGATAGATAGATAGGCTTTTCACAGAAGCTCTTTAAATTAATAAATATATAAATTGGCAAATAAATAAATATACACATCCACTTTGGTCTGAACAAACATCAGAATGACTATAAAGCAAGAAAATTAAAAGGAAAGAAGACTTCTGACTTGGCAGTCCCAGTTTTACACTGAGGCACTATGCAGACATATTGCTGTTGGTATAAAGGAACCCACGTAGTGTTTCTTCACACACTTCTGAATAATCTGTGGTTTGAAAGTCCTCAGAATTGTTGTGTCAGAGAGAGGATGTGCAGCATTGTTCATAATGGCACTCAGTTTTGTTTTAATTCTCTCCTTTCCTATGACATTAAGGGTGTCCAGACTGCATCCCATAAGCTTGCCCGTTTAATTAGCTTGTTGATTGAAGTGATGCTACCAGCCCAGCACACCACAACATAGAAAATCGCACTGGTCATCACAGAATTATAGAAGATGTGAAGGAAGTCACTTATCACATTAAAGGAGCACAGTCTCCTAAGGGAGCCTGCTCTGCCCTTTCTTATATAGTTCCTCTGTGTTATGAGACCAGTCCAACCTGTCATTAATGTGGAGCTCCCAAGTAGTTGTAGGAGTGGACCACCTCTCCATTCACTCCCTGAAAAGTGACTGGACATAGAGGTTCTTTGTTGTGGTGAAAGTCAACAACCAATTCCTTGCTTTTGCTGATGTTAAGTTGCAGGCAATTCTCTTTGCACCAGGAATCAAAGTTCTCCCCCTGACTACTATACTCTGTCTCATCCCCATTGTAAATACACCCCATAAGTGCAGAATCATCTGAGAGAAAAGGAGACGGGATTGTTCCTTGTGGTGCTCCAGTGTTGCTCACATCAGAGACACAGTCCTTGTGTCTCACAAACTGCAGTCTGCCTGACAGGTACTCCATTATCCAGGACACATCCACCTGCTTATCCCTTAACAGGGATGGCTGGATGGTATTGAAGGCACTTGAGAAATCTAAAAAAAATAATCCTCACAATGCTGCCAGCTTTGTCCAGGTGAGAATAAGCCTTGTGGAGCAGATAGTTTATTGCATCCTCAATTCCAATCTTTGTACAATAGGAAAACTGCAGTGGGTCCTGGTGGTCTACCACAAGAGCACTCATATAGTCCAGGACCAGCCTCTCAAAGGTTTTCATGATGAAAGACATAAGCACTACTGGCCTTTAGTCATTTGGTGAAGAAGCACCTGTCTTCTTTGGAACAGGAACAATGCAGAATGTTTGCCATAACAGTGACACTTTCTGAAGCCTTAGGGATAGACTGCAGGTGACAGAGGACACCACAAAGTTGGTCAGAAACTACTGTAGTACACCTATGAAAATTAGTATTTTGCTTACTTAAGGTGAATGTTAACTAGGTACAGTGGGTAATTGGCACCAAATTGGAAGAACACTTCCCTTTGTTCCCTTTCTGTACCCTGAAGAAACTCCTTTAGCTCTTCTGAATTATTGCATCCTTGTGTGCTGTCAGACTGATCTCTTGTACCTCTCTCCTGAAACTCTTGAGACTTTTCTTTATCCCCCAACCCTGTTCTGTTATCATCATATCAACATGGCTGTCTTTCTACTGTATCTACAACAAACTTTCTGGAGATTTCTACATCTCATTCCATAAACTGACTTCTGCATCATCTTTAGACTCTACTTTTGCATCCATAGTTGTGGTATTTCTGTACACTCTTTTGACATTTTGAAAGCACTTCACAATCTGCTATGTTGTGATTTAATTTCCAATAATTTTACTACCATGCCTTATACTTCATTCATTCTCTGCAATTGTATATATTGTATAAATTCTCAAATCTGGAATATTTCCACCCCTTATCATAACCTCTCATATACTTAGGATATTCGTCTTAGCATACCCACACTGTGCCTCATTGGCATTACTCTGCTCAAATGGTTCTGGAGCCTGTGTGTCCTTCTTTACAACTCAAGTGTCCTCGCCATCTTCCAACACTGTTTCTATATCTATACTTGGCATACCTTTCCCTTGGCCATGCCCATCACCACACCCTTGGCCATGCCTTCTTCAGTTTGTTCTTTTTTCCCCCCAATGCTCCCCCTTACAGTACTCGCCTGAGAGTTCCATTCATTCATTTTCTGAATCCTCTTTGGCCCAATTCAGGGCCACGGGGAAGGCATTCCAGTCTATGACAACACACATTCTGGCATGCACCAGGCTAGATAAGAGTCACTGAACCTAACATGCTTATGTCCAGGACGTAAGAGGAAGACCAACCCAGTCATGGGTAGAAGATACAAAGTTCAAGTAGTTCTACTTCATTGCTGGTCCTTTAAGCAGACCCTTAGCCTTCACTCATTTTTCATTTATTACATGTTTCTTGTGTACTTTTAATTATCAGTGTCTCTCTGTATTTAAAGCTTCCTCCCATTTACTACTTGTTGTTCTTTGCTCTGTGGATTTGCCAACATTTTGCTTGTTTTATGATTGTCCATTTGGCTTGTTTAGAATATGCTCTTTCTTAATTCTTAGGCCCTAATTTTCGTCCAGTAAACTCACTGACCTTTTGTTTGTTTTACAGCACTTCTCTTTGTACTTACACTTCTGACTTCATCCTTTAATTTTGTCGCCAGCATTTTCAATCTTCCCCACAAATGTCCTTCCAAACAAAAAGTGTCAGGAAGGGAGTGAAGATCCAGCTGGGCTGAGCCTTACGTCAAGTGATGTTATAGTAGTGCCCACATTGATACTCGCCAGTGACTCTACATTGTCATTCCATTCCATTTCACTGAATTTCTTGTGGCTGAATATCATTTATGGAATTTCATTATATTTCTTAATACTCTACGCAATCACAGATAAAACTGCTTGACCATTATTGTATTCAATAGCCAAAATACTTTCTGAAGGTCTTGTGATTCAGTTATCAACATCCATCCGCCTCTGAGTCGGCTCTTTTGGAATTTCCTCATGTGCTAGCTGAGTCATCCATATCCTAGCCACATAGAAATGCTTTCTTCTATCATGTGTATCATACAAAAGTATTCAGCTATGTCAAGTCCACATTCCTAATCCAGCTCTACCAATGAGTCCCAGCCGACTCTTTATGTTTCTAGTATTGAGTGTCTGCATCCTTTTATTATGTTCCTCTTTTAAGGGCTGTACACCATATTTCTGCATGCTTTGTTCCCATCATAATGTGTATGTTTCTTTTTCCCGTCCTGTGATGTTTCCATGACCCCTGATTTTTGTTCTGTACCTGGGGTATCCTGGTCATCCTTTAAGTCCGTTAAAAGAAGGTTACCTAAAAATCAGGCATGTATCTTTGTGGTTCTTACTTCATTAGGAAGCAGAAGTTTGTTTTGATACGTCCTAGCGTTAACATGGGAACTGTGGCCTCCAGAAATCGTTTGGCTTCTTCATAATTACATTTTTGAATTCTGCACAGTTTACTCTGTTTTGTAGATTCACCTTTTCTCAGCACATTTTTTCCTTTAAATCCAGGGTATTTTCTTTTATTTATCTATTTTTGCTGATGTGCATCCCATAAAGAATAATTAAAGAGCAATAGGAACGCATGCATCTCCGCCACTTCCGTGTATGTGTGTTTACAGTATGTGTTTTGTTTGCTTGTCTCCTTAACTTTTACAAGCTTGTATTGTGGATGACGGGGTGAGTTTGGTAACTTTTTCCATGTTATGTGTGTTCGTGCGTTTCAGGCGCCTCCACACAGAATTCAGATGCCGTGGAGCCGGAGAAGCAGGTGGACAACACGGTGAAAATGGCAGGAGTTGTCGCTGGGATTCTAATGTTTGTCATCATTCTGCTAGGAGTCATGCTTGCTGTCAAACGAAGGTAATCTTCAGACCTGACCCCCATTGACCCTTCTAGGTGCTGCTGTATTGAGTGGCTCATTTAGTGATGCAGAGCAGCTTAGCCCTTGCATGTTTGGGGCTTGGGCACTGGCCTCCGCTAACATGCACACTGGCTCAATCCCATTGGGTTGCTCTTCCCTGCTTTCCCTTTGCTCCTTTAAACATCCATTCACTTTTTAAAAAAGAAAATGTCCTCTGAGTGGTTTATACTCTTCATACCAAAATAGGCTTCTAGATAAAATGTAATATACACAAAAATCTGTTGTCCATAGACCAGGGGATGGATAGAAGCTTGCCAGAGTTTTCCTGATCATCACAAGTAATAAAACAAGCAAAATCTTGTAAAGCAAAATGATAATATCCAAGCCAAAAAAAAGATGCTAATACATACAATATTCACTTTAAGTGACCATCTGCAATTAAAAGTAATAGTAGAATTACTGTTTATACCATCCTTTCATCCAACAGTACTCATCAGTACTCATCCCAGGGCATCAGATAGAAGGGCCAAAGCCTCCTTTATTGTTGAAATTCACTCCTTGAATCATAACTAATAGCCACAAAATGGGTCTTTCTACCATAATAATGTTCTGTGATACTTAAGATACTATTACTGCACAACCCCAGTAGGCCTTGGCCATTACCTTAGACAGTACACCAGTCCACTGAATATTGGCCTTTAACGTTTAATTAATTGGAGCATCAAACTGTTTCATTGTGCATTGTAAGCTTGCGAGAGTCTTTCATTCTAAAGTGCACAGTTGCACAAATGCTGTTTACTTGGCTCTGGGTTCTCATCGTGTGACTACTCGATCAGCTCTGGAGTGGAACTGCAACGCTTCTGCTGCAAGGTAAGTATGACTGATGTTTGGATTCAACTATGCTAGTGTAGGGATGCGGCAGTTGACAGTGAGACTAGCTTCCATTACTCGGTTCATAAAGAATAAACAAGAAAGTACCCAAAACAGTCCTGGTTCCTCTGACGGGCTGCTTTACATATATTTTCTTATCATTGCTTTGCAACTAAATCAGTGGTTGACAGAGAGTCAGAGGAGAACAAGAAGACCACAGTGATGAGGGCAGTGTATGCCAAGGATTTCTCAAGATTGGATCTCTAAATGTAAATCACACCCAGCCCTGCATTAAGGAGAGCTCCTATTATACCTTTTCTGGACCCCAGTAGAGCTAGGTGGTCGCACATTGAAGAGTGCCTGGTGACACACTAGCTACTCAACTGCTATAGGGAAGTAGGTTTCAATGCCCAGCCTGTAGGCAATTTGCGTAATCTTTCTTCGTCCTCACGGTTCTCCTGGGACATTTGGTTTTACTTCCACATCCTAAACACCTGCAAATTAAGATTATCATTGACTCTAAATTGTTCCGTTGGTTCCTGCACCCTAAGAGTCTTTAATTAAAAAAGTAAAATTCAAACAAATGTGTAAATATCCAGGAATTATATATGTATATATATATATATATATATATATATATACAGTTAGGTCCGTAAATATTTGGACAGAGAAAACTGTTTTCTAATTTTGGTTCTGTACATTACCACAATGAATTTTAAATGAAACAACTCAGATGCAGTTGAAGTGCAAACTTTCAGCTTTAATTCAGTGGGGTGAACAAAACGATTGCATAAAAATGTGAGGCAACTAAAGCATTTTTTGAACACAATCCCTTCATTTCAGGGGCTCAAAAGTAATTGGACAGTTGACTCAAAGGCTGTTTCATGGGCAGGTGTGGGCAAGTCCGTCGTTATGTCATTATCAATTAAGCAGATAAAAGGCCTGGAGTTGATTTGACGTGTGGTGCTTGCATGTGGAAGATTTTGCTGTGAACAGACAACATGCGGTCAAAGGAGCTCTCCATGCAGGTGAAAGAAGCCATCCTTAAGCTGCGAAAACAGAAAAAACCCATCTGAGAAATTGCTACACTATTACGAGTGGCAAAATCTACAGTTTGGTGCATCCTGAGAAAGAAAGCAAGCACTGGTGAACTCAGCAACGCAAAAAGACCTGGATGTCCACGGAAGACAACAGTGGTGGATGATCGCAGAATCATTTCCATGGTTAAGAGAAACCCCTTCACAACAGCCAACCAAGTGAACAACACTCTCCAGGGGGTAGGCGTATCGATATCCAAGTCTACCATAAAGAGAAGACTGCATGAAAATAAATACAGAGGGTGCACTGCAAGGTGCAAGCCACTCATAAGCCTCAAGAATAGAAAGGCTAGATTGGACTTTGCTAAAGAACATCTAAAAAAGCCAGCACAGTTCTGGAAAAAACATTCTTTGGACAGATGAAACCAAGATCAACTTCTACCAGAATGATGGCAAAAAAAAAGTATGGAGAAGGCGTGGAACAGCTCATTATCCAAAGCATAGCACATCATCTGTAAAGCACGGTGGAGGCAGTGTGACGGCTTGGGTGTGCATGGTTGCCAGTGGCACTGGGACACTAGTTTTTATTGATGATGTGACACAGGACAGAAGCAGCCGAATGAATTCTGAGGTGTTCAGAGACATACTGTCTGCTCAAATCCAGCTAAATGCAGTTAAATTGATTGGGCGGCGTTTCATGATACAGATGGACAATGACCCAAAACATACAGCCAAAGCAACCCAGGAGTTTATTAAAGCAAAGAAGTGGAAAATTCTTGAATGGCCAAGTCAGTCACCTGATCTTAACCCAACTGAGCAGGCATTTCACTTGTTGAAGACTAAACTTCAGACAGAAAGGCCCACAAACAAACAGCAACTGAAAGCCGCTGCAGTAAAGGCCTGGCAGAGCATTAAAAAGGAGGAAAACCAGCATCTGGTGATGTCCATGAGTTCAAGACTTCAGGCTGTCATTGCCAGCAAAGGGTTTTCAACCAAGTATTAGAAATTAACATTTTATTTCCAGTTATTTCATTTGTCCAATTACTTTTGAGCCCCTGAAATGAAGGGATTGTGTTAATAAAATGCTTTAGTTGCCTCACATTTTTATGCAATCGTTTTGTTCACCCCACTGAATTAAAGCTGAAAGTCTGCACTTCAACTGCATCTGAGTTGTTTCATTTAAAATTCATTGTGGTAATGTACAGAACCAAAATTAGAAAAAACTTGTCTTTGTCCAAATATTTATGGACCTAACTGTATATATATATATATATATATATATATATATATATATATATATATATATAACTGTATATACTGTATATATATATATTAGTGGCGACTGCTCTAAGACTACAAGGGAAGCTCCGCTTCCTCTACTATGTCAGAAAATAAATGCTCATATATGCACTGTCATATTTATATTGGTTTTAATAAAAGTTTAACAAAACACATTCAACTTCATGACTAGCTCGTTCAGAATCAGGTATTTATTGTAGATTGTTTGGCGCGATTTTCTTGTCATACATTTACATGCAGCACAGCGCGTTAAACCCTCCTGAAGCCCAGCTTCACTGGAGCTCTATGGGCAAGCACAGAGGAGCTTTTTTCACTGCAGAAAAGCTGGACGGTAATTGGATAAATGCACCAAAATCGTCACTTCCAGGGAAGCTCAGCTTCTCTGGGAGTGAATGGAGCAGTGGGCGGGCCAGGACGCTGGGCTGCTGCATGATGATTGGAGGAGCTGTTTAAAGGGCGGAACCCCTTTTTTGATTGACAGCATTTGAAAGTGTGCTGAAAAGTTATGGCCATTTCTTTGACTCAGGGAGACTGAGATCTGAACTTCAAGTACTATATTCAGATCATGACTTACAGGGGATCAGGGGTAAGCTGTGTGATTTCTTGGTGTTTTTTAAAGACATGGAGTTGGATAGTGCAATGCCTCAGCTATACAAGCTGTTGTCGTTAGTGGCAACAATTGGCGCTACATCAGCAGGTGTAGAGAGGAGCTTCTCCTGTTTAAAACAGGTCAATTCATACACCCACAACATGATGGGCCAAGATCGTTTGAGCAACCTTGCTCTCCTGGCCATTGAAAGGAAACTGGTTAAGTCCCTGGAAAAGACGGCCAATTGGTACGACAGGGTCACAGACCATTTTCTGCAAAAGGAACGGAGGGCAGAATTTACGTACAAATAACATAATGAATTTTATGATGAAGGCCTAATATGAGCTTCCCCTGTTTCAAAAGCTAGCAGCCGTCACTGATATATATATATATATATAAATATATATATATATATATATATATATATATATATATATATATATATATATATATATATATATATATTTCTTCGTATTCCAATACAGGATGATAACCTAACCTAGAAGTATCAAGTGTAATATATGAAACTCCAGGGCACACACACACACCAACAATCACCTACCCACATCAGGCCAAATTAGAGTCACACATTTATGGGGTGTGTAGTAGTAGAGGCTTTTATCGACCTCTTGAACCCTCAGGTACCACGCCAAACACAAGTAAATGTACAATTATTATTTATTTTATAATAATCCTGTGCACTAAGCACCCTCCACTCCACAGTACTCATACAATAATCAATACTCTCTCTTTATACACAATTCTCTCTATCCTCCTCTCCCAGACACTTAGCCACCCTTCCTCCCAGCTCAGCTCAGTGTCTGGGCTTTCCCAGTGTCCTTTTATACCCCCTAACCCGGAGGTGTTCCTGTCCAACAATCCACCAGTTCTCATTACTTTCGGGTCAGGGTAAAAGTCCTTTTCTTCAACCCAGAAGCACGCCGTTTCTTCTTGTCATGTGATCATGACGCACTTCCGGGTTATAGGACACTTAAGAGTCCAACAGCCTCTCTACAGCGACTCCCGGTGGTCCCCAAGGTATCCAGCAGGGCTGTGTATACAAACTACAAGGTCCATAAGGCCATGCTGTTGGGAGGGCTCCACCTGGCGGCCTGGAGATATGGGCTGGAATATTTAGCCGGCCATCCATCACAGGTGAGAAGAAAAATTAGAGTGACTGGAGAAAACCCAAGTTAACAAGTACAAAGCCTGCATTGACAGGGCCCAAGTGAAAAATTAAATCTAGGGCTGAGTGGCAGCATCACTAGACACTGTGCCAGTGTGCCACCCACTGATGGACAAACTATGCATAAAGTTGTAACAGAATGGAGAGAAAATATTTCTTACTATGAAAAAACATTCATTTATTCTATGTGTGCTACTTTACTTACTAATTACTTTTGTTCATTATGTAAAGAACCAATTACCTATCTTTGTCATTCTTAGACATGAGAAATCAAAAGGCATGGCAACTCTTCAAGGATAATCACTGATATAATTGTGAAGTTCTAAAGACATTTTACAATTCTTTACCTAAGGGCTGCGATGGTGAACATTCGCTCCTCTCAATATCCATAACATCTAAATTACGAATTTGTGCATGGAAACCATTTCATGGAACTTGTTACATGAGTTTATTTCCATCAACGTGCTGACAAGTTAGTTTTTTGAATGTTTTGCTTGTATGTTTGCACCCAAGATTGGTGACTTATTCTGGATGGTAATCTGGCCTCAAACCTGTTAGCCCCAATTTCCTGTTGCTACTCTGCAACTACACAACTTGATTAGAAAATGAAGGAATGCATTGGCTAGAAGTGTGTATGTGTATATTGACTTTTTCCTGGTCCAACAAATCATTTATAATTTTTTTGTTCTGAATTGCTATTTGCTATTGCTATAAACAAAGAGATTTGTTTACCAGATTTGAATACAATAACACACCCCCATGTCTGGCTTATACACAAAATTTAATAGAGAATTGTGTCAGTTTCAGTCAGTCAGTCATCTTCCAACCCGCTATATCCTAACACAGGGTCACGGGGGTCTGCTGGAGCTAATCCCAGCCAACACAGGGCGCAAGGCAGGAACACATTCTTTAGCAGGGCGCCAGCCCACCGCAGTGCACACACACACACACTAGGGACAATTTAGAATCGCCAATGCACCTAACCAGCATGTCTTTGGACTGTGGGAGGAAACCGGAGCACCCAGAGGAAACCCACACAGACAGGGGGAGAACATGCAAACTCCACGCAGGGAAGACCCGGGAAGCAAACCCAGGTCTCTTTACTTCAAGGAAGTAATGCTACCACTGCGCCATTTTGCCACCCATGTGTCATTTTGATTCATTTTATTACTTTCTTTTAGCAGACTGAAACAGGCTATCCGGCAGAATTTGCTTGTATCTTCCATTCTCCATTGTTCCCACTGTTTTAACTAGATGCCCAGTCTCTTTTGATGAATAGCAGCCCCTCAGTATGTTGTTACCCTCACCATATTTCACTGTTTTTGCAGTGAGGGCCGTAGTACAACCAGGAACTTTGACCACGATAGGTCTGTCTTATTTTCACGAGGGACTGAATACCTTTGCAAGACAGTGTGTGTGTGTAAAATAGATCTGTAAAATATATTTTTAGATAGATAGATAGATAGATAGATAGATAGATAGATAGATAGATAGATAGATAGATAGATAGATAGATAGATAGATAGATAGATAGATAGATAGATAGATAGATAGATAGATAGATAGAGGGGTGGGCAAAAGTGGGTGGGATTAAAAGAGTGTCATAATGGCACTGTGCATTTAGCTACAGTCTCGTAAGTGCTCAAGCTTCTGGCCTTGTGCACTCACAACTGTAAACCTACTTTTGCCCACCCCTATATATATATATATATATATATATATATATATATATATATATATATATATACTGTATATATAATCTTATATTTAAATGTCTACGCGTGGAAGTGTGTGTGTCTGTCCATCCTGGAAGTGAGAGGTGGAGTTGGGGTAAGGGCTCCACCTCTGAGGATACACAAGCGAGGCGAGCACATCAGCAAAATGAAACCTCCTAGGAGAAAGATGCCCAGAGTAGTTCCTTTCATTGAGCAATGGTGACCGGCCCCTTTTATAGGACACCCGGAAGGACTCCAAGTGCCCAACGACAAGCACCCTGGTGTCTTGGCACCCAACCCCCAATTGTGGCCAGAATATTAGTAAAATCTGTAAATGTACAAAAGAAAAATTATTATTTATTGATTTTGGTATTGGAGTCAAAATCACGAAATTCTATAAATATGTAAAAGAAAAATTAATTATTATTTAATGGAGTAAAAATCATGACATGAGAATAAAATATTTACTCTCTTACCCATTGAAGTATTCCTATTAAACTGAGGTCCACTATGCTCGATGCACGACTTTCTTGATATTTTAGTTTATAATTTAAAAATGGAATAACAATCTGAAAATCTAACAACATTATATTAAAGTTCAGAAAATTCTGAAAAGAATGATAAAAAACATATATACTGAATGTAGATTTTAAAATGAGCCTGATTTAAAGCGTGACAAAAATTGTGACATAAAAATGTCACATAAAGTCGTTGCACTTTTAGGCTTAGGATTTTATATATAGAGAGTAGATATTGTGAAGCCCAAGGGCGTATACAGCCGCCCTAACCCATCACAGACAGGCAGGACACAAGTTTCACCGCACAGTCCACATTTATTTTAAGTGGGGGAAGCACTCTTTCTCAGTTTCCCAGAGCACAGGTCATAAAGCACCAATAAGCACAGCACAATCCGTTTGTCTCCAGTCCTCCACACAGACTTTTTCCACCTTCCGCCCAACTCTGGCCATTGAGCAATGGTGACTGGCCCCTTTTATAGGACACCCGGAAGGACAGGGCCTATAAAAACAGGGCCCAGTAAATGTCCAGGTTGCCCCCCTTTTGGTGGCCATGGGCCCCAGCAGAGTTGAACTTCCATGTGCATTTTTGTTATTTATCTGTAACTTTTTTGCCACGCCTTTCAGCCTTCATTTTCACAAGGGACTGAATACCTTTGCAAGACAGTGTGAGTGATAAGTATAAACAGCAGAATGCCAAAATATCTCACATTAGTTCTACAATCTAATATTAAAGAGCAAACCACTTTAATGAGTGAGTCCATCCATATTCTAATCCACTTCTGTTCCAGGCTGTGGAGAGCCAGTGCCATTTCTGGTGGAACTAAACACAAGATAGGAACCAATAGTGTGAAAAGTGTTGGTTCATAGCAGGATATACTCAAGCACACACATACTAGGCCAAATTTTGTATGTGATACATGAGCATCTTTGGGAGGTGAGAGGAAGAGCAGAGAATCCTGGAAATCCATGCTGACATAGGGAAAGTCTTTAAACTCGTCACAGGCTGTACCTCTGGTGAGATTTGAACTAAGATATGTGGTAACAGCGGTAACCACAGTGGAAAAAATGTCATCCCTTTAATGAATCTAAAAGATAATCAAGGAGTCCATCTAAAGGCAACGTCTGAACAGGCTGGAATGAACACAGGGGAAATAACTTCTCATCGATTGAGACTAACATCCCTGGCAGACAGGTAACTGTGTGTGTATGTGTGTCCTGTTGAAACGTCTCATTTGAAAAAAAAAACTTTCCAACACAATTGCTTTGTTTATGTTATTTGCCAGCAGCTAACAATGTCCAACTGCAAGGAGATTTAGATGATCCTTTTTGAGATGATGAAGGCAGATATTTGCAAATGTATGCAGCGCAAGTGGGCTCCTTTTTTTCTCTGTTTGCTTTTCTGAGGGGCGATGTGTTCAAAGCGTACTTCCCAATGATTAGAGTGTGAGCCAAGTGATTGAAGCCTGTTTCTCTGGTAGTCAAAGCTTTGTAGGTACAACACAGCCAGTGCTGCATAGTTTAGCCAGAATATTCCTTCAGCTTGTTGTGGGCAGGTGGATGGAGGGAGAGAGGAGCTGTGATGTGGACTTCTAATCAAGATGGGTACAGACTGAAACTTTAGTGAAAATGCATTGAAGCAAACAGAGAAATGAAGATGAGAGAAATGAGGCATACAGCATGTCTATTTCATGTGGCAAATGCCAGATAAAGGCTTATATATATACTAGTCATTTAGCCCGTTACAATAACGGCCGCTAGAACAGTAGTGCATAAACATTAGTAGGAACAGTCTATATTAAATGGCAAGGGACTTTGACCTCATTCTTTTTGTTGGTCGTATTTTTCTTTCTTTCAGCCTTTCTTTTGTTGATGTTTACTTGCTGAGCTGACGGTTCTTCGTGAGCTGCCGCCGTGTATTGTGTGTCTTTAATTTTCTGTGACAGCAATACTGTCTTGTACGGCTCTATTCAATAAGGGCGCGCACAAAAAGGTGAGCTTCAAAAGGGAGACCTCAATTGAGCGCTGCGAATAAATGCGTTCATAGATAATTTAGTTCAATATGGCTCTGGAATATGTGAAGAGCAACAAAGGTGCAGATCTTTATTTACGCGCGCCTTTATTCGCTGCGCCCAATTGAGGTCGCCCTTTTGAGGCTCGCCTTTTTGTGCGCGCCGTTATTGAAGGATACCGTCTTGTACGTCTGCTAGCTTGTACGTCCGTAATATACCTTTAATTTTCTCTGGCGGTAATACAGGCGTGCGCGTCGGTAATATGCCTTTAATCTCCTCTGACAGTAATACTGGCTTGTATGTGGCTGTAATATGCGTCACTGTATTGTGTACCTTTAATTTCCTCTCGCAGTAATACTGGTTTGTATTTCCGTAAAACGCCTCTAACTATCTCTGACAGTAATATCGCGCATCGCACCATGCCCCGCGCATGCGCACTTCACCAGAAGACACCCACACATGGACACCTGGACGCACATAGGGATTTTATATATATAGATTATTATAAAATATGTATAAATATATTATACACATGTAATATATACAAACATGTACAGAAACATTCTGTAATTTTGCTCAAAAATAAATCCTTCACTCTAAACAAAAACTAATTTTATGTGACATATTAAAAAGGAAAAGGAAATGTGCTTTATGTAGCACCATCTTTTGCAGCAATAAAAACACAAACTCTTGTAAGTTAGGTTCAATCCAACTTTATCCATGAGCCACTCCTGATTTTGGCGCACTGAATGATAAATGTTTGCCCTAGCTTCACTCTTTCTTTTAGCAGACTGAAACAGGCTATCTGGCAGAATTTGCTTGTATCTTCCATTCTCCATTCTTCCCACCATTTTAACCAGATGTCCAATTTCTTTTGATGAATAGCAGCCCCTGTGCAAGTTGTTACCACCACCATATTTCACTGTTTTTGAGGCAAGGGCTGTAGTACAACCAGGCCACACATCTCTGAACTTTGATCACAATAGTTCTGTCTTGGTCTCCTGTGAATCGCTCTGGTGTTTTTGGCAGACTTCAGTTGTGTTTTGTAACCTTTTCTTAATGTATACATTTTTGTTATTTATCTGTAACTTTTTTGCTATGCCTTTCAGGCTTCATTTTCATGAGGGACTGAATACCTTTGCAAGACAATGTGTGTGTGTAATAGATAGATAGATAGATAGATAGATAGATAGATAGATAGATAGATAGATAGATAGATAGATAGATAGATAGATAGATAGATAGATAGATAGATAGATAGATAGATAGATAGATAGATAGATAGATAGATAGATAGATAGATAGATAGATAGATAGATAGATAGATAGATAGATAGATAGATAGATAGATAGATAGATAGAGAGTTGGGCAAAAGTGGGTGGACTCAATAGAATGTCACAATGGCAAAGTGCACTTAGCTACAGTCTCGTAAGTGCTCAAGCTTCTGGCCTTGTGCACTCATAACTGTAAACCTACTTTTGATCACCCCTATATATTGTGGAAAGCATACCCCCAGACACAGACAGACAGACACCAGAATGTCCAAACACACTTCTTTTATTTTCTTTCAGCACCACAATGCCTTCCTTCACCAACTCTTTCGTCTTCTCTTTCTCTCTTCTTCTCTTCTCACCTTCAACCTTCTCTCTCTTTCTCTCTTCTTCTTTCTCTTATCTTTCTCTTTCTTTTTCACCTTCGACCTGCTCTCACCCTCCTCACAAGCTTCGTCTTCTTCCTCCCAACTCTGGCTCTCTTAGTGGAGAGAGGCGGCCCCTTTTATTATGATCCGGATGAGCCCCAGGTGCTCCCCCTGACATCTCTTCCTGGTGTGGCGGAAGTGTCAGGAGAGCACCTGGAAGCACACCCGCTCATCCGTGACAATATATATATATATATATACTGTATATATATATATATACTGTATATATATATATATATATATATATATATATATATATATATATATATATATATATACTGTATATATAATCTTATATATAAATGTCTACGCGTGGAAGTGTGTGTGTCTGTCCATCCTGGAAGTGAGAGGTGGAGTTGGGGTAAGGGCTCCACCTCTGAGGATACACAAGCGAGGCGAGCACGTCAGCAAAACGAAACCTCCTAGGAGAACGATGCCCAGAGTAGTTCCTTTCATTGAGCAATGGTGACCGGCCCCTTTTATAGGACACCCGGAAGGACTCCTGGTGCCCAACGACTTTCTTCTTGCAGCACTTCCTGGTGTGGTGGAAGTACTGCCAAACAGGGCTCAGTAAATGTCCAGGTGCCCCCCTGACAGTGGCCATGGGCCCCAGCAGGGTTGAACTTCCATGCTCCAAACCACTTGCCCTGCTGCAAGCCAAGGGTGCTGCCCTCTATTGGTCGGGGGGTGACAGTATCCAGAACAAGCCCTCTCCCCTGGTCCTTCAGGTAAGGGCCCCAGCGGCCATTATATATATTTATATTTATATATATATATATTCATGGCATTCGAAGTCTGTGTCACAATCTGATTGTATGGGTGGTTACCTACCAGGTAACACTTGTGGTTGGCCAGCGATCTGCTAACATCCGCCACGGTGCCCTCAGTTTGTGAAGAGCAGATCATAGAATGGTTTATATATATATATATATATATATATATATATATATATATATATATGTGTGTGTGTGTGTGAATGTGAGGGCTTCATTGCATCATTTTCAAACCCACTTAATCCAATCCGGGCTAGAGGAGGCCAAAGCTTTGCCTGGCAACATTGGGCACAAGGCCTGACAACACTCCAGTTCATAGCATGTTGAATGCTAACATCCTTTACTTTAAAGATCCTCTAATACTCTATGTATTATTATTAATATTGTTATTATTATTATTGTTAATATTATTATTATTATCAAAGCAAAGGATGTCTAGGCTCAAGATCAGGAAGTGATTTACTCTTTCTGGATGTTTTTCCACTATATCAGATATATAATATATGTCAGTTTTCATCATAATTTGGAGCTGATATCAAAGTTCTGTCATTCCTACTTATTTCTAGCAACAACATTAGAACTAAACTGAACATTATAATTTAGAATGTCAGACACGTGTTTGTAAGTCAAATAATGAAAATTAAAAAGCTAATTGTTTAATTTATGATACTTTAAAACTAAGTAATTTGATCAAGGATGATGCTTCCATGACACTGGAGTTACATTTATTTGCACATTTTATTTTTTGTCTTTGTGGCACAGCCTGATAATCCCAAAGAAGTGCAGCCTAGACACATCGACCCCTGTAATTTGTTGGTATCCTGTCCACCTTGGCTCTTTGGTGCTTGGTGTGTGGTACTGCCAGCACAGGCTCAAGCTCCTCACGCCTGTGTAATTCAATAACATTTTAAAAGTGAATGGATGAGCAGCCTGCCTCCAGGACATCTAATAATGGGCAGCAGTCATTTCTAGAGTCTAGTAAAGATCCATCAGAGGTTACACCTTGAATCTCCACACTTAAAATGAATAGTCGATATAGACAGGACCATTTTACCATATGCGGAAACATGAGGAGAATGTATGAAAATTCTGTCTTTCGGATAGTAAAGTAGAGTGAATAATTACTTAAGTGTCAAGGAACTCAGTGAGTATAATGCAAAAATTCTATCTCAATTATCTTTATTTCAGACCCAACGGCTGTCGTGAATCTCTTGTTCTTTGTGCGGCGTTTCCATTAACGACTGTAATTCACTTAAGTGTCTAACAGACCATTACAACCTTATGGAGGATGCTTGTGTCTGCACAGCTGCCTACCTTGGAGATTTCGTAGAATGTAGACCAGGTGTTTCACACATACACACAAAAAACCATTAAGTCCAGTGTAACAAGAGGAATCAACGGACTCAAGTTCAGAGCTCAAGTTATAGCACTTTAATGGGCGCCCAGTAAGCGCAGAATGACAAGCAACAAGCTGGACAGATCGTATGTGCATGTGTGAGATGCTGAAAGGAGAGGGAGTAGAGTCTCTTTGGTTACTCACATCTGAACCAACTTTAGTCATCAGACATCACAATCTATCTAGCTTTTTATGACGATGTACTGTTTCAAGCTGGGATAAGGTGAGGAACAAGGCTTTTTTTTGCGTTAAAGTTTAGATGTGTTTCTGAGGTAGTTACATTATGTCTGCCCCTATCACTATTCTCAACAAATCAAACAGAGACTAAAACAGAATACAAGCTTCAATGACAGTCTCAGACAAGAAGGGGTTTCTCTGGTTGGCATGTGCCATTAAACATTGTTCAAATATCATAGTTTGCAGCAAGCCTGAAAGTTAAATAAATAAAACGTCTTCTTCAAATATGGTGGGAGCTGGTTTGTCAGAAATAGATTTGTACTCTTAATGTGGACTGTAAATGTGCTTCAGTGGAATATCAAAAATCACTACTTTTATTCAGTTAAGTTATTTCAATTCTGTTTCTTGGTCCAGCAGATATTAAACCATCAGTAGATGATCCCCCTCTGTGCTAGGAAGCCCAAACACGACTTGCTTCAATCTTCTTCCTCTAGTAGTTTAAGCAACTTGATTCAGGTCAGCTTTATATATGGTGAAGCCATATGTGTCCGATAAAATTGGGCTCTTCTGCCTCTGGGAGTTGTTTGGTTCAATTGCTTATTAAAGGCTTCCTTTTTATCCATCTTATGAACTCATTAAAGCAATTGATTCTGCAGTCTGCTCATTATTGCATTGCGGCACAATGAGACATTGACCCCCTGTTGCCCCATTAAATTGTGTTCTTGTTCAAATGTGTTAAAAGCTAAATATTAAAAAGAGGGCAAATATGCAAGGGGGAGGAGCAATAAAAGTATCCTACAGTTAGGCCTCCAAAACGCTGTTACTGTATTGTTGAGCTGAGCTTTCAGTACACACTCAGCTATCAGCAGTCCGGAACTGGGAGTACAGTTTTGGATTTCCATAGATCAATTTTTAGAACTGGAATTAGTCTTCCTATTTGGTACTTGGTAAATGTTTGTATTAGCATGACTAATGAAGACCCATAATACTATCAACATGTTATGTACATATTTAACTGTTTTATATCCAAAGTTAGGGTTCTCATAAAATAAATGCTTAAACAGTATGTGGAAAGCATGATAAATGGTGTTAAATTTTAAATTAAAATTACACTGAACACTGCCATACAGATACATTAAATGATACCTCTTCAGTCAGATATGAGCAGTGATGAGTAGTCATTACATTGCTGGAAGCCTAATTGCTTTACACACATGTATACTCAACTACATTACATGCATATTGTAACCACTAGGGGTTGCTCGGTAAACCAAAAGGCATTGGGGCCTTTATTACAACAACTGAACCGGGGTTGCTAGATTCTTGTTGGATTTTATCATTCTGGTCATCTAATTCTAACCTGCCTGGAGCAGCCTGTCAGTTAGAAGTCTGGTCCTAACACTGAAGATATGCCGAATGTTCTCTCTTTCTCTCTAATCTTACCCCTTTTAGAATTCTGAGAAGGAATATACCTAGAACGTCAGTGTTCATATTCTCCCCTTAATCTGTCAGATATCCTCTACATCTCCGTTTCCTTTTATGGGACATTTGCATTTTTTAGTGCCTTACTGGAAAGAGAAGCAGACAAATCATTGAGTTCTCAATGCCCTTTATAGTTGGCCACTGGAGGAAAACATGTAAATGTTTCAGAAGAAATGCAGTTCTTAAAGAACTCTTTCCCAGGAACCATCAACACAGCAGTTCATAATACATTTTTACAAACATTTTTAACTTGCTCGCCGCAGTTTAATCTTTGGTGTTAAACAGCAATATCAATAACCAGTAGTTGAACTTTACCGTAATCCCCACCTGCATATGCTGCAATCTGCTTTAGTGATTCTGTCAACCCCTTTCCTCTATAAATGTAAAATCTTGTGTGAAGAATTTATAAAACACACGTTACCTAAATTGTAGTTGTCAATTATTATAAATTTAATCATACACATTTCTGGCAGATCTTTTTGTCCAGAGTTGGTTTATGTCAAACAGTGAGCTTTATTTTTCTCTACTCATATTCATTTCATTGTTGTATACCTTGACCTCACATAGGTATTAGTGGCTGTGGAGAAAGCCTTAACAGGGATATTCCATCCACTGCCTTCCATGCATATGTGTATTTTGCCCTACCGTTCTTCGCTTGGGTCTCTGGATTTGTTTTTTGGTTAGTACCAAGGTCCAGGGATCTCTCTGCATCACCGGATTTATGTTTATAGACCGTAGAAGGCCAAAATTGCTTGAAACTTTGAATTTTGATTAATAAGCAAAACATTACAACAAAAACTAGTAAATAACAAGTTTTAAGCTGGCATTCTGAAAATGAAAACAGAGGGCTTGTTCCATGGCAGTGAAGATTTATTGCATTTATTGTGAAATTAGTGTGAGGGAGCAGGACAGAGGTCACAGTCTTAAATTGCTAGACACAACCTTGGGGGATGCCTTCATCTCTCTATATATAAAATCCAACGTCTATCTGTCTGTATGTCTGTCCGCTTTCATGAGAGAACTACTTAACGGATTTAGATCAGGGTTTTTTGTATAATTTGCTTGAACTTTCCTGTTGATTTTGCAGCTTCTCTTATTGCTCTAAGTATCATAGTTCACTTGCGGTTCCGATTTATTTGCACTAATCTGAGAGACACGCAGTGGGCCAGCCTTGGAGTGTGTACCTTATCTCCGTTTAGCTAGCGAACGAGAGAACTACTTAATGGATTTAGATCGGGTTTTTTTCTATAATTTGCTTGAACATTCCGGTTGATTTTGCAACTTCTCTCATCGCGCTAAGTATCATAGTTCACTTGAGGTACCAATTTATTTGCACGAATCTGAGAGACTCACAGCAAGCCGAGGGGAGGGCGGCGGGGCCCTTCTCACTCACGCACCAGCCTCAGGGAGTATCTTACATCAGCTTAGCTAGTAAACGAGAGAACTACTTAACGGATTTAGATTGGGTTTTTTCTAGAATTTGCTTGAACATTCCGGTTGATTCTGATTCTGTGATTCTCTCATCGTGCTAAGAATCATAGTTTGCTTGCAGGAGCGATATATTCACGCTATACTGAGACAGAGGCAACAGGCCAAGGGAAGGGGGAAGCGTGACATCAGGAGTGGGGAGCCTCTGTGTTTTAGAGCGTAACTTGCCTTCGCTTAGCTAGCGATACCTTTTTGTTTATTGATTTTTAAAGTTTGTCCTGTTTCACTACTACATGGGCGGAGCCACGAGGAACGGCTAGTATAAAATAAAAATATTGGAACGAACCTTAACAAAACTGCTCATGTCATTTCCCAATGTCGTCTCCACCCTTCTCAATGCACTTGCGCCACCTGCCTGGATTCCAGCAGAATAAAAGGTTTTGTCTTGTCCTCGAAACCACTAATGCACCGCTTTCTTCACGTCGTCATGTGTCTTGAATTCACGACCACCCAGATGTTTTTTTAGCTGTCCAAAAAGGTGGAAATCACACGGTGCCAAATCTGGCGAATAAGGAGGATGTGGTAATACCTCAAACTTCAGCTTCTCCAGACAAGCGTTGGTGTTCTTAGCAGTGTGTGTGTCATTGTCTTGCAGCAAAAGGACTCCTTGAGACAGACATCCTTGCTGCTGGCTTCACATTGGTCTCCAGCAAGTCACAGTAACTTGCACTAGTGACTGGAGAACCCCTCGGCATGTAGTGTTCGACAAGAACTCGGGTGCATGAGTGGATTGTGAGGACAAGACAAAACCTTTAATTCTGCTGGAATCCAGGTACTTCCAGGCAGGTGGCGCAAGTGCATTGTGAAGGTTGGAGACAACATTGAGAAATGACATGAGCAGTTTTGTTAAGATTAGTTCCATTTTCTGATAAATTCCATTTTCTAACTTTAGCTTCACTCCCCCTCGTATTTCTAAAAACAAATCCATCTAATGCAACAAATTGATAAACTTATCCTCAGATATAAAAACTATTCCTCCATTTTTGAATACAAGGTGATCTAGATTGGTTTGTGAATATTTTGTTAAATTTCTAGTTTTTCTTTTTTTGTTTTTTTCTTTAAGTTAATTGATTATTTTTGCTTTATGTTATTTATTTTTGTATTCATAATTTCAAATTTAATTTTGTGAAGATTTTAAAATATGGACATGTAAAGACTTTTGTTTTATCTGCTCCAAAGGTGGAGTAACATGAGGTAAAGGATATATTTTATAACAGTAAATTTATTGAAGCCTCTGTAGTCACAATAAAGGAATGTAGGATTCCAATAGTTTTTTTCTATTTAAAAATAAATAAATAAATAAATTCATATTATAGAGAATAGTAGTGCAAAGAGAAGGTCAATCAGGAAATTGCATATTCACTGTGGAGAAGATAAATGTTCTTTCTGCCTACTGAATTTATAGTTAATGTCGTACTAAAAAAGGCTTGGAAAAGTGAAGAAAATGAATACATTGTGTCAGTTTTTTCAGTTTATACAGGTATTTACATATTTTTCCCTAGGCAATATTCTCACTAGAATCTAATCTGATCCATTCCTGGGTAGTATTACTTTAAATATTTACATTTGAAAAGATTCACTTAAAAAAAGTTTCCCTACTTGCCAAAATATTCAGAAACTGTAAGATTCAGTTAAACGAATGTATACACACACATTATATATGTATTGTCTTGTCATGCTACTGGATTTTTAATGTAATTGATTTAGTCATCCATTAAACTCGGAAACAAGTGACTTTCCATCAAAAAACCTGTGCTGTAATTATTTTTTTCATAATTTCTAAACCAGTTCCTTTAGCTAAAATATTATAAAAATGATTTTTTTTTCTGAATTAATGAAACTATTTCTCTTAATTTTGTTTTTTTTTTCTCAAGTCAGGGCTGGAACCAAAAATCTGCTTATTTCACTTCTTGAACAAGAAAGCCTTCCCTATTAAGCTTTCCTCATAATTTAAATGAGTCGCATGAATTTCTTGTTACACTGGGTATGGGCTTTATAAATCTTCTTTATTCCCACACAACAAATGTACGCCATGAAATTCATTCCATCATTTCCTGTCATTCATCACTAGTTAAATGAACATGCCCAGTCCATATCAGTTTGTTCAGATTTGTGCCAAGGAAACAAGAAATGGGTCAAAAGTAAAAATAGGTAAGTAGCAAATTCACAAGGAGCTGACAGAATTTCAAATGAAAAAGTGGCTGGCACCCAAAGTAAAAATTTCACTGTACTCCGTACATGTGATGATAAGCTTGAAGATGAAGGCTTTAATCCCTAAGTATAAGGTAATCAAAATAGTTCCCAAAGATTCCCTATGCTAGCATTCTTCTCAGGCCATTGTGAGTATTGTGGATTCAGAGTATACTGTGTGCCTGGTGTGAAGGAAAACATTCATTAAAAACTGGCAATGAAATGTCGGCCAATTGTAAATGCAACCAAGAACACCTCGTGTAAACTGCATGATACAGTATTTTTATTTACCTTAATAATGTTATCCGAATGCCCTAAGACATACCTTCTGTGAATGGGGTGCAATTAATCTAAAAGGCAACTTGTTGTTAGCCTAAAAGAAATTTTGTTTTATATAAAAATCCATTCGAAAACACACATTCCGGATAGACGATTCTTAGGCAAGGAATCCAACTAAAGTCCTCAAAGTTTTGAGGCTGCTGTATAAAAACACTGTGCCACTACAAGGGACTTCAAATATTGTGAATCACTATGACATAAAATATATAAAAGGGATGTAATAAATAAGCATACACACAGTCATTTGTTGAAAATGTAAAATATGGTAAGCAAATGATAATGATTTCTTCTTCTGACTTTAACCATATCCAGCATCACCACAGTGGAGGGTGTCTCTTTCCTTTGCGTCATATTTTATTTCTAGCCATCTTCATATTGCATTAACACCTCCCATTTGATTTTTTGGATTCTCTTTCTTCTGGCAACTCCACATCTAATACTCTCATTAGCACACTATTTTCTACTTTTCTTCACTAGAGTACCGTCATCTTTCACTATACTTACTATACTATAACTTTTGCCATTAAGTTTCTCCTAATATATTGATTTTCACCTCAATTAATTTTGCTCGTACAACACGTCCATTTGAAGCATTTTAATTTTTGAAATTCCATTCTTTAGTGTCCCTTCTAGTTGTTCCCTTTCTGGTTTTTAAATATAAAATGACTCATTATTTTCAAATGTATACACCAATGTGATTGTTCTTCTACTGCACATCCCTGAAAGCACCTGACAAGTTAATGGAGGACTCTATACTGCTCCAGTTGTGAGTGTAGGTGTATATTTTTGAGGGTGCCCTGTGATCCACTAGTCTTGTGTTCACCAGATGGTTTCTCCTTTAAAACTGCTACTTTGTGGGTAGAGGCCACTGCAGTATGTCCCAGTAATGCAATTGCCAATTGAAAAATGGAACGGTAAATACATACAGTATGCAAGTGTTTAACTCAAAAATTGACATAAACTAAGTGTCTTAGAGCAATGTCTTTTGGAGGCATTAGTCTAAAGCATTCTCACCTGGGTGGTCAGCATGTTCTTAGTCAATACTTTCAAAGTGACTACCTGACATAGCTTTATGGACCACACTTTTGAAGCTTTGTGGCTGGGTTGAAACTATAGGACAGTTTACAATAAGGACTGACTGCACAGAAATTTTAACAAAAGCAGTTAAGGCAGCTGCAAACTGTTTTTTGAGTCTTTTTCATAAGCTATACCCATAGACAAATAAGGGAGAAGTAATTGGCATCGATCCCTGACAAGAGCTTACTTTTATTTTTGAAACATTCAATATTTATAATCTTCTTTTTAATTCAGTTAAAGTTCACTATTAGTTGAAAATTGTTTTCATACATTTGGTAGAACGTATTTAATCCAAACTCTGTAAACTGGAGTCTGTCTCAAAAACTATGAGTGTAAATCATAAAGAATGGGGCTCCAGCTCTTTACAGTTCACACTTGCTCATACTGTCAGTGAACCTGATGGACATGGACACTGCAAACCCAACTGTGTAGACGCAAGTAGAGCATGCAAAGTCCATGTAGACGGTGACAAGGCCAACATTTGAACTATGTCTCCTGCGGGTAAATTAATATGAAGTGCAAACATTGCATGTATTGTTTTTTTTTGTCAGTTGTAATCTGCAGCAAGTCACTTTTAATTAACATTTTAGTACTCTCATTCTGAAAGCCCCATGGATATAACGTTTCCCTGATTTGTTGCCAGAAGTTTTACTAGATGAACTTTATGTGCATCCAGACAGCGGCCCTGCGTCCGGTAACCTCTGCTCTACATGGAGTCGAGCCAACTCCAGAATGCAGTCTTCCCCTTGTGACTTTTTAAATCAAGTCTTTAAATGTGATAGTACTATAATTTGCAGCAGCTGATGTTGTTCATAAAAAAAAGCTTTTAGAGACACTGTAAATTCAAAGCTTTAAAAATCTACCAATAAAGCATGAATCATAAATAATTACTCATCTGCAACAGGGACTGGATTTACTTGTCCTATCCTGGTATGACCTAAATGATTTAATTTATCAGCATTTTAAAAGAAATGAAGCATGGCAGGAACATCTAGTTAAAAAAAAAAAAAGGAAAATCCCTGTGGAATTGTCATTTCTGAATGGAGAATTGTTGGAAGAGTTAGGCATCTCTCTTCTTTCATATATATGAACTTATATATGTTAAAGACAGAGGGGCCATGACAGAATACAAGACAAGTGAGATATGAGAAACAGACTATACCTCTTCTATTTTTTGGGCAAACAACAAAGAAATGTTCATCTAGCAAAAATGTTAACTTTGAAAGCGACCTAAACCTTCAGGGCAGCTTCATCTTGGACATTGACTATACAGTGGTGCCTCATACTTCAAACCTAATTTGTTTCAGGAGGCAGATTGAACTCTGAATTGTTTGAAATCCGAATCAAATTTTCCTATTAGAAATAATGTAAAGTAAATTAATCTGTTCCCAGACCCTAAACAATATCCATTTTGATAATCTTAAACAACAAATACACACTGCGGTGGGTTGGCACCCTGCCCAGGATTGTTTCCTGCCTTGTGCCCTGTGTTGGCTGGGATTGGCTCCAGCAGACCCCCGTGACCCTGTTCGGATTCAGCGGGTTGGAAAATGGATGGATGGATGGACAAATACACATCATTTAATGTAAAAGTAACACAATTAAATGCCATAAATTATAAATTAAAACATGAAAATAATAAATAAAATTATGTATAATAACATGAAAATTGCATTTACTGTACCTGAGTGAGGAGTGCTGATGTCCTGTGTGGCTGGAAGAGAGGAAGAGAAAGGTTACTGTTTGGAAGGTTGGAACGGGAGTCACCTACCATAACCACGGCAAATAACTGTACTCTGCGGTAAGTTCCTTTTTCGTCTCAATCGTCAAAACTACAACCTTCCTCTTAGGCTTTGCTTCAACACTCCTCTTGGATGCCATGGGTAATAGATAAAAATAATATAAAAAAATATTGGGTCAAGACGTAATTTTCTCAGAGACACTTTAATGTCCCACGAGACAAGGAGGGCAGCTGCTGTACAGGCTTTTAAATGATCGAAGCGCAGCACAACATGCAGATCATGCAGCTCGGCACAAGCAGCAAGCCAGCTGATCGAGCAGAGAGGAAGTAAAACAAATGTATTTGTTTCTCATTGTATCACCGTTTAGGAGGGGGTTTCAGAGGAGCAACCGCATCTCCTTAGCGTGCGTTCAGCCCCACTCTTCACAACGCGAGAGGCAGAGACGCAATGTGGCTGAGGCGTAGCGCGCCCCATGGGTTGGGGGGATTGGGGGGGAAGGGGTGGGCGAGCAAAGAGAACAGGGGGTAAAGCCTCCTAGTATATAGTGACAGACAGAAAAAGGTTTGGGCCAGCCACCCATATACTCGGAGTCCTGCCACGTGCAAAAGTTCGCTGATGACACTGCTATCGTGGGCTGCATCAGGAGTGGGGAGGAGGAGGAGTATAGGGACCTAATCAATGACTTTGTTAAATGGTGCAACTCAAACCACCTACACCTGAACACCAGCAAAACCAAGGAGCTGGTGGTGGATTTTAGGAGGCTCAGACCCCTCATGGACCCCGTGATCATCAGAGGTGACTGTGTGCAGATGGTGCAGACCTATAAATATCTGGGAGTGCAGCTGGATGATAAATTAGACTGGACTGCCAATACTGATGCTCTGTGCAAGAAAGGACAGAGCCGGTTATACTTCCTTAGAAGGCTGGGATCCTTCAACATCTGCAATAAGATGCTGCAGATGTTCTATCAGATGGTTGTGGCGAGCGCCCTCTTCTACGTGGTGGTATGCTGGGGAGGCAGCATTAAGAAGAAGTACGCCTCACGCCTGGACAAACTGGTGAGGAAGGCAGGCTCTATTGTTGGCATGGAGCTGGACAGTTTGACATCTGTGGCAGAGCGACGGGCGCTCAGCAGGCTCCTATCAATTATGGAGAATCCACTGCATCCACTAAATAGTATCATCTCCAGACAGAAGAGCAGCTTCAGCGACAGACTGCTGTCACTGTCCTGCTCCACTGACAGACTGAGGAGATCGTTCCTCCCCCACACTATGCGACTCTTCAATTCCACCCGGGGGGGTAAACATTAACATTTAACATTATACAAAGTTATTGTCTGTTTTTTACCTGCATTATTATCAATCTTTAATTTAATAATGTTTATTGTATTAGTATGTTGCTGCTGGAGAATGTGAATTTCCCCTTGGGATTAATAAAGTATCTATCTATCTATCTATCTATCTATCTATCTATCTATCTATCTATCTATCTATCTATCTATCTATCTATCTATCTATCTATCTATCTATCTATCTATCTATCTATCTATCTATCTATCTATCTATCTATCTATCTATCTATCTATCTATCTATCTATCTATCTACTTAATCCCTGGCTGCAAAAGGGCAAATACAAGCAAAGTTGTGAACAGGTTTGAGTCCAAAACAGAGCTGAAGACCTGTGGAGGTTGTCTTGCTTTTATAGTAGGATGGCAGAAGTGACGCCATCTGGGGGCCAGAACCCGAAGTGAGTTCTTGTAGCCAGAACTGGAAGTGAGGTTCTTGTGGCTGGACCTGGAAGTGATATCATGGAGCCGGACTCAGGCAGAATTTCCTGTATTTGATCTGCACAAATATCAGAGGAAAGATTAGTGTACCCCGCCAGCCCCTGGCCTGGCATGGAATTACTTTTGATTTATGCCTCTAGCTGTCTCCCATGTGCACGTGTGTGACAATACTGTATACTGTATACACACCACAAATAAAGAGGAAAAAGCAGATGCCATTTCCTTCACCTTTTGCAGGAGTCAACCCCTGAGACTTTTATCCTGTGGAGTATGGTGAAGTGTTGTTGACCATGGGCAATTGTTGGAGACTATTGAGTTGTTTTTTTATTTCAAGATTAACTGCAATGTTTCTATTTGAAAAATTGTAGGTTAATACAGTAATTATTAAAATGAAGTAACTTATTGGATCAACAGTATGTTGTACCTTAAAATGGGATTATGTGAATATTGATGCTTTCTTGATATCAAATAGTCTTTAGTAGAGATTTGATTGCAACCCTCTCTTAGGGCAGGGCTATTATTATATCATACTTAATAGATTAGCGCTGACTGCAACCAAGTCAAATATTTGGTCTTGGTTTACAAACAACAACTTCATATAGTGCTCTTTACATAGCATAACATCTGACCATCATTAGCCAATGAAGGGACCTCTTTTAAACACATGAACAGAAAATTACAAATATACTGCAAAACACATAGCAAATCCCAGCTCTTTGTGGAAATGAAGACTAGAGAAGTATAACTCAAAGACCTGCTTGATTGAATTTTAGGGTTGCAGGGATCCGAAGACTGTTCTGGTAACATGGTGTCCAAGACAGGAAACACCCCAGTCAGGATAGCAGTATGTTGTAGGGTCCTATCACATAACACACCCATACTCACACTAGGCGCTTTAGAATCACCAGTCAGTGAAACACACAAGATGATAGAACTAGTTCTATTTACAGGACATATATTTATTTTATATAAACTAATATACAGTAAGGGAAAAGTAAATATAGCATAACAAAACATAACATGAGGAGAAATACTGCATACATAACAAAAAAACAGGTAAAAGAAAGGATTGGTGTACTGTGCAATTGCTTGTGTCAGACTATGTGTCTAGAGTCTAAAAGTGGCACCCATCCATATGCTGATATTAACTATTGCAGGCAACAATTGGGCTTGATGTGTCTTTACTTTGGATGTAGCAGTGTGCAGTATGGTTAAAAATCCATATAAAGTTATACTTAGAAATTCTGACTGTTTTGGCAGTTAGCAGCATAATCCATCCATCCATCCATTATCCAACCCGCTGAATCTGAACACAGGGGTCTGCTGGAGCCAATCCCAGGGCACAAGGCAGGAACCAATCCCGGGCAGGGTGCCAACCCACCGCAGGACACACACAAACACACCAACACACCAAGGCCAATTTAGAATTGCCAATCCACCTAACCTGCATGTCTTTGGACTGTGGGAGGAAACCGGAGCGCCCGGAGGAAACCCATGCAGACACGGGGAGAACATGCAAACTCCACGCAGCGATGACCCGGGAAGCGATCCCAGGTCCCCAGATCTCCCAACCGCGAGGCAGCAGCGCTACCCACTGCGCCACCGTGCCACCCCTAGCAGCATAATGCAATTGTAATATGCTTTTCAGCATAACACATATTTTTTTGGCAAATAACACCATTCATTGTGTACACAGATAGCTGCCAAAACCTCTGTGGTTTAGATTCAATAGCAAGTATTTTTTCTGATCGCTCTACCTTTCTCAAACTGCTGTATTAAAAATACATACACTGTCAAAGTTGAATGGCAGGATCTGGTGCCAGCATTGACTGACTGAATATGTTGAACTACACAGCACTCTGGGCAATTATTCCTAAAGCGGTATGCTCACTTATTACACTCCGCTTGCAAACAAGTCCATAGCAAGGCTTTTCCTTTGACTTTACTGCAGCATTTCTCAACCTTTAAGTATTTGCAACCCAAGTTTTCATAACAGTTTTAATCGCGCCCCCCCTAACGTTTTTTTGAAACCCTAACAAAATGTATTCCTATAGTTTTTGCTGCCGATATGCTGCTTGTTTTCTTTTTTTTCACATCTTCGCGCCCCCTTTTTTGTTCCGCCGCTTTACAGTGCTAACATGAAACACATTTTCCGTTTCCTTTTTTCATATGTAATATTCTCAAAAGGCTAGGCTCATCTTGTTGCACACAGATCACAAACAAGGCAATATACAAAAAAGTTGATTTCACATTTTCCTTTTCAATGCACAGATTTGAATTTTTTATGTTATATTATGCTTTACACTTAAAAGTAACCACAAGCACTTCAAAAACAGTGGGTGTGTCATCACAAAACACACAATTTAAATGATAAAAACATTTTAATGTGCTAGGTGTTTGGTATTTTTGTGCCTACTAAACTGAATTTCTTCACATTTTCCCCACAGCCAGTGCCTGAGATGAGAGGATCAGCCCACTAGCTGCGCTTATTTGTTTTGTGAGCACAAGGGGGAGCCACTGAGCTACAAACCCCAGACAAAATGACATCCCACACAGTCATGGGTTGAATTAAAGGCTGTTTATTTGCACAGTACCTTCATAAAATAGACAATCACAAAGTATAATTACCACAATTGATTAAAGTTTCTTTCCTCTCCTTCCATTCTCCTCCCAACTCTGACTCACAAGGCAAGATGGCTCCTTTTCATGACATAGCATCGAATGGAGGGAGACAATCTCCCGGAAGCACCCTATGGCGGCACCCAGTGATCCTGACAGGGTTGCCCTTCTGAACTACATGTCCCATGAAACCCTGCAGGAATTCAAACTGGGGCCGTAGCAGAGTAGCACTGCCACCATTCGCCCTGGGGTATAAACTATCCCCAGTTACCAGTCCTTGCACTGTCCATCCATTATATGATTGCCCCAACTGGGGTAGGAACACAGAGCCATCCCAGCCAGGTTGCATCTCCACTTATGTAGTCCTTCCATTATGGACTCCCAGCCCAGTAAGACTTCACTCTCGTTACAGTTGAGGTGCCAGTCCAGCATTTTGCGTTCACTGAATTCATTTGTCACACCAACCTTTTTTTGTGTGCACCAATCAACCAAATCAGGATATCAATCAAAAAAAGGAGTATTCAGGGATAAATTAATAAGATACAGGGAGAATGTGCATACTCCAAGAAAACAACCGGGCACAGGTTTTAACCCAGAGATCCACCACTGTGCTACATAGGAATATTGCAACAATGCCTTTAAATATGTAAACCTTGGTGTCTATAGTAGTAGGGTGTTGTACCGTGTTAGTTATTATGGATGCAATGAGAAGTCAAGCAAAATGACACCTTTTATTGATTAACTAAAAAGATTACAATACACTCAAGGAATACAATTCAAGGAAACTCATCTTTCCTGAAGAAGGGGCCTGAGTTGCCTTGAAAGCCTGCATATTCTAATCTGTTCAGTTAGCCAATATAAAGTGTCATTTTGTTTGACTTCTCATTAAATGTTGGTGCAAAAAAAAATTACTGGAACACATGATCTTTGAATCTACTGGGTGACAGCACAAGTTCAACAATCAGATGAAACTTTAATGAAGAAATGGCCATACATGTCTTAAATGGGAAAACTCAGACGAGTGTGAAAAGACCTGAAGTGGAAACAGAGACCATTTGCTGGGACGTGGGACGGGACAGGGGAGGACATTGAGGACAGAGCAAGTGCAGGTCTCAGACAGCCTTGTTCATTGGATAGCGTCGATTAGGCCTGCACAGTGGTGGTGACAGCAGGGCATGTAATAAAGGAATGGTAACACTACACTTGTGTTCTTGTGTCCTTCAATAGTTAAGAGAAGAAGCTTAGCCAGTGGCTAAACAGACTTCCAAGGGACAAGATTAATAAAAAGTGATTAAAGTTGGCAGATGGCAATGATAGATTAGACCAGCAGAAATGCATCAAAGCACCTCCGGCAGGCAAATCCACCTGGTTTCCTGTCCGATCTTTCCATTATTAATGTCCCTTCTGACCAAAGTGCAAAATACAGGGGATCCAGAAGGGATCCTAAATATAAGACTGAATTAAAACAGGAAAATCACAATTGTTGGAGGGTCACTAAAAATACATTTTACAAAACATGTTATAGTGTTATAAATGACTCAGCGCCCATTGCATTTGCAAAAAAGTATCCTAACAGCTGTCAGCAATGCTTCACAGGGCGGGTGGGAAAGGAGATGCCCAAGAGTCACTCACAGGGTGGGCAAAGCTAGATGCTTGAGCTGCAGCACTCCATTCAGCAGGGGAAGGAAGTTCATCATATGGCGAGGATTCAAGAAAGATGGGATTGACTTTTAAAGTAAAAACATGAATATGAGTTCAGGAGTTCATTAGCACTCAGTAAGGCTGAAGAGTGTGACCTTAATCTGCTTGATAAATAGACATCTTAGTGTTGCACACACAGCATCTAAGTGCATATGTCTGACAAAAAGTGACAGACCTGGGAGATGATCTGCAAAAAGCACAATCTGGAGTGTCTTTTGTTTTCAAACTACATTCCAGTGTATGTTCGTCTGCATTTCCAAACTGGTAGCATTGTATATTCTTAAATTATGGTATAGAATCAGAGTTAGATCTCAGTATATAGCCAACATTGGAGTACTAATGGCTCTCTCTGATGACGATGAAGTCTCTCACACACTGTAGGGTGTGCTGGCTAAATTGCCCATCAAGGCCTGGCCATTCTGGCCTCCTAATCATCCTTCATCTCTAATTGGCTAACTGTCTGTCTCACCTCTTCACCTCCTAATAACTAATGTGTGGTGAGTGTACCGATGCAAAATGGTTGCCGGCTCATCATCCATGTGGGTGCAACACATTGGGGTTGTTTGAAGGGGCTTCCCCCTCTTTATGTAAAGTGCTTTGAGTGGCTTGAAATGCAGTGATTTCTTCTTTCTCTGTCTTTATCTAAAGAATTTGCAGTGTTTTTTATTGTTTTTTATTATTTTTTTATTGTCCATATTTGAAAGGCTAACCTTCACACATAGTTTATTCAGCTAGTTAATGCGAGTACTTTATTTTGTGTGCAACTAACTAAGTAATCATGGGATGTGACTTTTTCATTTACTTTAAGGCAACATCAGATGTTCCAGATGTAGGATGGACCTGGGATGTCTTCCCAAAACAGTTTCCATTTCTTTATCTTTAAAGCTTACGGTACATTAGATAGATAGATAGATAGATAGATAGATAGATAGATAGATAGATAGATAGATAGATAGATAGATAGATAGATAGATAGATAGATAGATAGATAGATAGATAGATAGATAGATAGATAGATAGATAGATACTTTATTAATCCCAAGGGGAAATTCACATACTCCAGCAGCTGCATACTGATACAAAAAACAATATTAAATTAAAGATTGATAACAATGCAGGTAAAAACAGACAATAACTTTGTATAATGTTAATGTCTACCGTCCCGGGTGGAATTGAAGTGTCGCATAGTTTGGGGGAGGAACAATCTTCTCAGTCTGTCAGTGGAGCAGGACAGTGACAGCAGTCTGTCGCTGAAGCTGCTCTTCTGTCTGGAGATGACACTGTTTAGTGGATGCCGTGGATTCTCCGTGATTGACAGGAGCCTGCTCAGCGCCCTTCGCTCTGCCACAGATGTCAAACTGTCCAGCTCCATGCCAACAGCAGAGCCTGCCTTCCTCACCAGTTTGTCCAGGCGTGAGGCGTCCTTCTTCTTAATGCTGCCTCCCCAGCACACCAGCGCGTAGAAGAGGGTGCTCGCCACAACCGCCTGATAGAACATCTGCAGCATCTTATACTTCTAGGAAGTATAACCGGCTCTGTCCTTTTTTACACAGCGCATCAGTATTGGCAGTGCAGTCTAATTTATCATCCAGCTGCACTCCCAGGTATTTATAGGTCTGCACCATCTGCACACAGTCACCTCTGATAATCACGGGGTCCATGAGGAGCCTGGTCCTCCTAAAATCCACCACCAGCTCCTTGGTTTTGCTGGTGTTCAGTTGTAGGTGGTTTGAACCACACCATTTAACAAAGTTATTGATTAGGTCCCTATACTCCTCCTCCTGCCCACTCCTGATGCAGCCCATGATAGCAGTGTCGTCAGCGAACTTTTGCACGTTTAGCATGAGTTGTATTTGAAGTCCGATGTATATAGGCTGAACAGGACTGGAGAAAGTACAGTCCCCTGTGGTGCTCCTGTGTTGCTGACCACAATGTCAGACATGCAGTTCCCGAGGCGCATATACTGAGGTCTGTCTTTAAGATAGTCCATGATCCATGCCACCAGGTATGAATCTACTCCCATCTCTGTCAGCTTGTCCCTAAGGAGTAGAGGTTGGATTGTGTTGAAGGTGCTAGAGAAGTCTAGAAACATAATTCTTACAGCATCACTGCCTCTGTCCAAGTGGGAGAGTGATCGGTGTAGCATATTGATGATGGCATCCTTCACTCCCACCTTCTCCTGATATGCAAACTGCAGAGGGTCGAGGGTGTGTTGAACCTGTGGCCTCAGGTGGTGAAGCAGCAGGCTCTCCATGGTCTTCATCACATGTGACGTCAGGGCAACAGGCCGGAAGTCATTCAGCTCACTAGGACGTGATACCTTTGGGACTCGGGTGATGCAAGATGTTTTCCAAAGTCTCGGGACTCTCCCCTGTTCCAGGCTCAGGTTGAAGATGCGCTGTAGAGGACCCCCCAGCTCCAATGCACAGACCTTCAGCAGTCGTGGCGATACTCCATCTGGACCCACTGCTTTGCTGACACGAAGTCTCCTCAGCTCTCTGCTTACCTGCGCTGTTGTAATTCTGGGTGGGGATGTCTCTCCTATGCTGGTATCAGCAGAAGGATGTGTGGAGGGTGCAGTACTCCGAGGTGAGAGTGAGAGTGGGTTAGGGTGGTCAAACCTTTTAAAGAATAGTATAAGCGACACACACAGATTTATTACATTAACAGTGAAAGTGAGATATTTTATAAAATGGCCCTATTCAGATTAATATCTTTTTGTGACTTGCACTGTGCCACATTTGTGCAGTATAATGATTGAAGACATGGTACCTAGGATAAATCCCTTTTTTTATTAAGCTGTAAATGGGCGAAACCCATAGAAGGCAAAGACTCTGGCAGGTGGTGCCTCCATCACCATATGTAACCTTTTGGAGACTGTGTCTGCTTTACGCATTTAGAAACTTTAAATTTGATGAAGGAATCAATTACGTGTGGCCTGTCAGGAAGGATGACTCAAAGTAGTCATGCTGGAACATTGCAATTAGAGTGAATAAAGGCTCGACCTTCAATGCTGAGGATCAACGCTCTTGTAGCTCACAAGAGGTAACTATGAAAGACGGTTGCTTGACAAAGCACTGTCTCTTTATACCTTTTTTAAAAACATCATCCATCAGAGTCATTTTATTGGTATATACTATAGTTCATTTCATTTCTTTTAATTTGTTGTATTGAGACATTAGCATCAGGGAGCCATATTTTATTGTACGTGGTAGCTTAGATTGTGATTTCTGACATACTGTATATAATAGTTTTTAAATCTACCTATGCTATCCTCCATGATGGTATTCTTCATGGCTTATCATCATCAATTTCTGTGTATTATGCTTAGATATTTCAGGGTGTGTAACAATGCAGGCACCTATAATGTGTACTCTTGTAATATACAGTACGGTATGGAAAGCATTGTGGTTTAAGGTATTGAAGTGTAAATCATAATGGTCCTGAATTGATGCCCACCACTGGCTCACAGTTTAATTGTGAGAAAGGCACTTAACTACTAAAGACCCTAGCATGCAAACTGATAAATGAGTGCTTTTTTGGTCCGGATGTCCTTTTCATTTAACCTACACCATAAATTTGACAAAACCCCACTGACAGTGTGCTGCACCAAGGAACTTTCATTGCGGTCATTCTGACAATATTTGTGTTGGTCTTTCAGAGCCTTTGGATCATATTCAGCCTTTTTCTAGTCCTATTGTGGTTACCAGTTTTATGTCATGGAGAAAACGTCTTCAGAAAAAATATGCAGAGTCTCCGGATAGGCAGTCAGAATAGACTTTACTGCACAGCATAGGAAGCCATTGCAGAGAACACAAAACGCTTGTCTCAGTTCAATGAAGTGAGTCTTTGCTTTGGGTGAGCTCCATATTTGTTAACAATTCTTATCTCAAAAAATCACCCCCTTCACTCCGTTTCCCATCATCTGCTTTACAGGGTTTCTCATGATAATGACCTTGCTCAATACCTTTTCTCTTAACAATCACCTAGTTTTGCAGACTTTATCATAACAATTCCCTTGCTCTGTTAACTTCCCCATAACACTCTTCTTCTCAGTAAATGTCCTCATAACAATTTTCCTTCCCAGTCCACCTTCTCATAATCATTTTGTCTCAAAGAACATACTTGCCACTTGGAGGTGAGCATCACCTAATCACCATTCCCTTAATTCTCATGTCCTCAATCCTGGGCTGTTAACACTAGAATTACCAGAGCCTACGAAAAAACTCGTAGATCCGTCCCACCTTAAATCACTTCGCACCTCTCCATCAGCGTCTTTTGTCTTGTAAATGCATCGATAAGCAGGAAGCAGCCTACTATCACATCCCCAACCTCCGCACATTTTTTTCAGCTCAAGCCTGTTTACCTGCGTGTCAGTTGCTTAGAGTTGTATAGAATGAGAAGTCAAACAAAATGACACCTTTTATAAATACTATATGGTTATTTGGAACACATGCATTTCATGTGTGTTCCGTGTCTACAACAATCTATATAAACACATCGTTAAAACAGAAACATTTTTCATGTTTTAGTAATAATTGACAAAATGTAGACATGACGTGTTTAATGTGTGAAGCCTGAAGTCCAAATATCAAATAATCACTTTTCACAAAAGGTACAAATATAACAGAACAAGTGCGCTTCTATTCAAGAATATAACTGCAGAAAAAGAACCTGTGTTAGGGTGTGACGTTCACACCCCTTTGATATGATCCTTTTGGTGGCGCAATGGTAACAACTGTTGATTGGTAATCCAAACTTGACGGGTTTGACCCCAGACGACTCCGTTTTGAGAAGTGAGCTGCTCTTATTCTTACCATCTTAGAATAAAAACATACATTTGATTTGAGTCGGTACAGCCTGTGTAAAGGTCAAGTGAAAAAAAGAAATCAAGAGAGCATCCAATACTTACCTAGCTAACTGCTAAACTCACCCCTTGACTTCTGAAGGCCATTAAATCTCATCCTGCTGCTGTGCAATAAGCTGAGATACTAGAGGACTGTTGACAGAGCATCGTGTTCTTCAACTTTTTACACTTTTTTGTATGCAAGGCGTGTTTAAGGTCAGATATGCTATATACAGTACATTTATAAAGCAGATCTTTTAATTACTTGTTTTATCTTTTTATATAATACATTACCGCGGCTGTCTGTTTGTCTGGCCAGGATTTTAAATCACCTGTAGCTCCCAAACCGTTTGACCTATTGGCCTCAAATCTGGTACACATATACTACATGACGCCTACTATCTGCTTTTGGGGTGATGATTGACCTCCAAGGTTATTCCTCTTTTTATTTTTATTTTATTTCATTGTAGAATCAACTCTCTACAGTGGGGAGGCCGTGCAGCACATGTGTAAGGGCGTCGTTCTCATCACTACCACCTTCGCAGTCACTTCCCCTACCTCTTCATATCTTAAATTATTCTTGAGGCAGATTGAAGACTTAAATGCCAGCTTAAGTGAAAAATGAAAGAAAACATACTAAGTAATTGCAACACAAACACTAATTTATTTAGTTTTAATGTGAAAAGATGCTGACGAAAGAAGAAAAGAAGTGGGCAGCTAAGGTCGAGAAAAGAAGAAGCAAGCGCATCAACCTTTGAGCAGATGAATGCTGAATGTATAGAGAAAGAGTATGAAAACTTGGAATGCTCAAGTCAAGTGTATTCACTGCACGTTATCATGTAGTGCACCGTTACTAGTTGAATATATTTCTTTGCCATACCCCCAGTGCGATGATATTGTCTACATTTTTATAATGTTTGAAACAATCAATCCAGTTAACCATTGAATTAACTACAATTTAGCGGTTAGTCCTGCTCGATTACCACTACTGTCTCAAAGCTCCAGGAACATGAATTCCCAGCATGGTCACTGAGAAGAGTTTGCATGCTTGTGTGTCTTCTGATTTAACTGCCCAGAACATATGGAAAATTAAACTTACAGTCAATACATCATTCCTAAAACAGCAAATTATCAAGGGTGAAGTCTGAAGCTTTTAAAGGGGTTATCCAATATTCAAAGCAAAGGATCAATCTAAAATGTTAATCTGGGAAAATGTAAAAGAAATTATTTGATTGTTCTATTTGAAAAAATGTTCATGTTCCCTATAAAATTCACAAACCCTGTGTTAAATCCAAGCAAATACAAAATGGCCACTGTGATGTTATATGCAAAACCTGCACGCACAGAGCAATGACATGCAACAAGAACACACATACACTATATGGCTAAAAGTTTGTGGACACTTGACCATTAGACCTATAGTATATTAGAACACTGGAACAATCTGGGTGAGAACAGGCCGTTCAACCCAACAAAGCTTGCTGATCCTATCCACTTAATTCTTTCAAGTCGAGTTTTAAAAGTCCTTAAAGTTCTGCTGTCTACCACACTACTTGGTAGCTTATTACAAGAGTTTACGGTTCTCTGTGTAAAGAAAAACTTCCTAATGTTTGTGCGAAATTTGCCCTTAACAAGTTTCCAACTGTGCTCCGGTGTTGTTGTTGAACTCATTTCAACTGAGGCATAACTAGTGTGTTATAAAGCTTGAGCAGAACCTCCTTGGACTTGTAAACCTTTTGGACATTATTTTCCAAAACCATGAACATTAATATGGAGTCATTCCCACCCATCCCTGTGTGGTTATAATAGTCTCCACTGTTCTAGGAATACTTTCCAGAAGGTTTTGAGGTGTGTCTATGGGAATTTGTTCCCATTCAGTTGAAAGAGCATTTGTGAAGTCAGGGACTGTTGTTAGATGGGAAAACCTGACTTTCAATTTCGATTCAAATTCATTCCAAAGGTGCTTAGTAGGGTTGAGGTAAGGACCCTGCGCAGGCCACTTGAGTTCCTCCATGTCTTTAATGGACCTGGCTTTGTGCACAGGGGCACAGTCATGCTGGATCACAAAAGAGCCCTTCCCCAAACTGTTGCCACAAAGTTACAAGGGCACAGAAGTCTAAAATGTCTTTGTTTGCTGTATCATTAACAGTACTCTTCACTAGAAGCAACAGTCCTAGCCCAGTCCCTGGACAGAAGCCCAAGACTATTATTCGTCCTCCATCAAGCTTTACAGTAGACACTATGGAGTCCAGAAGGCAATTCCAGATTTGTCCTTCAGATTGCCAGATAATGATTCATCACTCCAGAGAACATGTTTCCATTGTTCTAGATTGCAGCCTGGCATTTTTTGTCATGATATCAGGTTTGGGTGTAACTGCTCAGCCATGGAAACCCATTTCATGAAGTTCCTGTCACCATTACAGTATTGATGTCGCTTCCAAAGGCAGCTTGGGGCTCTGCTGTGAGTGGTCCAACAGAGGATAGGAGATTTTGCTTCCACTTCACTATAACAGCACTTACAATTGACCAGGGAAGATCTAGTAGATCAGAAATTTCACATAATGACTTGCAACAAAGGGTGGCATCCCCTGACAGTGCCATTGAAGTCACTGAGCTCTTTAGTACGACGTATTCTATTGCTAAAGTTAGTCAAGGGAGCTTGCACGGCTATGTGGTGATTTTATGCATCTGTTAATAATGGGTGCAGTTGAAACACCTGAACCAGTAATTTGGAGGATTGTCCACGTATTTCTGGCAATATAGTGTAATAGTGTGGTACAAACCAGACACAAAATGTTATTAAAAAATAAAAATTTTCCCAACATCAAAATAAAAGTTGTAGAGTAGAGCTACATCGATCCATGCATTTTCTCTCAGGTCCGTGTATATTCCAAAGATGTGCATGTAAAGCTACTTAAAAATTCTGAATTGGTCAATTTTGAGCATACATGAGTATCCAGAATCCTGGAATCCCATGCAGTGTTCTGTTTGTAAATGTTGCAGTTGGGAACTCAGGGCTGTCTTAACGTATGGGCACAATGGGCACTGGCTGGGGGTCCCAGGAGCACAGGGGCCCAGAATGTTTCTGATGCCTATGCCTGTGTCTCTTTTGCTATCAAAACAGGGCCCCAGTGCACTACTTTGCCCAGGGGCCTATGATGCTGTTAAGATGGCCCTAGGACCCACGATAACCTCTAGGACCCTCCAACCCAGAAATGAAAAAGTGGACAGATAAATTGAAATATGCGGTGGGTTGGCACCCTGCCTGGGATTGGTTCCTGCCTTGTGCCCTGTGTTGGCTGGGATTGGCTCCAGCAGACCCCCGTGTGTTCGGATTCAGCGGGTTGGAAAATGGATGGATGGATAAATTGAAATAATTTTGTGTAATTTGTGTAAAAATACACAACACTTAATAAGTACACAGTACTTATTACTTATGTTTGCATATGTCAGACAGAGTTGTGTCAAAGCATTGTCATGCTGGATGGACCCATTCTCAGATGTCTTCTATCTGGACCCAATATGGTCTGTAAGTGGAAGCTATCAATAGTTTCCAAGTTTCTCTGTATTGGGAAGGAAAATCTCACATGCTAATTATTGAATGAATCTTTGTGGGAGTTAAGACTTTTGCTTATACTTCAACTTTAGATTTTTGGTTTTTGATTTTTCTTTGACAACAGACATCTATTGATTTTGGTCTATGAGCATTGCCTCATCTCCTGGTCCTTGAGCAATACTCTCTCTTTCTGTTTTTCCTTCTGAAGCTGTATCCCTGCTGTGCTAATGGGACTCTAGTGGTATATAATTCCAGAATACCTCTTAGGCTCTGTTGTTTGGCTTAGGGAGCAAGGAACACCTGGGGCTACCAGAGAAAGCACTTCAAGACAGGCCAAAGATGGTCCTAACTGGCAGCTTTAAGGCCTCTCCTTGATCAGGGAGCTTTATTCTTGGAGTTGGGAGTGTAATGTTGGCAAATAATCAATGTGAGAAGGTGGAGGTAGTATGGCTAAATATTTGGAGCTGAGTAGAAAGGGGTCTTTTGTGAGTACTTGCACACTGTATTCATGAAGAGTGGGTCTACCATTAGACAGGGACCAGACCCATTTTGACAGGCCCAGTGTGGCAGCACGAGAGCAAAGATTGCCCTTCTGACTGTCGGCTTACTTACTTCCAGTTTTTATACATATAGTTGTGAACAAATTAAATATCTAATTTTGCTGAAAGAAAGTTGTGTTTGGTTATTCCAGGTAAGGGTGATATATGATATAAATTACATTATAATACATTTCGCATATATTGTAATATGTGTCTTTATAAAAATATTTTATGTGTAATTATAATATAACCTGCTGGACTATTAAGTGGAAACTCTCTTATTAAGCACATTAGTGAGTCTTCATTGTTTGTTAATTTGCTTTTATTTTTAAAGTTGTGTTTTTTTTTTTAATTATATTTTGCTCAAACAATAAAAAAAAAAAAAACACTTTATTTTCCTCACGGGCAACGGCGGGTATTTAATTTCAGCTAGTTTCTTATATTAAACTGTGTAACTGGTAGGGGGCACCACTGAGCCTCAAACCCCAGACATCAACACACCCAACACAGTCCAGCAGTTCAAACAAATGATTTGTTTATTAAACACAGTACCTTCAAATCAAAATACCTCAGCCACAGGTATTATGTAGTTCTTTCTCCTCCTTCCATTCCTCCATGTAAATGTTGCCCTCTGTATGGCCATCCGACTTTGACTTACCCGGATGTGGTTGAGCGGGTTCTTTTATACCTGACCCGAGAGTACTTCTGGTGCCACCATATGGTATCCAAGAATTACTTCCGGGTCAGACGAATCCTCCTTAAAATAAGGACTCCTCCTTTTTGCATCACCCGCTGGGTGTCCCGTTAGGCACTCTCCAGGGATGCTCATTGGAACTACAACTCCCAAGTCACCCTCTGGGCATGCACTTAGGTGACTTGCCATCTAGTGTACTGGGGAAAGAATTATTCTGGATAGAAAGGAAAGGTACCAGTAACCAACCCAACCGGGATGCCTGTCCATTCACATCCTTTCCATTAAGGTTTCCTGTTCGGGCAAGAAATCACTGTCACTCCTGGTTGAAGAGGCCAATCCATCCACCCTGGTACCTACAACTGTAAGTCTGGTTACGTATTACATGAATTCTTCTTACAGTGTAATCCTGGACATCTTAGTGAGTTATTACTACGAGGGCACGCTGTAGCTGGAGACAAGTCCATTCATCCATTTTGGTCACTTGCTTATCCTTCTGCAGGTCTCAGAGAAAACAGAGTAGGAAAGCACCACGAGCAACAGAATTGACACAAAGTGCAGTTTTTCAGACCTCTAGCTTGTTGTGCACCCTGTTTGTTATAACATACCTTAATAACTTTCCATAAGAGATTTTATCATATTGAAAATAGCAATGAATTCAGTCTGCCACAGAAGCTTGCTCCACTATTTTCTCCCCAGCGGTTACTCCATTAGTGTTACTCTACATCTCCTTTTACTATTTGTATAACTAAAAAAACTTTTATAACTTGGTCTGCGGGAGAATCCACCACCTTTAGAATATCCTGGTCAAATGATCATGAAACTAACCACAAATCATCAGACAGTAAAAACATAAACCAACACACTAACTGGGCAGCACCAGCTATAATGAACTTATTTTGCATGCTGTTAACAAAAGCTATTAGTCAGAGGTTCTAAGTGGGGAAAATTATATTTATTGCAAGGCAATAAAAAGAAACGTTTGCAGCAGGACACTAGCTCTGTGCATTTTGGAAACTCCAACAGTGTGTTCTTACTGAGATTATGATAAAATGAGCCAACCTGATGTAAAGTATGAACTGTAAATCGAACTTGGGATAGTAATGAAAAATGGATCTTCTGCAGCGTACCAAGCTAATCATTTAAATTGAGCACATCTCCCTGGGGAGCTTCTTTAATGGCACAGAACAGTCTTCCTAGGCGAAAGCTTCTTGCCATTCTTTGATAATGTCTTATCTTTATACTAAGGTAATGTTTAAAAACAAGAAAATGATTTGTCCAGACACTCTGGTCTCTGTCGTAGGCATTACATGACCATTACAGCTTAACTAAGTTGGGTTTATAATTAGATCTTATTTGTGTAATTTGCCTTACTCCTTTTATGTTTTGCTTAAAAAATGATGGTGGAATATTCTATGAATGCATTCACATTACCAGATCAAATGAACTCAAATCCGATATTTTACCTAAATGCAACATAAATCTGATTTTTCCAGGCTCTGTGGAGGCAGAAATCCGATCTTTAAACCTGATTTGAGTCTCTTCATATGTGGTTCTAGATCAGCTACTGTACATATCCAATTTGTGACTACACTACATAAAGCAGAATGGTCAGATTTAAATTTGTGCATTTTTTTGCCTATACATTTGGGCTGAACATTGTCGTCATTGGTCACCACCAGCAGTGTGGCAAAACAACAGTCACCCACGCATCTCTTTGGTGCAGCAGTGCCAGCAATAGCTGCAAACACAGCAAAAGCAAGCTGTCTGCCATTTTTTCACCTTCTCAACTTATTAATGAACTGTTTTCTATTCCCCAGAGTAAAATGTTATGCATACACAAGTTACTAGTGTGTCCATTTTGTCGGTTTCATTGATGCATTCATCAGGGAAGCTGGGAAGTCGGAAGTCACAATTGCATAATTTGAAACCACTGCATGTTCACGTTAAAAAAAGTTAATATGGATTCACCCATTAAAGCATTAAAGCTGGTATTTCAGGAACAAATGCTAAATAAATAGTTCTATTATCTGGATCAAAGAAGAAACTGATATGCAAGAAAGAATGTTGTCATGTCTAAAAAAAATTTGCATGCTCTTGGCCATAATAAACAGTACTATGTCTACTTGGAAGCTGCAATTTAAAAACTTTACAAAGTAGACATTGAGTATCACATAACAAGCCAACAACAGTTAGTCTCTTACTGTTCATTTGGGTAATGTTAACGTTTACCTCCTTAATATTCATTATTATGGATTTTTGGTTATTCATTTAACGTAAATTCTTCTAATAAATAAATTAAACCTATAAAGTGTTTCATCGTAACCTGAAGTCAGATCGATCGAGTCCGAGTTTGCGACTAGGAATTCCGTGTTCGGGGTGCATTTTCATTCTATTTTCCGAGTCGCAGACTGAAAATTGTAAGTTCCAACTTTTAGTCGAATGCAGCAATAATACCATGAGTCATTTCTCAAGTATGACATTTGTAAAAAGTGAAAGAGTTGGGGCACCACCTCACTGACCCCGTATAATTTGATGAAATGCACGACAATGTGGCATACGATAATTTGTGTAGCGTCTTTCCAGACACAAGTTCAGAACAGAACTGAGAACTGGCCAGTTCATGGGTTAAAAATAGTTACTCTACAGGAAGGGGCGGGTCCAGAATGATGGACAACAGAAGTGACGTCAGTGGAGGTGTGGCTGTCAGTCTTCCATTCTACTGAGAGAGGAAGGGAGAGGGCATTAGACCACAGTGCTGACTTCTGCTTCAACGGGTAATTACCATCACCAGAGTCACCCATGTGTACGCGCGTGACACATTTTTTGTTTCCGGTGACTCGTGCACAAATGTATCAGTGTGTACATGCATGCTGTTTCTTTAGATGAAGATCACTTGTACTTATGAATGTGGATCATCAAGATTGGCACATCCGATCTGAGCAAGAAATTGGAATTGGGCGATGAGGCTTGTAATGTGAACATTGCATATGTCTATTAGGAAACTGTGGTAAACAAGTGTACGGCAGCTTTAAGCATGACCAGACAACAGGGCAAAGTAAGGCTGCCAGGAAAGAAACGCTTCAGTAACTTGTGTCCAGCTTACACGGAATGGCATTGTCATTCAAACGAAGCCCGTTCTTAACAACACATTTCTTATCAGAAACATTTTAATTAAAATGATGAGCAGGAGCTCACATTTAGTTTAGATTTTATTGATTTATTTTGTATTTTCTTTCTCTCTTACTGCCATGTTACAACTAATATGTTTCTTCTGCCTTGTTAATGGAAAACAGTGAATGAACACAATTAAGATGGGCCAAAAGCACTTTACCATCTTTTGGCTTGTTTGGTCTAAAAGCATTCAAGCATCTGATTTTTCATTCCAAGTGCTAATTCCAAGTGCCAGCAAAAGCGTGAATGAGACTGTGAACACAATCCAGAAATTAAAAATACAAAAAGAAAAAGATGTGACATCCGGCCCAAGGCAAACTTATTGCATCGATATCACTCCACCGCTGAGCTTTCACAGTCCACCGAGGGGTAATACGTGCACAACAGGTGCACATGGGGATTTGTGACCCAGGTCTTCTCGACTCAATCAGCACGGAAACCCCAAGGAGAAGCTTTGCATCTCAAAGAGCGCTGGCTCGGATCAGTACTTCCTCTGACTTCAGTGAGCAAAGCATCGCTGCTTTGAGCAAAAACAAGTAGAGATAATGAGTTTCACTCAGTGTGAAGCGGCAAACACATGAGGCATACAGTTAAAAAATATGTGACTCCCTGGGTGGCACTCAACAACTCACTCTCCTCTCGCATTCATCATCGTCTCTGACTGTGAGCAGATCTTTTCCCCTTCAGGCTTACCCACTGACTCTCCTTGTGACTCTGACCAGGTTTTCTCACCTTCTGTTTAAACCACTGACCCCCAGTATCCCCCTGTTCAGGGATTTTCCCCTTCCTGGTCAACCACTGACTCCCAGAGTGACTTTGATCAGGGGTCTCAGTTCAATCGCTGACTCCTAGCTTGACTCCAATCAGGAATTTTAGATCAGTTGTTTATTCCTAGTTAATCCCATTTAACCCACTGACTCACAGTGTAACTCTAAACCAGGCCTTTTCTTTTCCCATGTGTAACAGAAAACAAGTGGAGGCAGAAAAAAGTTTGGGGATGACCACCCCATATACTGAAAGTTTGGCAAGAACAAAAAATAAACAACTCAAGTGACTAACATTAGGAAGGCTGTTCTGTTTATATGTAGCAGACAGCAAGAGGTGTGAATTCATGGACGGAAGCCGGAAGTGAGGTCATCAGGAGGAGGATTCTGGGAGGCGGAAGTGATGTCATCTGGAGGCAGAACTTGACTTTACTGGGAGGGCTTTTCGGTTGGTCTGCAGAGGGACAAGGGGAGAAAAGCATTAGATGACAGCGCCATCTCCTGGTTTGGCTGAGAAACAACAATATTTGAGCCCATAAACCATCTCCAATGGGTGTGTGTGACACGTTACTCACTATCCCTAAGTTTGACTGTAATTAGGGAGTTCATTTCATTCAGCGATTCCCAGTTTGTCTCCAAGCAGAACTTTTCACTTCTCAGTCCACACTCTGACCTGCATTGAGACTCAATGTAACTCAACTCTCTTCTTGGTCCCCTTCACTCATATATCTTCTCTTAATCAGGTGAGGTTTTTGCTCATGAACAGTTTACATCCGACATTGTGAAGTGCTCTTGTGTCCATGTTAAAGGAATACTAACCCAAAAATGACATTTTTTGTATATGTTACTTACCCCAAGTATAATTTTTAAATCTACAGTTTTCCTGCCTTAGCAAGTCAGGTCAGGTTAGGTTGGGGGTCATGCACTGGTACAGCTCGTTACCGTACCCACCACATGACAAAATAGCCTAGGATCCTGGTTGGCAACCCCCCAGGTAGACATGTGGTCCATTCCCACCCTCTAGAAATGACCATCTATCTGCCAGAGCCAGGTGTTACATGGGCATCCCCTTGGCCTGGTCCTGCAGAACAAAGAGAAAAACGTTTTTGATCTTATAGAAAGCAATAGTGACCAATGCAGTTAAACAACAAATGATGTGGAAAAAATAAAAAAAATTAAAAGAAATCTCCTTGTGCCTTTTTTTGCCTATAGGTATGGGCTGAGCATTGTCGTCATTGATCAGGACCAGCAGTGTGGCAAAATAACAGTCACCGTCACACCACTGCTGGCTCCTTTCTCATACCCATGCGTCTATTTGGTGCAGCAATGCCAGCAATAACTGCAAACACAGCAAAAGCAAGCTGTCTGCCATTTTTTCACCTTCTTAACTTATTAATGAACTGTTTTCTATCTCCCAGAGTAAAATGCGATGCATACACTAGTTACTAGTGTGTCCATTTTCTTGATTTTATTGCTGCATTCATCAGGGAAGCTGAGAAGTCGGAAGTCACAATTGTATAATTTGCAACCACTGCGTGTTCACGTTAAAAAAAAGTAAATATGAATTCATCCATTAAAGCTGGTATTTCAGGAACAAATGCTAAATAAATAGTTCTATTATCTGGATCAAAGAAGAAACTGATATGCAAGAAAGAATGTTGTCATGTCTAAAAAAGATTTGTAAACTCTTGGCCATAATAAACAGTACTATGTCTACTTGAAAGCTGCAATTTAAAAATATAACAAAGTAGACATTGAGTATCACGTAACAAGCTAACATCAGCTAGTCTCTTACTGTTCATTTGGGTAATGTTAACGTTTACCTCCTTAATATTCAGTATTATGGATTTTTGGTTATTCATTTAACGTAAATTCTTCTAATAAATAAATTAAACCTATAAAGTGTTACTGTACTCACTGTTCATGATGTACGTTGCCATTTTGGATTGACATCATAACCTGAAGTCAGATCGATCAGATCCGAGTTTGCGACTAGAAATTCCGAGTTTACATTCTATTTTCCGAAAATTAGAAGTTCTGACTTTTAGTCGAATGCAGCAATAATACCACAAGTCATTTCTCAAGTATGACATTTGTAAAAAGTGAAAGAGGTGGGACACCACCTCGGTGGCCCTGTATAATTTGATGAAATGCACAACAATGCGGCATACGATAATTTGTGTAGCGTCTTTCCAGACACAAGTTCAGAATAGAACGGAGAACTGGCCAGTTCATGGGTTAAAAATAGTCACTCGGCAGGAAGGGGTGGGTCCAGAAGGGTGGACAATGGAAGTGACGTCAGTGGAGGTGTGGCTGTCAGTCTTCCATTCTACTGAGGGAGGAAGGGAGAGGGCATTAGACCACAGTGCTGACTTCTGGTTTGATGGTCAGTTACCATCACCAGAGTCTCCCATGTGTACGCGCGTGACCAATGCAGTAAAAAAAAATAAATAAAAAGAAATCTGTTGCATAATCCACACCTCACTTATCTCCTGTCTCACTCACTTGTTTGTCAAGAGTTTGGTTTTTAATTCAAAAAGTGACTCTCATGCTTTTTGTTTCCTGTTTATGATGTGCACTGATTATTTGATTAGGTGTTATTTAACAATATTTTAGCAAAAAAGCATACAGGTTGTTTATGTGCCTGCATAACTGATACAGTGCATCCGCAAAGTATTCACAGCGCATCACTTTTTCCACATTTTTGTTATGTTACAGCCTTATTCCAAAATGGATTAAATTCATTTTTTTTCCCTCAGAATTCTACACACAACACCCCATAATGACAACGTGAAAAAAGTTTACTTGAGGTTTTTGCAAATTTATTACAAATAAAAAAAACTGAGAAATCCCATGTCCATAAGTATTCACAGCCTTTGCTCAATACTTTGTCGATGCACCTTTGGCAGAAATTCCAGCCTCTAGTCTTTTTGAATATGATGCCACAAGCTTGGCACACCTATCCTTGGCCAGTTTCGCCCATTCCTCTTTGCAGCACCTCTCAAGCTCCATCAGGTTGGATGGGAAGCGTCGGTGCACAGCCATTTTAAGATCTCTCCAGAGATGTTCAATCAGATTCAAGTCTGGGCTCTGGCTGGGCCACTCAAGGACATTCACAGAGTTGTCCTGAAGCCACTCCTTTGATATCTTGGCTGTATGCTTAGGGTCGTTGTCCTGCTGAAAGATGAACCATCGCCCCAGTCTCAGGTCAAGAGCGCTCTGGAGCAGGTTTTCATCCAGGATGTCTCCGTACATTGCTGCAGTCATCTTTCCCTTTATCCTGACTAGTCTCCCAGTTCCTGCCACTGAAAAATATCCCCACAGCATGATGCTGTCACCACCATGCTTCACTTTAGGGATGGTACCAGGTTTCCTCCAAATGTGACATCTGGCATTCACACCAAAGAGTTCAATCTTTGTCTCATCAGACCACAGAATTTTCTTTCTCATGGTCTGAGAGTCCTTCAGCTGCCTTTTGGCAAACTCCAGGCGGGCTGCCATGTGCCTTTTACTAAGGAGTGGCTTCCGTCTGGCCACTCTACCATACAGGCCTGATTGGTGGATTGCTGCAGAGATGGTTGTTGTTCTGGAAGGTTCTCCTCTCTCCACAGAGGACCTCTGGAGCTCTGACAGAGTGACCATCGGGTTCTCGGTCACCTCCCTGACTAATGCCCTTCTCCCCCGATTGCTCAGTTTAGATGGCCGGCCAGCTCTAGGAAGAGTCCTGGTGGTTTCGAACTTCTTCCACTTACGGATGATGGAGGCCACTGTGCTCACTGGGACCTTCAAAGCAGCAGAAATTTTTCTGTAACCTTCCCCAGATTTGTGCTTCGAGACAATCCTGTCTCAGAGGTCTACAGACAATTCCTTTGACTTCATGCTTGGTTTGTGCTCTGACATGAACTGTCAACTGTGGGACCTTATATAGACAGGTGTGTGCCTTTCCAAATCATGTCCAGTCAACTGAATTTACCACAGGTGGACTCCAATTAAGCTGCAGAAACATCTCAAGGATGATCAGGGGAAACAGGATGCACCTGAGCTCAATTTCGAGCTTCACGGCAAAGGCTGTGAATACTTATGTACATGTGCTCTCTCAATTTTTTGATTTTTAATAAATTTGCAAAAAGCTCAAGTAAACTTTTTTCACGTTGTCATTATGGGGTGTTGTGTGTAGAATTCTGAGGGAAAAAAATGAATTTAATCCATTTTGAAATAAGGCTGTAACATAACAAAATGTGGAAAAAGTGATGCGCTGTGAATACTTTCCGGATGCACTGTATGTGGATTATGCAGTACATTTTTTTCATGGATATACTGTATTTTTATATCATGTATCATTGGACAGCACTGGTTACCATTGGCTGTTAATATATCAAACATTTATCTCTGCATGGAAATTTTCTCTTGGCTACCAGTACAAAGTACATGGGATAAGTAAAATAAAAAAAAAATTTTTGGATTGGGTATTTCTTTAAGGCAGTATACTATATATATTAAGGGTTTATTAAGAAAGTGTAGGATCCTATTATCTAAAGTATTCATTTTAATTTGTGGGTGGGTTCCTGTGAAAGGCAGTTCTCCGCCTTACATTTTCAGGTCTCTTGTTACCCTCTAATTAGACAGGTAAATTACCAGCCTGTCGAGATAAATGTGACAAGATAATTTTTATGCTTTTTCTCAGTGAGCGAGATTTTAATCTGGAATATTTGGGTATTAAAGGCCTATTCACAGCAGTCTTGGACTTAGAATCGTTGGTACATTCTACATGGGATAATGCTGGGGCTTTTTGTAAGCTGTAGTCATATCTCAGTTCTTTACATGTCAGGCTGAACTGGTAGTTAAAAAAAAAAGAAGAAGAAATAATAATTCTGTGTTTCTCCAGTGACAGACCTTCTATTACTGTGTGAAATCATAAAGACAATCTAGTCATGTTTGGAGCAATCCAACCTCGTCAACTCCTTGGCAGCTCCATAATGGACCTGTTCAAGTGTGCTTCAGAGCAACTGAGAAGGCACAAGATATCCAAAGTTATACTACTGCACACTTCCAAACTCAAGATTTAAATTGCAGCTCTGTCTCACTTCGGCAAATTAGAAACCCAGCTTCTGCAGCAAACCAAATAACTGTGGACTCTTTCTTACCATTTATTAGTCTTTCAGTGGAGTTACATTTGTTAGCTGTAATTTGTCACTTTCTTCAGAAGAAACATAACATTCTCACAAATCTCAGCAGTGCTGGATGAAAAGTAGAAACCATCGCTGGACAGGGCAGCCGCCAGTCCATTGAAGTTCTTTAGAAGAAGTCTCTTTTAAATTCTAGCAGTATACGACACTATGTATGGTGTCCTCCAGTAAATGGCTATTTGCTATTGCAATAGAACACCTTGAGAAGCCACAACAAAATATGACGAAATGAGAAGAAGTCACCAAATTTCGCTGAGTTTCCTAATGTATGATACTCAGGCCTTCAAGACCATTTGTAGACTCAGGGCCTATAAAGCAATCACTTGAGGGTCTGCACTCAAATGATGGTTTTGGGGGTGTCAGCCTACACAAGGATGACAGGTGAAGGTTAGTTACGCTGTTTAGCTCCCCCAAAAAGAGCCTGGAAACAGCTCTCTGAGGTCTCTTTTATTATACTTCACATTGCTACACAGCAGCTTGCAGGGCGGACTCTGCTGGGCAGATATAATTTATTGCAGATCTCTGGAGCAGTCATTAAGTACGCAGTCTTTCTAGTAAAATGTTATAAATGAATCATCATCAGCTTCATGCAAAATAAATGGGAATTATCTCAGCTCTCCATAAGTTGAAAAGAAAAAAAAAAAAAAAAAGAAAATTCTGACTTAAGCTCTAGCAATGATTTTAAAATTATGCAGAATAGTATGTAATATAAATATATTGCAATTTAAAAATATTACTTTTTTTAGTAGGCACATTATAGGATACTAGTGGTGTAAGCCCATGCTGTAAAAAGCCTGGGGTTCTAGAAACTATTGAAATTGTCAGGAAAAAAAAATTGAAATGTAGAGATGTCAGGTAATTGAAAGAAACTACTCTGGGTGTCTCTCCTAGGAGGTTTCATTTTGCTGACGTCCTCACATCGCTTGTGTATTAGCAGTGGGAGGAAAAGTAAAAGGGATACCATTTTGCAGATGTGCTCATCTCAATTGTGTAAGAGTTTCTCTCTTTTCTCGGCGGGTTTACTTTGGCAACAGAGTTGCTTTCTTCTTCCGACTTGTTAACTTGGGGCTTCATGCTGTAGTAGCCTCGCACTTCTGGGCCGGACAGACAGACAAACACACTTCCACACGTCGATGTTTATATATAAGATAACAAAAAAATAATTTATTAATACTAGCCAACCCGCCGCATAATCACTCCGCTTTTTTAATGATTTTTAAGCACAGGGAAAAAAATGAACATTTGAAAAATCCGTAATTTAATAAACCACCAAGAAAAATAACATTGCAACAATGCACGCTATGAACCAACATACAATCATCGTTCAGTACGCACTGCCTGCTCATGTGCCTGCCCCCTCACCTGAATCGCTTTCATCTCTGCTACAGTCCACATGCACCTCTGAGCCACGTTGTCTTTTCATTGCTCTTTGCAGTTCCGGTTGCTATTCTATATGTAATCCACCAAGTCACCCGACCATGGTAGTAGAGAGAGGGGGGTGAAGGTGTGTACAAAGGGCAGGGACATAATCAGTGCAAGTGTATGACCCGCACTTACTGGGAATTCCTCGTTCGTGGGGAACAATTGCAAGCCCCAGTCCCCATCACAAATGGGGTTCAACAGCTTACCCATGGGTAGACACACATATATCCATTCAGTGTAGTGTGCGTGCAGTACCGGACATACAAGGGCATCACAGACCTGTTAATGCTCAATCTCACGTGGCTGAAAGCCACTTGTCCCTCTAAGAAGTTGGACGCTAACCACTTGGTGATCGCGTAACTATTTAGCAGTAGGGAGTCTCATTCGTTTTCGGAATTAACCAGACAAATTGCTCCACTAACTAAGAACAGCCATGCACCACCACCCACAGAATCGAGAAAGAGCTATCAATCTGTCAATCCTCTCCGTGTCTGGGCCGGGTGAGGTTTCCCGTGTTGCGTCAAATTAAGTGATTGCGTCCGGGCACATGAGCAGGCACTGTGAATGCCTTGAGACCGTGGGTGGACGCGTGCCGGGGAATAATGAGTATCTATATATCTTCTGAGATATAGAAAGCATCTGATGCAGTGTTTGGTGAATTGTTGCAGTTTGTGAGTTAGTAGTTGTGATGCTTTTACACTCCAGTACATTGCGGTGAAAGCTGGTAACAGTCAGGAGGGCGGGCGGGCAGGCGTTCTCGTCCCATGCTCTTAGAGTTGGTGGGCATGTCTCTGTATCGGTTCGAGTTGTTGGGTGGTGCTCTGTCGTTTGTATCCCATGGTCGGACGACTTGGTGGATTATATATAGAAATGCAGCCAAAACTGAAAAGAATAATGAAAAGTCAACGTGGCTCAGTGGTGCATGTGTACTGTAGCAGAGATGAAAGCGAGTTGGTGAGTTGTTGCGTCTGGGCACATGAGCAGGCACTGTGAATGCCTTGAGAGCATGGGTGGACGCGTGCTCGAGTTGGTGGGCGTGAGTTGGTGGGCTGGGCTTTGTGAGTTGACTGACATGGCTATTTTTTGCGTATCCAATGGTTGTCTTCCGGCAGTGTGAATGCCTCGAGAGACAGGGTGTCCTTGTTTGGTGAGTTGTTATAGTTTGTGAATTAAAAGCTGGGATGGTTTTACATGCTGGTAACAGTCAGGCTGGCAGGCAGGCATTCTCATCCCATGGTTTTAGAGTTGGTGGGCGTGGCTCTGTGTTGTCGGTGGGTGTGGCTCTGTGAGTTGTCGGCGTATCCCATCGTCTTAGCGTTGGTGGGCGGGTCTCTGTGAGTTGATGGGCGTGGCTATATCGTGCATATCCTATGGTTGTCTTGCCTGTTCTGTTGGCTTAGTGAATTATATATATAGATTATTTCCTAGCCAGTTTAATAATTTTTTGCCATCTCTCTTCAAATCTTTTCAATTCTTTCAATTGTAGTGGCTTAAGGTAGTGATCCTGTTTCCCTGGTACGTACTATAGGGAAAAAGGTAAAACCTGTGTTAAAAATCTCAGAATTAAAGATATACTGGTTTGAATTCAAGTCATGATAGTTTTGATACGTGACAAAAATTGGTTTCAATACAAGTTAGTGAGATCAAGTTTCAAAATTTCAGCCGCTTTGTAAAAAAACATTTTTGATACACTTTGATAAACTCAAATTATTATCATCCATCCATCCTTTTTCCAACCCGCTGAATCCGAACACAGGGTCACGGGGGTCTGCTGGAGCCAATCCCAGCCAACACAGGGCACAAGGCATGCATCAATAAATGTATTTAGTACCTGAAACATGCGACTCAGTTTTTCTGCAATCATGTCCTCGTCCTGGATGGATGGATGGATGGATGGATGGATGGATGGATGGATGGATGGATAGATAGATAGATAGATAGATAGATAGATAGATAGATAGATAGATAGATAGATAGATAGATAGATAGATAGATAGATACTTTATTAATCCCCAAGGGGAAATTCACATACACCAGCGGCAGCATACTGATTAAAACAATATTAAATTAAAGAGTGATAAAAACACAGTGCAAGTTAAAAAAAAAATGCAAGGTGGAGAGTGCGAGGCAGGTATAACAGACAGTAACTTTGTATAATGTTAATGTTTAACCCCCCTGGTGGAATTGAAGAGTCGCATAGTGTGAGGGAGGAACGATCTCCTCAGTCTGTCGGTGGAGCAGGACATTGACAGCAGTCTGTCGCTGAAGCTGCTCTTCTGTCTGGAGATGATACTATTTAGTGGATGCAGTGGATTCTCCATAATTGATAGGAGCCTGCTCAGCGCCTGTCTCTCCGCCACAGATGTCAAACTGTCCAGCTCCGTGCCTGCAATAGAGCCTGCCTTCCTCACCAGTTTGTCCAGGCATGAGGCGTCACTCTTCTTTATGCTGCCTCCCCAGCACACCACCGCATAGAAGAGGGCGCTCGCCACAACTGTCTGATAGAACATCTGCAGCATCTTATTGCAGATGTTGAAGGACGCCAGCCTTCTAAGGAAGTAAAGTCGGCTCTGTCCTCTCTTACACAGAGCATCAGTATTGGCAATCCAGTCCAATCATCCATCTGCACTCCCAGGTATTTATAGGTTTGCATCCTCTGCACACAGTCACCTCTGATGATCACGGGGTCCATGAGGGGTCTGAGCCTCCTAAAATCCACCACCAGCTCCTTGGTTTTGCTGGTGTTCAGGTGTAGGTGGTTTGAGTCGCACCATTTAACAAAGTCCTTGATTAGGTCCCTATACTCCTCCTCCTGCCCACTCCTGATGCAGCCCACGATAGCAGTGTTGTCAGCTAACTTTTGCGCATGGCAGGACTCCGAGTTGTATTGTAAGTCTGATGTATATAGGCTGAACAGAACCGGAGAAAGTACAGTCCCCTGCGGCACTCCTGTGTTGCTGACCACAATGTCAGACCTGCAGTTCCCGAGACGCACATACTGAGGTCTGTCTGTAAGATAGTCCACGATCCATGCCACCAGGTATGAAGAGTGTCACTCTTTTAATGTTCTGAAAAACAATGTAATAGTCCATTCTTTGCTGATTGATGCCAGTGTAACTTCAAGGCTGTCGATCGATGTGTTGTGAGGAGGACTGTTCGCACATGTCGTCAAAAATCGCACAAAAGAAGTACTTCCGGTTTCAGACAACACAAATGCATCTGTTTTGTTGTTTTTAAATTACACTTTTATTATTTGAATCACAAATAAATCCAGGAAAGAATGTGTAATTTTAAGTTTATGACTGCTATTTGTTACCATAGAATTAAAAAATACCTTATTTTCCCCTCATTTTATTCTTTAATCAAAAATCATCCATCCATTATCCAACCCGCTATATCCTAATTACAGGGTCACGGGGGTCTGCTGGACCCAATCCCAGCCAAGACAGGAAACAAACCCCAGGCAGGGCGCCAGCCCACCGCAGCGTGTGCACACACACACTAGGGCCAATTTAGAATCACCAATGCACCTAATCTGCATGTCTTTGGACTGTGGGAGGAAACCGGAGCACACCCATGCAGACACGGGGAGAACATGCAAACTCCACGCAGGGAGGACCCGGGAAGCGAACCCGGGTCACCTAACCTAACTACGCCACCATGCCGCTCTAATCAAAAATCTAAATCTGAAAATTCCTTTCATTTTCGTTTTTTTGTTTTTGCTTCTGAAATGAAATTTCAAATACCAAAAAGTACACAGACCAACCAGGTGAATATGCCATATGAACTACTAGCCGTGCCCAGCGGCCCCGTCTGTGAGGAGGGCCCTACCCGGCTCCCTACTCCTGACGTCACGCTTCCCCCTCCCCTCGGCCCATAGAATCTGTCTCGGATTTATCGCTCCTGCAAGTGAACTATGGTTCTTAGTGCAATGACAGGAGTGGCAATATCAACCAGAATGTTGAAGCAAATTAGAGAAAAAAACCCGAGCTAAATCCGTTAAGTAGTTCTCTCGTGAAAAGCAGACAGACACACAGATAGACATTGGGTTTTATATGTAGAGAGATGATTTAAACTCTACCCCCTTGTGCAGACAGTTGTACCCCCGCCCCAGATGCCTTTTTAGAACACTTTTCTTAGTAGATAAAACCAAACATTCACTACACTTTCTTCAGTTCTTCATCGTTGCTCATGCTTTATTATGTGCAGAATTCTGAACTTGATACATAAAACAGTGAAACTGGGCTGGGAGTGGAATTAATGAGGACTTCCAGCTGCAGAGTTTACACACACGTCAGCCTTACTTGTATTTAGTTTGTTGTCATCTTCACAATCTGCCCTCTTATCATTTACTTGTTGCTTTTTTGTTAACGAAATACAAATTTCCACATGTTTGAAAGTCAAAAAAATTATTTTAATGTATTGCTTTCATTCTCTTTTCCTCTCTTTGTTATTTTAAAAAACACAATACAATAAGCATGGTGAAAACAATTACACGTATTGTGTGTAAAACAATATTACATAAATTTTGAAATACTGGTTAATGTAACCTGCACACCCAATTCGTTTTCTGTTTTGAACCCCTGCTGCCTAAATAGACTCGGGCCCCTTCTGCCACCCTAAATTGGATATCTTATGGTATCATTTAGTTCAGCGTTTCTCAACATTTGCGACCCGAGTTTTCATAACAGTTTTAATAGCACCCCCCTAACGTTTTTTTGAAAGGAGCCCACTAAAACCAATTTGTTCTTTTTTAATTAATGATATATCATAGATGCATATTTTATTATACCTACTGTGACAGATTAAGGTCTCCGTGACCCCTTGAACCCTCAGACTAGACGTCAGACACCAGATAAAAGTCCAAATAATAGTTTATTATTAATAATAATAATAATAATAATAATAAATGTGCACAAAGCACCCTCCACTCCACAATACTCAAATAATAATAATAATTCCAATAAACAATAACCAATCCTCCACTCCCAGATGCGTTGCCACCCTTCCACCCAGCTCAGCTCAACGTCTGGGATCTCCCATCGTCCTTTTATATTCCCTGACCCGGAAGTGTTTCCCATCTTACTTCCGGGTCAGATAAAAAGTCCTTCTTTTCAATCCGGAAACACGACGTTCCCTCTGGTCATATGATTATGATGTGCTTCCGGGTTATAGGGCACGTATAAGTCCTTGAGCCTCCCTGCAGCGTCCTCTGGTGGGCCCCATGGTGTCCAGCAGGGTTGGGAATAAAAACTCCATTGTCCATAATTCCCTGCTGGTCTTCGGGGCACTTCCATGCTACAGGGAGGGCTCCATCTAGCGGCCTGGGGGTACTGGCAGAGGTAAATGGCCGGCCATTCCTCACACTACTTAACTTTTATCGACATTTATCTAACTCTATATTTATTTTTCTAGTATCAGAATATAGTTTAAGTTCATTTGTTTTGGTTTCAATAGATGTATTTTTCATATTTTCGATTCTTGTTTTCTTTTTTTCACATCTTCACGCCCCCTTTTTTGTTTTGCTCCACAGTTTGAGAACCGCTGATTTAGTTGCATTCCCTTCTAAATGAGTAAAAAATGTTAAAAAGTATATGATTAACCTTGTACCAGGAGCATTGGACATTATCTGTGTAACTTATACACACATTTTACTTGTTTTATGATTCCTCAAAAACTCCCCTCTAAAGAAATAATCATGCAGATGTGTGTAATCCATCCGTTTTCTTGATTTCACCATTAAAGGGTCTCGAATCTTGACAGCAAGGCCAGAATCAAGCCTGGGTAAGGTGCCAAGACATTGCAGGTCACATTCACTTGCACATCAACATCTGCTCATAGAGCCACTAACCAACCTAACTTTCATCTTCATCAAGAGAAAGGAGAAGTTAGGAGCCTGCGCTGATACAGCACATTGCCGCACCCACCACATGACACCTCAGCACCACACTAGTTCAGACGGAATGAAACCAGTGTGAGGTCTTATGGTAGCTGGAGTGCCAATTCTGCCACCAATCCCCAGGATGGAGCAATTGCATGTTAAGGGCCTTGCTCAATGGCCCAACGAAATAGAGTCAATTTTGGCGTTTTACGGGATTCGAACCGGCAACCTTCAGATTTCCAGTGCAGATCCTTAGCCTCAGAGCCACCGCTCCACCCATAACTTTCATAGGACCCACATAAATAATGGGAGACCATACAAACATTAAACAGGAATTGATCTGCTTGGTCCTCAAGACTACCCACTCTCCTTATTTTATCCAACCATTTTCCAACCCACTATATCCTAACACAGGGTCACGCTGGAGCCAGTCCCGGCCAACACAGGGTGCAAGGCAGGAACCAATCCTGGGCAGGGTGCCAACCCACCACAGGACACACACACACACCCACCAAGCACACACTAAGGCCAATTTAGGATCGCCAATCCACCTAACCTGCATGCCTTTGGACTGTGGGAAGAAACTGGAGCACCCGGAAGGAAACTCACGCGGACACGGGGAGAACATGCAAACTCCACGCAGGGAGGACCCAGGAAGCGAACCCTGGTCTCCTTACTGCAAGGCAGCAGCACTACCACTGTGCCACCATGTCGCCCATCCTTATTTTATTAAGTCATTAAAACATTCTGTGCTAGTAAATGTCTGTACGATACCAACCTGTACATTTATTTTACCAGTACATGCTGAAGGAGGTAACTGTACATCAGAGAAACATTTAACATTAAGAAAGAGCTGCCCTACAATAATAATCTGAGAAGTGAAACAGACTTCTTTGTGTTTTAAAGTATCAAGGTACTGTCCGTGCAATAATACACAGCAACAGTCTAGTATGTCTTACATTACTGTTTTCATTATTTCCAACTAAGTAAAAGCATAATGTAAATCTGAAATGCCACCAAGCATATGTCAACTGTTACTTCCATTTGTAAGAGATCCAGTCTTGAGGTATGGAATTTGAGTTGATTTGAGTGCTGCTGCTTAGGGCAAATCATACAGCATGATGGAGATTTAGTGTCATGCCAATTATACACTCACTCAAACTGCCAAGCTGCACATATTCCAGAAGGGATTAAAGCACACACTTGATAGTTATGATGAAGTATTTTCATTGGTGTATACATAAATGTATACATACATTTATGTATACACCACTTAATGCTTGGTTTAAAGCCTGGCAACACTGGGCACAAGACAGAACACAGACCTTGACAGAATGCCAGCACACTGTGGGGCACACATCCATATTCACATGGGGGCCAATTTAGAGTCACCATATTTGCCGTATATTCTAGAGCCAAACGCATTTCATAGTGTTTCACAACAGAACGACTAAAAAATGCACACTGTAAGAGAACAGGGGACTTGTTGCATTTTGTTTTTTAAATATAGTTATTTGTTTATTTATTTTGAATACTGTTGAGACATCTATGGAAAATTCCGACTTACAAATCTACCAGTAAATTGGGAGAAAGTGTTTCTAGGTATTATTACTCTTTGTAGGCCAGGTGTATTGTAACATCCCAGACCATCCCATACGTTCTCTGCAGCTGTCAACTGCTGTCTTGTCTACCATTTCTTTCCAAATCTACTGACGCCTTGTTACTGAACGCCACTTTATTCAAGTATCTTAAATCAGCGAGTGTTTTTCCATGTCCCCTTGGACCATTCCCTCTCCTTAACTCAATTCCAATCTTGACACCTAGACTTTTAGATTCACTCTTCTTCATCTTACCCATACTGAACATTTCCCTTTTCATTCAAACTCCCTTCATTCCATCTCCTTATTGATTTATTTTTTTTTTAGTATTTGGCATTCAGTATGATTGTGTCATAAGTTGCCCCATAATGCAACTCTGTTTCAGATTATGACATTTAAAATCAAAGATTCCTGCTTGTCTTATACACCCAGTTACTCCCCTCACAACTGTCCCCTTTGTTCAAAGTTCCACCTTTACACTGAATGAATGTACTGTAGGTGTCTGCATGTTGGTGGCCAGGAAAGCAACAGGAAATTCTGGTGATCTAAACGGGATTTGCAGGGCAGCTGAGCACTCGCCCTACCTTGTTGCTATTGTGTCTCTCCCCGCTATCACTGACTCACCTAAAAATGGGAAGTGCAAATGAGATGAGAAGCCATGCATGTTGACTGAGGCAGGGCACATGGGCCCAGTAGGGTGCCAGTGGCTGCTTTGGTAAAGGGAAACTAAGCTGTCTCTGTATGATGAGCAAATCCATGTGCTCTGGAGCCATTTGGTTGAATGGTAACTAATAAATCTGTTTGTCCTTTTCTTTCTGGCTCAATTTATCCCATTGGCAACTCTTGATGGTTCAGAAGAAATGCTCATTCCTACTCTTACTATCTGTAAGTAGACATTAGCAGAAGCTATTTGTGCTAATCAGCTCATTCTTCCTTGTTTCTTGCATTATTGGGCATATGGATGTCAAATCTGATGCACTCCTCACACTAGGGGTGTATTCCCAGAGGTCCTTGGCAGGCTTCTATAGATGGAGTCTCCTGCGGTAAGAGGCCTGTATATGTGCAGCATTGCTGGCTTGGGTGGGGAAATTGCAAATAGAAGAATGTGGAACAGAGCAATTTAATACCTGGTGAGACAACTTGTGCTGTTCATCAAACATTGGCTGTTGGGTGTTTTTTGACTGCATTTTACAGTACATGCATACAGCATAGTCACATTTGTTGAACTCTTTCAGGGCAAATGTCGACTTTTGTCGAAATTCAGGGGCAGAGGATGGCAATCCACTGTTTCACTCTCTTTTCTAGAAGGAAAGCTAGCTTGCTTGATTTGACCTTGAATGAGCAGCGAAGAGCAAGCAACCTCTAAAATGGCATCGATGTCTGGCGAGAGACCGAAGCCAAATACTCCGCCGGTGACATTTTGTGTGTTATCACTGAATCTGTCTCTGACTTGTCGGACTCTGATTTTGATGCAGGTGGTCTGGAGACAGAGATCGAAAACGAAAGTGAGGTGCCAGCGTCAGTTGATCGTAGTGCTGAACATGTTCACGTAGCTTATGTGCCTACGGCAACGTTCGCCTAGAAGGATACCGGCACTTACAATGACAAGAGGTATGAATCAGATTACTGTGACTGCCGCCACCACCACCACCACCACCACCACATGAAGACAGCCAGGCAGCCGGACCACCATGGTATTCCTTCTGGCCGTCAAGCTGCCCCCGAGCAGCTGCCAGAGATGACAAACAGGCCACACCATGCAGCAACAGACATTTGAAGTTGATTTTTATGTGTGAAACCATTGCTTTGTTTGCTTGGACAAGGGAGTCAGTTCGTTGCAGGGTCTGCTTACACATACAAGACCCCTGTTAATCTTATGTAGGCCAATTTGGAATTACCAGCTACTAAATACAAAGATCTTTATGGATGAGTGACCAGGTGCTGAATTCATGAGGTAGCAGCTGCATCCCCTGTGCCCTTATGCAGTCCTGACTAAATTGAACTCTTCACAACGCTTTGTTTATTTGCCACTCAATGGTGCCCTCTTCGCCTATTCTTATTTGTCAAATGCACAAAGTTGCAGGTGGCTGGCAGTCTGGGGCTGAAACTCTAAACTCCACTGACTTGGTCTCAGTGACAAGGCCCCAAGCGTTTCACGAGCTATGAGTATTTTGAACGTTCTCCTTGACTTCCTTTTTTTCTTGGCAGTTGAGTTTCCACTCGCGTCCCAAAGACTTACACATTAGGTTGACTGACTGTAAATGGAAGGGACACCACCGAGACTACCATGTGATGGACGGGTGTCCAGTTTTGAATCTTGCATTGTGTCTAGTACTGTCATTATAGCCTCTGAAAATCAAAAGCAAGTTCTAAAAGTTGATGGGTAGGAGGATCAATATTTTTTTCTCATGCTGTTAATTAAAAATCTCGACCTACGCAAACCACTTCTTTATGTGCCTCCTCATTTAATTTGCCGTCGCCTGCACTTCTGGGACACCACAGAAAGTGAATAAGAAGGAAAGAAAAGTAATTAAAGACTTGATGAGCAAAGCGAACAAATTTTGAATGTGCGACTGCATGAAAGTGAAATATGCAAATTATCAATCAACAATCGACCGAATAGATAAATAAATAAATTAACAAACATGAAGAAGAGTAAAAAAAGCAACTACATAAATAACTGAATTCAGCATTAATTAAGGAAATTAATGAATAAATTGCTCTTACCACCATAAAGAGGAGACCCAACAACGTTAAAGAGTTGGGGCACCACCTTGGTGACCCTGTATAACTGCAAGAATCAAAAACACAAAGATACATGCAAGAAGTGGTGAAGGTATCTTTTCAGACTGAATCCAACATGGCCAGTTCTGGGTTATGTGGTGACTTGGCAGGAAAGGGCAAGTCCAAGAGGGTGGAAAACAGAAGTGACATCAGCAGTGGAGTGGCCATTTTGCTAGAGGAGGAAGAGAGATGGCATTAGTCCACAGCGGCAACTCCATTTTCAGTGGGTAATTACCATCACCTGAACCCTTAAGTTGGCCTCCCATGCGATGTGCGTGGCACCATACCACATAACGTACTTGAACAGAGGAACAGAATTACTGAATGAATGAGTAAGCAGCAAAATGAAATGGTGAATAAAGGAAGTGAGAAATTAATGCAGTAGCCATCTAGTCACTTCACAGAAATGAATGAATTATTACTGGTAAAAGGACATGAATTCAGGAGAAAATACAGTAAGCTAGAAAAGAAAGAGTACATGCAATAAATAAGTGAATGAGTCAAAATGAGCTGAAAGAATGAATGAATGAATGTCCATCCGAATGTAAGAATACAAAAGAATTTAACAAATATAAAGCTGATAGACTAGGACTGTTCCATTCAGGGTTGGGTCCAGCCTTGAATTTGATGTTGTTGGATCATGAACTGGATAAACAGGATGGAATCTGAAATGTTGAATGAATGAAAGAATGAACGACGATCAGACTACAAAAATAAATAGACAAATACTTCAGTAAATAGATAAGTTAGTGGCACTCATCCCAGTGGGCAGCACGGTGGTGCAGTGGTAGCGCTGCTGCCTTGCAGTAAGGAGATCTGTGTTTGCTTCCCGGGTCCACCCTACGTGGAGTTTGCATGTTTTCCCCGTGTCTGCGTGGGTTTCCTCCGGGTGCTCCGGTTTCCTCCCACAATCCAAAGACATGCAGGTTAGGTGCATTGGCGATCCTAAATTGTCCCTAGTGTGTGCTTGGTGTGTGGGTGGGTGTGTGTGTCCTGCGGTGGGCTGGCGCCCTGCCCGGGATTTGTTCCCACCTGTGCTGGCTGGGATTAGCTCCCGTTACCCTGTAGTTAGGATATAGCGGGTTGGACAATGACTGACTGACTCAGCCCAGTGCCAGTGCTGGTTTCTTCTTTGCGCCTGAATATACCAAGACATGCTCTTGTATGTACAGTAGGACTAATTAACTGGGTTTGATAATATATATGAATTTAGGATAGATTTAGAAACAATGGAGTTTGTGAATAAAACAGTACTTGGACAGACATTCATATTTTAGTAAAAGCAAATTAAAGTGAAAGAGATGAGTATAATGAAGAAATGGTTATCTCACTGGAATTTGTGAATATGTGTGAATAATGCGTGTGAGTGAGAGCCTTGTTGAAGACATATTTCCCATTTAAAGTGTTTTTTACATTGCACCCAGAATTTGATTTTGCTCCCTCTCACCTATGATGAACAGATCCAAAAAATAAAATACAAACTTTGCATGAAACACAGCCACCTATGCATTGCTCCCTAAGTGCTCCCTAAGTGCTCCAAATTCTGTCCTGATCACTGTTTGTGAGGAGATGGCCCATTCTCCCGGGGTCGAAATGTGTTTTTCTCTGCACACTTTCTTTCCACATTCAAAATTTAGGCCAATTAAATGAACTGGTCCACTTAAATGGTTATGTTTGCCCAGTGGTAGACTGGGACCCTTCCAGAGTGTTGGTTTCCACTTTGTGCCAAAAGCTGTCAGGCTTCTCAGTACTCCAAAATGTATAATCAGATGAGAAATGTATGGATGACATACTGACATAGAAAATCAAGAAATTAATAAGGGAAGAACAAGTCAAAGGATAACAAAAAATAAAGAGTTAACATATTCATTCAAATGAAAAAATAAATGCAAACTTAAATATTTATTAGATTAATTAATTAACCATTAAACTATTCATTACATGAATGAATAATTAATAGGTAGCCAGGTAAATGAGTGAATGAATCTAACCTTAATCAATGCTGCTCTATTAAACCCATTTAAAAGCCTGCTTATGCTGTGCGGAAAATCAAGAATTAATGTCCTGAATACTAAAAACATGAAAAATTGTTAATTGGCATTCATTCGGCCAACAAACACATCTCAGTCATGAATTCATTTGGCAAAAACACTGGTTTTTGCATGATGCTGATTAGCATGTAACAGCACGTAATTATACAATAACTGTGTTTCTCTGTAAAATTACAGTGCATGTATAATAAAGTAATAACACTGTATGCAAAACAGTCATCTTTAGTATTCCCGTCTGCACAGTGAGTAGTTTAATTATATGTGCAATCACTAGAAATGTACGCCTGCTGGATCTGCTGCCTATTCCTCAGCGAGTGTCATCCCAGGGCTTCCAGATGGGATCCGGCAAGTTTGTGGTCAAATTTGCTCAACCAAGAGTTTTCGCCCTGATTGAATTTCCCTGTTTTTCACATTTTAGTGATACACCATCATGAACAATATGATGTGTAATCACTTGTAAAGTCTTTTTAATAATCTAAATAACTACATAAATATTGTAACCAATAGAGGGTGCCACTTAGCCCCAAAAACACAGACTAAGTAATGCCCAACACAGTCCCGGGTTCCAATAAAGGACTTTTTTTATTACACGCAGTATCTTAGACAACACACTCAGCCAATAATTACACAATCACAAGTTTCTCTCCTTCCACCCACCTCCTTCTGGAGAATGTGACTCGGACTCTTCGAGGTAAGGTGGTGGGCCCCATTTTAAGCAGGATCTGGGAATGCTTCTGGTACCATGGTGCGACCTATTGGAAGCACTTCTCAATCACGTGGGAACCAGTGACATCCTCCTCTGACAGTACCCTCTGATGACACCTTGGGACCCTGACAGGCAGATGCAGCCTTAGGGGTGTGCGGGGCTTAGGTCTAACCAACCCTACGCAGGGGGTCAGTTAACGGTATGTGTAGACTGTATAATAAAAATAATGTTGACATACACAGGATTTTCTCATTACAGTATTCGGCTAAATTTTTGCAAGATAGCATGAAAACGTTATCGAAATATAACTGGAGAATATAACTTGACAAATCCTCTCTAACAGGACATGCTGACCTCAAGAGCAGGGCCCCCTTAGGCGCGGGTCATCCCACTTGCCACCCCTAAATGCCGCTCTTGCTGACATGGTTGGATTTCCAGACTTTAACTCCCATGCACCCCTGTGGGTGACCATATTGGAATACCTTGAGAGGACCACTGCCACCTGTCATATGGGGGATGGAACTGCACTTGGTATCCGGCTTCTGCTAGTCCATCCGTTCTCTCATCACGCTGGGAAGCGCGTCTTTCCTCCATGGCACTTAGGTATATACCGTACTAGCCATCCCGCATGGCTTTGCCCGCGTATTAGTGAAACAGGACAGTGAGGAGGGCCCTGCCCAGCTCTCTACTCCTGACGTCACTCTTCCGCCTCCCCTCGGCCTGCAGCCTCTGTCTTGGAGTTGCGTGAATATATTGCTTCTGCAAGCGAACTATGATTCTTAGCGCAATAAGAGAAGTCGCAAAATCAAACCGGAATGCTCAAACAAATTATAGAAAATAAAACATCTAAATCTGTTAAGTAGTTCTCTCATTCGCTAGCTAAGCAGAGTTAAGGTTATGCCCCAAGGCAGACGCGTGGGTGAGGAGGGCACCCCGCCCCCCTCCTTGCAGCCTGATGAGTCTCTCTCGGATTCTCACTAATAAATCGGTACCACACACGAACTATGATACTTAGCGCAAAGAGAAAGTCGCAAAATCAACGAAATGTTCAAACAAATTATAGGAAAAACCCTGATCTAAATCCGTCAAGTAGTTCTTTAACGATAAACTATGAGGTTAAAGTGGACATTTCGAGATTAAAGCCAAAGTTTCCACCTTAATCACAAAATACACCTTTTCACTGTGTCTTTAATTTATGTCTCTGTGGCTCAAATACAGCGCTGTACATTATGGTGCTGTTGTGAAGGTGCAAAAAAAAAAAGACAGCACAGAAGATGGTATGTTAGACCTTTAAAACGTATCGTGTCAGTTACGATGGGGAATATGCGACACTTGAATATAAAAGCACTGCGAATGCATTTGTATGTCTGTGTTTTGCTTCACCACATCGAACCATTCATCAAACATCGAAGCAGGCACATCGATCCCGTAGGATCCTCAAAGCGGCTTTCTGTCACATGTCAATAGTAAACAGAGACTCTGATGTCACAGTCCAACTTTTATCCGCTCGTGAAAAGCGGACAGACATACAAACGGGTCTAAAAAAGTATAAGAAATTTTGCACTTGGAACATGAAATTTTTAAAACCGTTTCTTAGCGAGCACCTATGGGCCAAAGTGAACCTACATTCCAAATTTCAAGTCCCAAGTCCTCGTGGTTCGGGAGATTTTGTGATGAGTGATTCAGTGGTATTTGGCTTTTATATATATAGACATAAAGTGAAACTGGCATTGTGTCTAAGGGTGGTTCCTACTTCGTGCCCAATTCTGCTGGGATAGACTTTTCTCCCACCAACCCTATTACCTGAACTAAATAAGGACAGATAGATGGATTTATTCATGGGTTAGTTGCAAAAAAAAGTAAAATGAGAGATGTGCCAGGGGACTGCAAGAGACAGAATGAAGGGAGGGATCTGGTAATAAATGAATGTATGGAATGGAATGAGAATCTGATTTGAGAAAACAAACGTTACAGCCAGTAAACCTGCTTATGCAACTGATAACATTTAAATAGGAAATGGCTGGAAAACCAGAGCAAAGGAACAATGTGTTGATTCAGCATGGGCCTATTTGTGAGGTATGTCAGGGAAAGACTTGTGAATGCAGATTTTTATAGGTAACTCCTGTGGCAAATCTAGCCAGGAACCTAATGGTCCACTAAGCTTTAAATGTATTGTCATGTGTTTGTTATACAATATCTCATTTGCTTGTCTCAGCCAAACTAGTAAACTATAGTATAGTACTTACACGAAACCAGAAAAGGCAACAAATACAATGTACTTTAAATAAATCATCAGATGACTTACAAGAGGCGGCACGGTGGCACAGTGGGTAGCGCTGCTGCCTCACAGTTAGGAGACCCGAGTTCGCTTCCTGGGTCCTCCCAGCATGGAGTTTGCATGTTCTCCCCGTGTCTGCGTGGGTTTCCTCCAGGTGCTCTGGTTTCCTCCCACAGTCCAAAGACATGCAGGTTAGGTGCATTGGCGATTCTAAATTGTCCCTAGTGTGTGCTTGGTGTGTGTGTGTGCCCTGTGGTGGGCTGGCGCCCTGCCCAGGGTTTGTTTCCTGCCCTGTGTTGGCTGGGATTGGCGGGTTGGCGGGTTGGATAATGGATGGATGGATGACTTACAAGAAATGTACAGTCTTCAGTATACATGGCTAATGAGCAGCCCTGTGACTTCTCTCTAAATGAAGCAGTGCAAATGCTGACAGTCCTGAGCCATTTGCTAGACATAAGGAGGTAAAAAAGTTAATGGTGAAGGATGGCTGAGGTCTGTAGTAATACTGTAGCCCTTTCTGAAGCAGCATAGGCATGGTGACAGCACAACTGTATACCGTGTACTAATAACCCAATGCAGGGCTCTGCAGTCCAGAGCTGACCCGATGTTATAACAGGATGCAATGCAGCCGGTCAGTAGTGACTCCATTGTTCAACTTGTGGAAGAAAATTTACCCGTACCTCCCATAGCGTGCCCTGTTCAGGCAATAAAGCACAGGCGGGAGAAGGCGTCAATCGTTCTTCTTTATTATCTAAGTCTTGCAAGAGGTAAGCCTTACAGGAGCACAAGCACCTTATTAACAAGAAAGAGTTGTCAGTGCACTCTGTTTATGCACTTCATTGATCAGATTACAATTCCAAGGAAATCACTGCATAATCAGAAAACCTTTAACATGATTGGTTACATCCAGTTGCTAACAGGACGTGGCAAAACATTGAATGGTCTCAATTAACCTGGTCAACTAGATTGATTGACAGTCCTGTTAATTTAGGATTACAGTATGTGACTTTTTAGGGGTTTTAAAACTACACCGTGCTTGCCATGCATTGCAGTTTTGTTCTGAACACTTTGCATGACCAAACGTTTTCTTCTTTGTTCAGCCATGTCCGTCAATAGGAAACAGCCTGAGCATAACAATAGAGCAACCAGCACACTTTAAAAGAGGACTGTTTTTCTTATATGAAGGCTTGCTTCTTTTTTTTTGCTATAAAGTCAGTTAAAATACCTTTTCTTAATAATTCAAACCTTTATCATAGCAAACATCCAAATGACACCTGACGCCTTTAAGCACAAGCTTACGAGAATATGAGACTCAACACAGACCCAGAAAATCATGAAGCTGAGTTCCTTCTCTCTTACAACCTCTAGAGGTTGGTGAGCACAGAGACACTCCGGCATTCTGCGGACATCTGAAGAAGTAAAGGTATTGGTCAGCATTCTTAACAATAGCTTATTGTGCTCAGAGTTGAAAAATAAGTTTATCTTAAAAAGGACAAATAGAAAAATAATAAAGGGCCAGGAGATAAACCCAAGCTGAGCATCTGAGACAAAAGAGTAGTTAAAATTCAGACAGGTTTTGTTAGGCCACAAAAATAATGATCACAAAATGTCATACCCCAGAGTCCCCATCGTAGGCTTTAGTAGGAACTTGGGGACATGAAGTATCAGGACTAAGAGTCAGTGGGGATAATAAGCGAGGTAGACACAGCTGACGTAAGTAATAAAAAGGTGGAATTATTGAAGAAAAAAAAGTCTACAGAGAAATTATAAAAACAAAAGGCGCACAAACACTCCAATGATGAATTAAAATGAAAAATAAACACAAAAAAAGTAAAAAACAAATTGCATTCATCACATTGCAAAACAAAAAATAGACTTCCAAAATCAAACAGGATCAACCCCCCTCTTCAATAAGCTCTGCAGAGACAGCTCTTCAGTCAAAAGACTTTTTAAATGCTTTCTCCCCCTATCCAAAACTTCGGGGTTAAAGCCAACTTGCCTTGACAAATGGGAATGCCAGTCTATTCCCTGCTTGTACATCACCCTGCAGCTTCCTTAATTTCTCTCGTGTTGCTTTTCTCCTGGTCGAAATTAAACTGACTGTTTTTTCTGGCAAATAGGCCGGCTTTTATCTCGAGTCAGCCATCATCTGACCCAAGTCTAAGAGCTCATAGATAGATAGATAGATAGATAGATAGATAGATAGATAGATAGATAGATAGATAGATAGATAGATAGATAGATAGATAGATAGATAGATAGATAGATAGATAGATAGATAGATAGATAGATAGATAGATAGATAGATAGATAGATAGATAGATAGATAGATAGATAGATAGATAGATAGATAGATAGATAGATAGATAGATAGATAGATAGATAGATAGATACTTTATTAATCCCAAGGGGAAATTCGCAAACTTCACGTATCATGGCTACCACGCGTTCCCAGTGTTCATTTGACACGTCCTCTGAGCAGGTCCTCAGAAATTAACGCAATGCATGCATGTAGTACCAGCAAAAAGTTGGGGGGGCAGGGGGGGCACAGTGTGATAAAAGTTAGAATGTGACGTCAGAGTCTCTGTTTACTATCGACATGTGACAGAAAGCCGCTTTGAGGATCCTACGGAATTGATGTGCCTGCTTCGATGTTTGATGAATGGTTCGATGTGGTGAAGCATTATGGAGACATACAAATGCATTCGCAGTGCTTTTATATTCAAGCGTCACATATTCCCCATCGTAATGACACGATACGTTTTAAAGGTCTAACATACCATCTTCTGTGCTGTCTTTTTTTTTTTTTGCACCTTCACAACAGCACCATAATGTACAGCGCTGTATTTGAGCCACAGAGACATAAATTAAAGACACAGTGAAAAGGTGTATTTTGTGATTAAAGTGGAAACTTTGGCTTTAATCTCGAAAAGTCCACTTTAACCTCATAGTTTATCGTTAAAGTAGGCCGTCGTAAACGTCATCTTAAAACCAACCCAGTTGTTAATCACTGCGTACTTCTGGGGCATCCTCCTGAAGTGACATCAGCAATCACCACACAGAACACGTTACATTTATGATATTCCAGCTCTCTGTACAAAATCCTTAGATTTAAACTTGATATCGTTTTCATGATGAAATTCATTCAAGTACATATGTTACATTTTACAGATAAGTCATTAATTTTATTTAAATAATGAATACTGATAATAATTACATGTGTTGTGGTGGCAGAGTGGTAGCGCTGCTGCCTCACAGAGAGTTGTGTCCCTGGTGTTCCCTGTCTGGAGTGTGCATGTTTTCCTGGTGTGTTTCCACATTGTACTCCAGTTTCCTTCCAAAGACATGATGTTTTGGGTATTTGGCGATGCTAAAATGACACTAGAGTATGTGTGTGCTTGTGTTCACCTTGCGTTTGGATGATGCTCCGTCCAGGGATTGTTTCTTTCTCGCTCCCAAGGCTTGCTGGAATGGGTGGATCCCTGGATTGATGGATTAAATCATTAAACGTCCTTTTCAGAGATATTGCAGCAAGGTGTCCTTGGAATTTAATGAGTATTTCAGGCAATTCACAACACAGCGAAGCCGAACGTTTTCTCACCGTGATGATATCTCACACTGTCACCTGGTGGAATCTTCTAGATTTACATAAAGTACACACACAAGTATAAACAGTACAACGCTTGCGTAGCAGTAGCGTCTGCTGGAGCACATGTCGTGTCGCGTGAAGTATAAACCCGGCCTTATACACCTCCCTCTCCCTGGTCACACGCAAAGTCTACACGATATCACTGGCAATTGTGTCGGACGTTGCCTACATTCCGCAGTTCCCATCACATCCGTCTTGCTTGTCTGCACCAGAAGAAAACTGGGACGAAGCACGGCAGGCAGCAGGCATGCACTTCCACCCAATGGCCCTGGGGAACAAACCGGTAAGTAAACAAGTGCCTTTTTTTCTTTTATTATAAGGACGGTGCATGCAAAGAAATAAAAGTGCTTTTAAATGACTACATTGGGAGCCGTTTCCTCATACACAAATAAAGAACAATATAACAGACTCCAATCTTAGTCAGAAAACATCTGCTTTGTTTCAGCCAGGCTGAGTTAACAGGCTTATTTATTTTCCTTTTCTGCTACTTTCTTTATTTTAGTAGTATTTGCAGTGTTTGGTGTTTTCCTCCAATTTCAGTTCAATCGGTTATTTTTTAACTAAGCGTTCAGCTAATTTTGTTTGGTGTCATTAATGGTTAAGTTGAAATGTTCCTATAGTAGTAATTACTTGGTTGTTTGATGTTCCCTGGGAGAAAAATAGTAACTCAGCAAGCTGTCTCCTCATTGTTAGTGATCGCACCTTTGATGGCGGTGTCATCAGGTAATGCCATTTTCCATGTGGCATCCATGTGCAAAAGTATTAGTCCTTCGATCAAAAGGAAATGTAAAACTCATCACCAATGCTAACATGGGCTGTTTGAGTCTGATTGCATTCTCCATACAATTGGCAGGAAGCACAAATGGGCGGCACGGTGGTTTGTTCCTGCCTTGCACCCGCTGTTGGCTGGGATTGGCTCCACCAGACCCCCATGACCCTGTGTTAGGATATAACGGGTTGGATAATGGATGGATGGATGGAGGAGGCACAAATGGAACAAAGTCCAACATATGCAAGTCTCAAGTAAGCCAAGTCAAGTTTTAAGTTATAATCATGACATTCAAGCAAGTCGAGTCACTGAATTTAATCAAGCAAGTCAAGTCGAGTCACTGTTGAGAAGGCTTGAGTAAAATTGTACTTACACTTCATCACTATCTGCAAATAATTGAATTACAGTAATGTCTGATGTATACTAACATCTACGCTGCGAACAGACTTTCTCGGGGAAAAAAAGCAGTGAAAAGTCAAGCAAAATGACACCTTTTATTGGCTAACTTAAAAGATTACAATATGCAACTCAGGCCCCTTCTTGATTATATCTTGCCTGAAGAAGGGGCCTGATTTGCCTCGAAAGCTTGCATATTGTAATCTTTTTAGTTAGCCAATAAAAGGTGTCATTTTGCTTGACTTTTCACTATATTCATAATGGCTCTAACACGATACAACACCCTAGTACTTGGGGAAAAATTGTAATTCTTAATGAGATGTAACAAAGATTGGTGTACAAATAATTGCTTTACTTTAAAGTAGTTTGCATATGTATCATCGACTTTCCACAGTTCCCTCATAAGTTCACTTAGACTAAAACAATGCTTCTCATAGTACGGGGTCATGACCTGTTTAGGTCGTGGGATATTTCTAGTTGAATTGCATTGAGTCATGAAGTTCAATTGAGCTGAACGAAAAAGAGTTGTGAAAGGTTTGTGTAGAGCCATGCGATGGGGTCACAGCTTGGATAGCTGAAACAAACCCCCAGGAGGGGAAGGATGGTGGTTGGCGGTGTTTCCCCAAGGGGGCCTCCTCCTCTGGACTCCTCTGAATGGGATGATAATGGGACGTAGGCAAAATTTGGTCATGAGAAAAATAAAAAGTAGCATCTGTCTAAAACAAACTGTATTTAAATCAAATAAATTTTGAAAGGCTTCCAAGTGATGTAGCCACATAATCAGCGCTCATTTTAAAGTAATGTTTTTACATAATTTTGCATTTTTATAAATTAATGGAATATTTTAGCAATACCTCATTTAAAATGTATTGCAGAAAGTTCTATTTGACAGGAGTGTATGTCTTTGAGATGGTTGTGACCGCATTATCACCCCTCCATGACTGAACACCTGCTCAATAAGATAACTGGATTCAGGCACTGCCAGTGCTCACACTGCTAAAGTAGGTAGTTTGTAGTCCAGAGGATTCGACTGTTTAGACCATCACAGATATACCAGGAGCACTGCATCTTTCAGCAAATTTTTTTTTTTGCTTTTAATAGGCTATATGCACCTCGTAGTGCTGATGTACTTCTGGTGAAATCTCAGCCAGCTCAGTCACTTCTGTTGTCCATACTGCAGTTTTTGCTTAGTGGCGAGAAAATCAGAGAAAAAGAAGTTTAAGTTTCAGCGTACAGATAGCTCTACAGCTAGACATTGTTATGAACCTTTATGTTGAGCTTCCAGAAAGTACAACAAGGTACTTTGTTTTTCTTACATTTCCCTCCTATGTGGAAACCAGATCTAAGTGGATCTTCTCTATCCGGAGGGAGAGCTTTACTATCAGTCCCCTTATCTGAGTTTGGCATCAGCATTTTAAAAAAGAGGTTTATCACGAGCCAGGGTGACGACTGTTGAAGAAGGGAGCAGTTCCTTCATTGTTTGAGTGGGATAGTTTCTCTGTTCCACTGGGAGAAGAGAAAGCGACCAACAGAAGATGACACACTAGGCGAAGAGGAGGAGGATGATAAATTCCTCAAGCACCATGACTAACTTCGGCTCCAGATCCAGCAGTTGTTGACCTAGCACTTCATGGAAACATGTCTCTCAGAAAGGAGATCCTCCATCTGAGAAAACACACTGAGACCCTTACAATGAAGCAGCGGTTTGGCATTTACTGTTTTACTGGCTCAGACAGAGACATTCACTTTTTTACAATGTAAGATGTCCAGCAGACCCATGTTATTATGTATTAAGCTTACATATTCACCTGTCCTTGAGTAAAATTTAATCACTAATTATGGAAATTCTATTCTTTTAAAGAAGCCTAATGTAATGACATACTGTATCTGTCCCCTGTAACATCATAGTAGACACAAGTTTTTAATACGTCTGGATCCATCCATCCATCATCCAACCCGCTGAATCCGAACACAGGGTCACGGGGGTCTGCTGGAGCCAATCCCAGCCAACACAGGGCACAAGGCAAGGAACCAATCCCGGGCAGGGTGCCAACCTACGTCTGGATCTTACCTTCGTAATTGTGGATGTTAGCTTGAAACATATAATTTGAACCCCTTCTCCTTTTTATCCCATGACGTTTTGCACAATGTTTGAATAATCCATCGTTTACTGAAAGTCTGGGCATGTCTTGAAGTGATCGAGTGAAAAACGTAATATCGAGTCTGTTTTGATATCAGTGCCAGAAGTGAAGAAGCTGGCTGAGAGTGTGCATGTAGCCTATTGTAGGATGTAAACAGCTCTGATTTACTGCCAACCTTGCTTGAGTCCTTTTCATCTTTTAAAGAAGTAGTAAAGTACAGTTGGGTCTGGGGTCTGCTCAACCTGTATCGCCTGTTCCATGATCATCTGTAGTAAAGAAAATTCTATGGAAATATCGAAGGTAAATGCAGCAATATAGTGATATGCCAGCTGTAGATTTTACTGTATGTCTTTGGTAGCGTTTAGCTTGTGTAATGTTTGTAATTAGTAGGCAATATATTCACATAGCCCATGAAACAAAGTTACCACGTTACAGTGAAACAGGGTCACGAGGGCGAGCTCTCCACACTGGCATGCAGATAATAAGTTAAAACAATCTTAACTTAGTTCAAGTTAAACATCTAAACGTCTTAGCCATCTTAACATTATATAAATTACGTCATTCACAAGTCATGGAGCATTACTTGCTGTATTAGATAGATAGATAGATAGATAGATAGATAGATAGATAGATAGATAGATAGATAGATAGATAGATAGATAGATAGATAGATAGATAGATAGATAGATAGATAGATAGATAGATAGATAGATAGATAGATAGATAGATAGATAGATAGATAGATAGATAGATGATAGATAGATAGATCAGTCCTGCGGTGGGTTGGCACCCTGCCCGGGATTGGTTCCTGCCTTGTGCCCTGTGTTGGCTGGGATTGGCTACAGCAGACCCCCGTGACCCTGTGTTCGGATTCAGAGGGTTGGAGAATGGATGGATGGATAGATAGATCACACTTTGGTCTGAACACACATCAGAATGGCTAAAAAGAAAGAACATTTAATAAGAAAGAAAACTTTCGATATTCTCCTCTGCAGCATCTCTTTGCAGGGCTTAGCAAATCCTAACATGAATCTGCAATTCATGAATATGGAAAAACTATTGGACTGTGAGTCCCACTCATATCCAGTGTGGCAGTGGCAGGCTTGTATCAATGTGTTAGAGAAGTTCACGGGCCTAACAGGGTTGGCGTAGTTCAGAGGCAACTAAGAAGTTGTGATGTGGAATGAGTTATGAATTAGTTGGAGCAATCACAGTTTTTGGGGCCAATTCACTAATTCTCTATCAGTATTCAGTATCAATAGTGCTTTTCTTACACAAGCCAATATCTAGCAGTTCATTCTAGGCTATTCAGATATCCTGCTTTTGTGTATTAAATGCGTATTCTGCATTTCTCATTTCATTGAGACTCAAATACATGACTTTAGATTCCTCAGTACTTTAGTTATTGGTTGCTGTCACCTTGTTCTGATATTATATGTGGCCCCTACATGTGACCCCAGTCTCCATGTTCTTTTCCTTTTGTGTGGCTTGTTTTCTCTGAGGCTGCTTTTCTCACTGTATTGAATTGAATCATATTGTACTATCACATTAATGTTGCCTTTTGATTTTTATTTTGGGAGTTCTACTTTATTTGAACTTGCTTACTCTTTAAGTCATGCTAGTGCTCACACCTTTCAAAAATCAGCCAATCTTTATGGAGCTTACATATCTCTGTGGGATTTTCCTCGACTATTCTCCTTCTCCTTTCACATTCCAAAAGTTGTGGGTGTGTGTTGGTGACTCGAAATTGACTCCTTCTGATGGACTGTTCCACTGACTTGGTTCTTACCTTGTGATTAGTGCTGCCAGGATAGCCCTCACAACCCTGAAGTTTGATAAGGGGCAAGAGCGACGTTTGGGGTGGCAAGTGGGGTGACCGCTTTTGAGGTCTGCATGTCCTGTTTGAGTGGATTTGTCAAGTTATATTCTCCAGTATATATATATATATATATTTGAGATGCTTCTAAGAGGAATCCTTTTAAAATCCCTCTTCAAGGTCAAATTCCCTACATGTACATCTTTGAAAACATTCCATAGTCCGACTATTAATGCACAAAAACATGTATCACTAATGATAACCAGCTGACATGACATCAATGTGAGTTATGGCTATGACATCCTGCATATCGAGACTCAGAGTATACTTGCAATTTGGGTACTTTTCTAGAGGAGGCCCTGATAATTTCTGTATGACATTGCATCGCATTTTGCACTGTCATGGTATTGTCATGAATTATGAATTGCTCTTTTTTAATAGATTATATTGTTATATTTTGATAAAGTCCATGTGTTATCTTGTAAAATTTTAGCTGAATACTGTAATGAGAAAATCTGGTGTTTGTTAACATTATTTTTATTATACAGTCCAAACATACTGGTAACAGCGTTTGACGTAACCGTTGGTCAGCCCTAGGCCCCGCACACCCCTAAGGCCACCTCTGATAAGGGGAAAGAGAAAATGGAGGCATGGAGACCTTGTAAAGCTTGAGAGATAAACTGAACATTAGGCAGGAAATGTTCTCAAAGCATACCTTGTTTAATTTATTTCTCAGTGACCAGTACCTGGTCTGATGTCTGGCAGGTCATAAATAGGAAAAAAACAATGGAACATGGAATATAAGAAGATGAGCAGTTCCACTTTAATCCCTGGAATATATCCTAACATAAAAGAACTCTACTGCATTTCTCAAATTAGTCTGATACAACAGTCACGCTCACTGCCTCAGAAGTACAATATTTGGAGCCACCTTTATTAAGTTTTACTTACCTCACAGGCGCGCACCAGATGGCACTTTCTGCTAACTCGGAAAAAGCCATTGATTTCTGAGGAAATTACAAAATGAAATCAAAAGTCACTTGGTACTTTGTATCCTTTTTTTCTTCCTAAGTCACTTTAAAGTTTACCACTGTGGGCAGCATGCTCATGGAAAAGAATCAGCTAATATAGCTAATGTAATTGAAGGAACACTTAAATTCCATCAGGGCAGTGCCGGCAGAATGAAGGTGGTGCTGTGTAGGAGGAAGCACACTAAAGTGGTCTGTAGGCAGATCCACAGCTAAACGTTTTCCGCGGTGCATCTTATCTTTTTTTGGTAGGAATAGGACTTTCACTTTGAGGCTTCGAAGCTTGAATTGGTTAATTGAAGCTCATCAGTGTATCGAAGCATGTGACTAATGACATTCAAAGCTTCAAAAGTCACTAAAGCGCCAACAGCCCTCTGACTGTTTCAAAGGTTCGCACTATCCCATATGCCATGAAAGGGAATGTGAAGCTACAGCTTGTATCTTACACACAGAAGGTATTGAATTCAATTTGCACTCCAAACACTAAACCAGCGTTTCTCAACCTTAAAGTATTTGCGACCCGAGTTTTCATAACAGTTTTAATCGCGCCCCCCCCTAACGTTTTTCTGAAAGGAGCCCACTAATACCAATTTGTTCTTTTTAATTAATGATACATCATAGATGCATATTTTATTATACCTACTTAACTTTTATTGACATTTATCTAACTCTATATTTATTTTTCTAGTATCAGAATGTAGTTCAAGTTAATTTGGTTTGGTTTCAATAGATGTATTTTTCATATTTTCGATTCTTGTTTTCTTTTTTTCACATCTTCGTGCCCCACTTTATGTTACTTCGCGTCCCACAGTTTGAGAACCACTGCACTAAACACACTAAACACCATGCTATACTATCGTTCTGTGCTGGAACTTAGAACATGTCATTAATACACTAGCCTGCTGCATGCACTTTCTTTAAACTTTCTTATGTGTGACGATTTCCAAAAGTACATTCCCTAAACCCTGTTATGATTCTCTTTGCACCTTAAGGCAATTATTCTCCAAGTACTAATGGGAAAATGTTAATCTTTCATATTGCCTCAAGAAAACCAAAAAATCCTGGACTTAAGAAAATTGTCACATAACTATAAGCTAGTGTCTTGCTGCTGCTCACTGGTTGCATTTTTGTTGTTTACATCACTATAGTAATGGCTGTCAAGCTGCATTAGCCTGTAGCGCCGCTAAGATTCACACCATCGAGGAGACGGTGATTTATTTATTTTTGTGGTGGAGATTCCAGGGACGCACCCAGCCTTGGCTCGACCTTCACACACTCACAAACAGAGACAAAAAGCCAACGGAAATAAAATAGCAAATAAAGAATGTATTAACATGAATAATGAAAACTACGATCCCACCCCTGTTCCCCTTTCAGAGATTATGCGATTATAAAACACAAGCAAAACACACACAGTAAAGGCCATGAAAAATGACAATGGATGAAATGAAATGAAATGTAATGATAAAGATAGAAAGTCCAGAGAATGTAAAGATAGTCCTACCGGTATTTCCTGAAATGGTGAAGACGGGTTCAGGAGCGCTCCTTTCTTCGCATGGTGTCCGTAAATCCCCAGACAGTCCTCAAGTGACAGGCAGACACAGTGCAGGATTTACGTATAAGCTACACAAGCTATAGCTTAGGGCCCCTGCCTTCTTGGGGGCCCCCAAAACAAATTGTCCGAGTGAGCAATTGTCATATATACTTAAATATACTACAGCATTATTTGTCCCAATCAGGCCCGGCCTTAGGCATAGGCGAAGTAGGCGACCGCCTAGGGCCCCGGATCGACTCCTTGGTCTAATTTTCACGCATTTCACAGAGCTTCCAGGGGGGCCCCTGGACCCCCCTTTCGCCTAGGGCCCCATAATACCTAAGACCGGGCCTGGGCAGACAGCAGACAATCCAGACCCCAACAACGAAACAATCCAGGACAAAATGAATAAGCACAGGTAACCCAACAGAAGGCAGACAGACAGTAACTTGAAACACAAAATACTTTTTTATCCTTTTCATCACCGGCCCCTTTGTAAAAGCTGCACTGACCTCCCAGCACCCTCAGCAGAAGACCAATCAGAGCCACTGCAGGAACTGCTGGGAGTTGAAGTTTTAATTTCTGGTAGCACCGCTACAAGTCGCCAGTATTATTAGTTCACATTCCATCATATAGATGAGCAGTTTAGTGCCAGCTACAGGGGAGCCGATAAAAATGGAAAGCTTACCAGCATCTCAAAATAATTCCAACTTGTGCAGCAGTAGCAAGCAATCCTTCTAAGGACACTGAGCTACCTAAAAGAGCTTTGTGAGCAGCACTGGAGTGGTGCTACTAACACAATATTCATAATGGCAGCAAATTGCATCCTTAGAATTAATGATAACATGATTATCATAAGATCAAAATGAACACACCGAGCGTTCTTGGGCTTTTAGTGTTTCGGCGCACCTGTCCGATAGTAACTATGCGATCAGCAAGAGCGAGGAGCAACTTGGGCTGTGTCAAGCTCATGGCTGCTGTGATTTCTGTAACCCACCAAATGTCACTGTTTTTGAAGCTTCAGATCTTTTCCCAGCACAGTCAGGAAGCATTTTCAAAAGTTTCGAGAGGACTTCATCCACCCATCACTACTTTTTTGGACTAGTGACTCAAAAAGCTTGTGGTCTAATTTTCCATCACCACACATATATCACTGTCCTGGAGGGCCGCAGTGGCTGCAGGTTTTTGTTCCAACCCAATTGCTTTTTCATGAGAAATCATTCATTGCTGAGGAGGTACTTATTGCTCAACTGACATTTTTCTGCTTCATTTTAGTTGTCTCGCTTGTTAAGCTTTGGAACTCCCAATTGTTTATTTTAAACTTAATCAGCTGCATTCACTGTTTTAACTGCTCCTTGTTAGAAATGAGATGCAAATGACAAAGGAACCAGCAGTTCTCCATCTCGCTTGTCTCCATTTCCACCTGTAGGTGTTCATCGTACACTGTTTGGTTTAATAAAGTACTCAGAAGGAAGCTGAAGAGGAAAAAGTAAAGGACTGAAATTTACTCATCCAATTTAGGCTTCAAATCATTTGGATGATAACTTTAAAAAGGAAAAAAAGTGTATGATATAAGAATGACCTGACATTGCAGACTTAAAACACTACAAGTCCTGAAATTAAATAAGATTTGTTATTGACGAGGATTGGTTTCTAATTAAGCAACTGTGTGTGATGACGTGGGTTCTACTCCATGCTCCCATCTTTCTTTAAGCAGCATCTTGAACCCGACATTGTTAGTAATGTAACCGGATGAGCTTGACAATGAGCACACCAACGAAGCAAGGGGAAAGGTGCAAAAGTACTTTTATTACAAATAAAAAAAACAAATCCAAACAAAATCCCAAAATAAGTGCAGTGCGTCAAAATGTCAATAAATAACTAATCCATTAAAAACAGTGAAAATGTGGAGATTAAAATCCAATAAATAAATCCCGTAAAAAATGAAGTTAAAACAATGGCTGGCAAAACAATACAATACAATTTATTTTTGTATAGGCCACAATCACACAAGAAGTGTATGGGCTTTAACAGGCCCTGCCTCTTGACAGCCCCCCAGCCTTGACTGTCTAAGAAGAAAAGGAAAAACTCCTAAAAAACACTTGTAGGGAAAAAATGGAAGAAACCTTGGGAAAGGCAGTTCAGAGAGAGACCCCTTTAAAGGTAGCTTTGGCGTATAGTAGGTGTTAAAAAGAAGGGGGTCAATACAATACAATACACAGAAGAGAACACAAGCAATCCTCAATACAGTATAAAAATAAAAATATTACAAGTACAGAGAAGACCTCAACAGTAGATGATATCACATAATACAATTTGGATTTGTTTAGAGTCCTGGAGACCTCAGCCATCAAGCTGCCTCCCCCTATTGGCCATTCCACAGCTGAGTCAGTGCTGGGCCAGCCAATCCGATGAAAGGACCCCTCTACCCAATGATTCCTGCGATTAGACAGGCAAAGCACCTTGGCAGGTGGGCCGTGGAACCAGGTGCCACATTTGAGTTCCTTAGCTGGTGGCTCCCCTGCTTCTCCCATCCGGGTACTCTGCACCAGGGGAGTCGTCCTACCTACAGCTCACTTCTCTCATTGGTCTGGAAGCCTTTCCAACCTCTGGCTTTGTACAGCTCCGCTATACTGAGACTCAGGTTCCCCAACGACCAGAGCGCTCACACTGGGGCTTCCACCTCCCAAGCCTCCAACTCCCGCTGCCTTCCAAGTCGTCCTCAATCGTGGTCATTCCTGCTCCTCTGCAAAACTCAGCAGGAGTGACCCACTTCTCCCAGCTGCCTGTCCTTCTTACAGTGAGCCTGCTCTCGCTTGCTCGATCACACCGACTCCTTTGCTTCCTGCCTTCATCTCCCTTAACCTCCATTCTGTTTTCTTTTTATTTATCTCCCCTTTTGCACTCGTGCTTCTCCTATTTACAATGGGGACGTGGAAAAGGTGTGGTGATTAGCTGCTTCCAACATTAATAACGGATACAGACGATTCCTCACCTGTATGCCCGTACCATGTCGCATCTGAGAACCGCTCTGTCCACACTACCCTTTATAAGCTGCGAGAGCAGTGATTATTTATTTAAAACTGGCCTGTTATTCTGAGCCAAAGACACGTTATATCACACTGTCTTGGAACAAAACCCTGCAACCACTGCGGCCCTCCAAGACTGACATTGATTACCCCTGCCTTATATGATCAAACTGGTTTCAGTGAACTCTGGCCAAGCTGCTGTTCTGCCCCATCAGGTTTATTAAGGCAGCAAAATAACATACCGTACCATTCAAATAACCTAAATAATTTTGGAAGAATATTTTGCTACACCCTCTTTGCATTTGCTCAACTCAAGCAAAGAGATGCAGGAAGCAGAAATTGGGCCATGGTGCACTGGGTTGGGTGGGCCTGGTGACGGGGCACACTATCTGCTGATGCACTTAGAGTCTGTCTTATTTGCTTTATACTTGACAGCGAGGCTCCAGGCCACGTTTTGTGGCCTTGCATCAATGGAGCCTGGGACTGGGTGGTGGGAGAGAGGGGGTACATAGTTGGGAGAAACAGGGCTGTGCATCGAGCTACTGTAACCATTTGTAATGCTTGCATTTTCCAGGGGCGCCTTCTTGTTGTTACTGATGCAGGCAGAAAGGTAAAGTGTTTTTTTTTATTTATGTACGTATGTGTGTATTTAGTGCTACAGGTTGGTGCAGCAGTTAGTGCTGCAGCCTCATGGATCCAGCATCCTGGGTTCAAATCTCGACCCAATCATTCTTTGTATGTTGTTTTCACATTCTCCTCATGTCTGCATGGGATTCTCTCCCATACCCCCAAACTTGTGTGTGGTGAATACGTGAGTGTGATATGTACATAATTGAGTCCTGCAAAGGAACAGCACCCTGCGTTGGTTGTCTCTTACCTGACATCCAATGCTGCTGTGATACATTGTGGTTCTCATAAGAGGAGAGGTTAGGAGCACACGCTGATACAGCGCATTGCCGCACTCACCACATGATAGACCAACTCAGAATCCCAGATTAGGACCCGAGTGCAGCCATGCGACAGGTGACACCTCAGCACCACACTAGTTCAGATGGAGTGGAGCAGTGTGAGGTTTTTTATGGTGGCTGGAGTGGCAATTCTGATACCTTTTTTCCCAGCAGGTTAGAGGGCCCACATGCGGTAGAAACACAGGAGGTTGTAGAGACAGGAACTTTATTCAAACACTGCAAACGAACATTTGTCTCTTTTTCAAAAGTTTAAATGTGCTTCATGACAAGACGGACATGACATTTCCGTCTCACAATTAAACGAATGCAAACATATCTTCCTCTTCAAAGGAATGCACGTCAGGAGCAGAGAATGTCAGAGAGAGAGAGAGAAAAGCATTCAATCCAAAAACCAATAGGTGTTGTTCGGGCTTTTAAGTATGCGAAGTACCACGTGGGAAGCATATCGCGCGACAGAGCCGCAAGTAAACCCAGCAAGTAAGGGAACAATGTGAAGGTAGTCTTTCAGCGTTTTTTAAAGGAGCGTCCGTATCTCATAGGGGTGCGATCAGCCCCCTTGCTCACACAACATTATACCCAGGATGGAGGTTAGGTTAGGTTAAGGGCCTTGCTCAAGGGCCCAACAGAGTAGAGTCACTTTTGGCATTTTACAGGATTTGAACCAGCAACCTTCCTATTGCCAGATTGCAGATCCCTATCCTCAGAGATCTCAGGACACCACTCTGCCCTATATACCATAACATTGGATTAAAATGTGTATGTTAGGTTAATTGACATCTAAATTGTTGCCATATTTGTTAGTGAGTTTGCACTGTGGTAGACTGATAGCCATTTCAGGATTGGTTTCTACTTTGAATCTGATGCTGGCAGTGTAGGCTCTAAGTTTGGCCTAAGTGGATCTGAAAATGGATATCTGATCATTAAGTGAATGAGCATGTGAGTTGTATAGATGACCACTGCAACTAAGGCTTCACAGTGATTCATAGTCAATATAGTGTTATTTTAAAAAATGGGGAGTTTGCAGACAACTCTTTGCCTTCAGTTAGACAGTTGCCTTAATATAAAATCCATAGCGTAATCTTTAGAAAGCTGAAATCCCCACATCACTCCCCCCCACTAAAAGCTCACCACACTATCTTTCCAAGGATAACCTTTAAAGCCACATGGAAAGGTCTCAGAGAAGAGAAGCATTAGATTAGAGGAGCAAATTGAAAATGATGTTACACATACAGTAGGAGTGGAGCTTCCATTTCGCTGCAGTGCAAACACCAGAAACTCAGAAAACACTTTTGATTGGAACCCCTAGCTGGAGGATACTTACCCAGAAAGTGTAACTGACTAAAAAAGGGCATCCTTACTGTTTTAAACAAGCTATCTCCAATACAGAGCCCTTGCTTTTTCAAACAGTTGTTATTCCGCCACGTGACTGTTATACACGGCCTATAGTCGGAGTGCAGACGATGGTCATAAGAAGGCTGTCACTAACACAGACTTCAGGGTAGCTTTGCTTTAATTAAAAAAAAAGACTTTGAAGGGCCCTCTTGGGGTAGTCATTACCATCTTCTCATCCCTCAGACTCCACTTATTATATGGCTTGGATATCTTCTGAGGGCAGCTTGCACGCTTTCCTTATGATCACGTGGGTTTGGTCCCTTGCACCAAAGATAGACCATTAGGTTAGTTGGGATGTGTGTCCAGGGCAGAAGACTGACATCCCAATCCAGATGACCTCACATAAAACTGGGAATGGAAGGATGTCCCCAGATTTTCCATTTTTTCAGATAGTTAATTTATTTGCAAACATGCTTTGCTTGAAATGGCATCCACCCCATCTTCATGCATCCATATGGAAATTTATGAACTTAGTCACTTTTTTCAACACCTCGCCTTTTGACATCTCTCTATAGTCACAGAGGGCAAGTCATCGATTAGGAGCAACGGCCTGTGTTATAATCCCAACAATGAATTCTGTGGGCTCCATCTGAAACACAGAGAGCCGGAGGATTATTTAGAAAGAGAAATCCTTCCTTTTAATTAACAATAGCTCCGACATTCATTAAATAAGGATTATCCCTGGTTCACTACTACTTTCAACATGGCCAAAATTTTTCATTTAAATTAGGTCTTTAACAAGTGATTCCAATGGACTATATGAATTATTGAAGCCCTTCAGACAGGGACAATTTGACCCATTGGAGCACTAGGAGCACATGGGGGGTGTTTGGAGCATGCACTGATACAGTGTGTTGTCGCACCCACCCTACGGCAAACCATCTCGAGGCTGGCCTGTTAATTGAAAAGTCACTGTGTTTCCCAGAGTCCAGGTAATCTCAGTGATCCTCTTTTAAAGAACAAGCCTGCAGCTTGATACTGAGGCACTTGGGCCATCGCAAGAATGGCGCCACTCACCTGTGTGTTCTTTGTGGTATATCATTTACTGCATCACGAGCACAGGCATCGTGATCCTTGAACTTGGGCTGAATTCATCTGTGATGGCCCCTGTTGACTGTTACTAATAGCTGCATAGTTTGTCCATTCCAGTAACTAACAATGCATCCTTGGATGCCTACATCTACTCCATGCTTAAGTGTGAATTGCTGCTAGTGTGAACCCCTCCATCCAGAAGATCAGACACCTGTAAACTAGAACACTTGGAGTATTAGCCTTTGTGAGCAAAACAGGAGTAAAGGGCCAGGGCTCCTCAAAATACTCCACTTTTACCAGAAAGTTTCCAGGTTACATTTTATTCTCAGTTGTGAACATCTGAATGTCTGCATTTCTGGTGTTTAAATTGCTTTGTTCCACATGGCAGTAGAAACTAAGTGGGGGGGGGGGGGGGGGGGGGGGAAGAAAAGAAGTATATCTCTGCTCTTCTGCTTTAAGTCTAGGTGCCTGGTGTTTCTACTGTTGCATTGAAATTACTGGCTATTTTAAATTAGTGGGAACTAATGGAATGGTGGGCAGGGGCAATCCAGTTCAGAGTGAAACATGAAGCAAATGAAAAACATTACTGACCTGTTGCCGGTAAAATTTTTTGACTTACTTATTGTTTTACATATTCTATGAAAATTCAAGGAAACTGGCCAAAAAGCAAAAGGAAAGTCAGACCAGCACCCAACGAGAAATGGGACCTGTGGCAGTGATGGACAAAGCAGCAGCTAAACTCAGCACTCTTCACAAAGATGAGGCCTTTTCCTCGAGCTCGCAGGATATCAACGGTTTCTGTAAGTTCTATGCTCTTCTTATGTTCTTTTTCCATTTGAACTTGAAACTAGGTGGGCTGTCCTAGGTGAAGCAGTGAATGTAAAGGATTATGAAAAGATTAGCTGTGCAGCCCATTTAAGTAATACACTTTAAAAAATATCAGTAAATTAATACGGTGAATGGTGAAAGTAAAATACCTTTTCTGAAAAAGTAGAAAGTTACCTTATGTTCTACTGAAAATTACCTGTATTTCTTAAACATTACAAAATATGTTACAGCCAACTTCTGTAAAATCGGTATTTTTCTCTCTGCTTCATACCGTTAATATGCTTCATACCGTTTACTGATACATTACGGTTCACTGAAAAAATTGCTGTTAATTTTACAGTGTAAAACTGTTAAATAGCAAAGGTAAAATGGAAGACGATAAATTACTCTTTCAGTAACACCGAAGTTATGATATTTGCATAAGGACATGCCCCATTTTACCATATTGTTCCTGGTGAGCCGCATACCTTTGAACAGTAGGGAAAACAACTTAAGCAAAGTTAGCCGACTTATTTTTCCCTGCATGCTGAAGGTTTTTTGAGGTTATAGAAGCTGATTTATGGTGGGTTGTATTCGATAAGGTGGCACACCTCTAGGACACCATACACCACAAAAGCAAACTTTACTTCTCCACCAGACAATGTGCCGTAACTTCCTTAAAAACTGAATTGTTGTCAGTGTGTATAATTAAATGATACATGTTTGCTATTGGTTGTTGTTGCTTTAGTAATGCAAACTGTGTACTGGGGTTTGATCCTGATAATACTTTCTAATGGTTTATTGATTGGCATATTTATTACAGTGCATGCATTTCCGGTTACGGTTAAACATTCCCTTCTGTTGGAATGTTTTGTAAAGAAAAAAGTTATTTACTACAAAGTTATACCGTAGACCCAAAATTATTGCCACCTTATTTATTACAGTAAAATTCTGGCAACCCAGCTGCCAGTACTTTACCATAAATTTAAGATTATTTTTTTACATTGTCGACCTAGACCCCAGTATTTGCAAGGCACCATATAAGTTTTATGCCATTTAGTATGGGATTCATAAAAGCTGTGTAAAAGTTTGTGATGCTCCATCTATTGGAATGACATGGATATAGCAACTGGATGGACACACAGACACTTATCCTTTTATTAAGGTGGACGGAGATTGGGAGGCCTGCAAGGGGGAGGAAGTGGGCAGAATCGGTGACGGGTTTGTGGTTATTACCCTTTTCACTCCTTTTCCACTCATTTTGTTCTTGTAAATAAATGTTCTCATTGGTATAGTCTATTAGAATTTATAGGTAAATTAAAATCTGACTTAGCAAGGAAGCATTAAGCATTCTAGTTCTGTTGTACATTAGTCATGGATATTCAGAAGTCCAATTGACATACTGTGTGGAATAGTGGGTCCACACCTAAGCAGCAAGTGGTTGGTTTTTAAATAAATGAGTAATTAAATAGCTGGCTCGATCTCCGTGGGTGTGTGTGCATGTGGGAGGTTGGTGGAGTGACTGAGACGGAGCGCACCTGCATGTGAAGGTGTGGTCTGTCTTGACTGCTCCATTGGCTTTCCGTGCTTCATGACCGAGGTGCTGCATCCACAGAGGCGTATAAGGGAGATCTGGTCCAGGAGAGGAAAAGATGCAGTAAAGGAAAGAAAAAAGGTTTGAGAGAGAACAAGAGTTGAGGTTAAAGGTTGGACAGAGCCGGGGTGAAAGTGAGGAAGAAAGACGGAGTGTGTGGCCGGGGATGAAGGTTGCTCCTGCTGAGCAGCCAGGGAGCAGGAGCAACCACAGGACTCCCCTGGAAGCCCAGTGGAATGTCAGCAGGAGTTGAAGGGGTGGAGGCTCGGTGGCACCCTGTGGAATGTCATGGGATGGGCAGCAGGGACACGACCAGGAACTGAGGGTTATCTTTGCTTGCTGGATGACGTCTCTTTGTGCTGCGTGATCCAAATAGGATAACCCAGAGAAATGTCAGTTTTAAAGGGATACACCAGGGCAGCTTCCTCCAAGGGATTTTAGGATGTATTTATTTCAACTTGTTTTTAACCTCCACTTGCACTGTATTTTTATTTACTGAAGATTATTTATTGGAAGAACATTTTGACATATTACACTATTTATTTGAACATTGCATGTTTTGATTTTAATGGATTTTAATAAAAACACTTTATTCACTTTATGCACCTAGCCCTTGTCTGGATGTTATGTGTCCCCACTTGCTAGGCTCATCCTTAGTTACGTTATCAATGGGGGTGGGTTCAAGAGGCTCCCAGAAGTCAAGTGGGAGCATGGAACCAACCCGCACATCACCTACTGTAAGAACTTTCTTTGTAAATGCTATAAATGTCAAGGAAAATAAACTGAATTGAGGTTGGGGGTTGGAGGGGTCTTCAAATCTCCATGAAGGAGATGCTTGCTACAAATATGACTTACCCGGCAGTATTAGCAGTGCTGGATCAAGTACCAGCTTCTCAACTCAAAATACAATGTATATCCCACGTAATAAAGTGAACAGTGGCTCATTGCTTGTCATCAGTCTCAGCTAAAGAAATGCTAAATATTTTTGATTGACGTGGGTGTGGGTGCAAGTGTGTATGAATGCGCTCCATGTTTTTACTTTTGTACCATCTAATATTCACTTGTGTCTCGTATCTGTTGTGCTGAGATAGGCTATGGGTCCCTGCACACCAATCTACCCCTTACTCAACTTACTGTATGCCATTGATTCCAGTTCAGGATTATGGCAACCCACACATCCTGTACTCATTAAAACATGCTAAGGAACTGAACGGTTGATTGTTTTTGTTATCTGTAAGAAATATTTTTCTGAATTGTAATTAAACAAAAAGCCCAGCAGATGAAGTTTAGTAATGAAGTACCTGTGAATTCAAGGACCATCAGAAAACATTATATAAGCACTTCACTATTCATTAGATGCTCTGCTTATTAAACTTCACGCACTGATTGACCGTTTACAGTTAAGTACTAGTGCCACAGCTCAACTGCACTGTTGATGCCGGCCTGCTGTAAGTAATTCAGTTCCATGCCATTTGGCCCTGGATGTACAGATCAACAAATGTAGAGTGTTGTTAAACTTGCACTCATCCAAATCAGTTAGTCAGGCTTTAACATATCAGGACTAACAATCATCTTATCACAAGTCCTAAAATTAGATAAATATAATAAACAAAAAAGTAAAATGATCTGATCCAGCAGCTTGTGGAATCATCTTTAGCAGCAATAACTTGAAGAATATATTTAATGAAATATGTCATTCTGGGCCTTTAAATGCTTCCCTCTACAACATTCAAAATCCCCAGCTCATATTGAGATTTCTTATATTGTCAGTAAGTTTCCCATAGAAGCTGCGCGACTGTTGTCTGTATAAAGTGAATCGTTCATTTTCATTTAGTCTCCAACACATTTTCTTCCCTACTTAGTCCTTTGACACTCTGAACCAAATAGTGAATTGGCTCCAGTATAATTTTCTCTAATATCCCATTCTCTTTTTGCTTAGGAAATGCCAATGCAAGAGTTATAGCTAAACAGGAAACATTCACTCTTGCCACTTCGCCTTGAGCAGTGCATCACTTTCACTTGTTTTCTGTGGTCAGTTTGCTTTATGTTACATGATTTATCAAAATTATATCCATTGTGGCACAATGGTAGCGCTGCTGCCTCACAGTAAGGAGACCAGGGTTTGTGTCCTGTGTCCTCCCTGTACGGAGTTCACATGTTCTCCCTGTGTCTGTGTTGGTTTTGTCTGGGTGCTCCATCTTCCTACCACTGTCCAAACACATGCATGTTAGGTGAATTGGCAATGCTAAATTGGCCTGGGTGTGCATGTTTAATCAGCGATGGACTGACGCCATGTCAAGGATATGATCTTGCCTTGCACCCTATGCTAATTGGGATAGGCTCAAGTCTAAATTATGTGGGTTAGAAAATGACATAAGCTGTATTTTAAAACCCAAGCTAATTTCTTTGTTACATTTATATACAGTCGACCCTTGATATACAACCGGCCTGACATGCGAACAACTTGATTTACGACCAAAATTTTTGTTTTGATTTACGACCAACATCTTGCGTTATGACCCGAATGCGGTCACGTGTACCCGCTTGTGCGACTGTAAACAAACAGCCGAGAGCGTTCGTAAGCGTCAGTCGGAGCCCAGATACATGTGTTTGTGGACGTAACTTCGGTCAGTGCAGTGATTTATATAATTTATTTTGATAATTGCTAAGGAAGGAAGAGAAGGTAACGAACGTAAAGAAAGTGATCACAATCGAAACGAAGAAGGAAATTGTGCGGAAATATGAAAGTGGTGTTCGTATGACCGATCTCGCTAATATGTACAGCATGTCGAAATCCACCATCTCGACAATTTTACAAAGAAAAGATTTGTATAAGGAGGCTCCTTCCAAACAATAACCACCTTCCATTTCATTCTCCTCCTCCTCCCTTCCTGCAGCCCAAATATGTCAAATTAAATGGTGAGTACAGTATGAAATTGTTGTTTCTGGTAGGCTAGGCACTTTTTATAACTTTTTGGTTAGTACATTAGAAAAATTATTGGTGTTTTGGTAAATTATGCACATTATACAACCCTTTTTTATTATGAAAAGGTTAAGTAAGTGTTGCTGTGGAAGGTTCGGAACGCATTATGGGTATTTCCATTATTTCTTATGGGAAAAATAGTCTTGACTTACAACCAACTTGAGTTACAACCAGCCCTCGCGAACGAATTGAGTTTGTAAGTCAAGGGTCCACTGTAATACTAGTCGTACAGGACAGCGAGGAGGGTCCTGCCCAGCTCCCAACTCCTGATGTCATGCTTCCCCCTCCCCTTGGCCCACAGCCTCTGTCTCAGATTAGCGTGAATATATCGCTCCTGCAAGCAAAATATGATTCTTGGTGCAATGAGAGAATTTGCAAAATCAACTGGAATGTTCAAGCAAATTATAGAAAAAAAAGATCTAAATCCGTTCAGTAGATCTCTCGTTCACTAGCTAAGCGGAGGTAAGGTACATGACCGAGGCTGGCATGTGAGTGAGGAGGGCCCTGTCCTCCTCCCCTCGGCCCGCTGCATCTCTCTCAGATTTGTGCAAAAAAATCGGTACTGCAAGCAAACTATGATTCTTAGCATGATGAGAGAAGTCGCAAAATCAACCAGAATGTTCAAGCAAATTATAGAAAAAAATCCTGATTTAAATCCATTAAGTAGTTCTCTCGTTCGCTAGCTAAGCGGAGGTATGGTACACAACAACAACAACATTTATTTATATAGCACATTTTCATACAAAAAGTAGCTCAAAGTGCTTTACATAATGAAGAAAAGAAAAATAACAGACAAAATACAAAATTAAAATAAGACAACATTAGTCTTATTTTAAACAAATGCTGGCATGTGAGTGAGGAGGGCCCCGTCCCCCTCCCCTCGGCCCACTGCACCTCTCTCAGATTTGCGCAAAAAATCGGTACCGCAAGCAAACTATGATTCTTAGCATGATGAGAGAAGTCGCAAAATCAACCGGAATGTTCAAGCAAATTATAGAAAAAATCCTGATTTAAATCCATTAAGTAGTTCTCTCGTTCGCTAGCTAAGCGGAGGTATGGAACAGTCAAGGCTGGTGCATTAGTGAGGAGGACCCGTCCCCTTGGCCCACTGCGTCCTCTCAAATTTGCATAAATAAATCGGTACTGCAAGCAAACTGTGATTCTTAGCATGATGAGAGACTTCGTAAAATCAACCGGAATGTTCTAGCAAATTATAGAAAAAAACCCGATCTAAATCCATTAAGTAGTTCTTTTGTTTGCTAGCTAAGTAGAAGTAAGGTACAATTCGCCTGCGGCATCTCTCTCGGATTCGTGCAAATAAATCGGTACCGCAAGCGAACTATGGTACATAGCGCAATGAGAGAGGTCACAAAATCAACCGGAATGTTCAAGCAAATTATAAAAAAAAAATGATCTAAATCTGTTAAGTAGTTCTCTCGTTCGTTAGCTAAGCAGAGGTAAGGTAAACTCCAAGGCTGGTATGTGAGTGAAGAGGGCCCTGCCCCCAACCCCTCGGCCTGCTGTGTCTCTCTTGGATTCACGCAAATAAATCAGTGCCACAAGTGAACTATGATACATAGTCCTAGAAGAAAAAAACATTTAAATCCGTTAAGTAGACAGATGGACAGACATACAGACAGACAGATTTTGAATGTTATATATATATAGAGAGAGAGATACTTCACTTTAGAATGCAATTTCACATGGCCAATTAATATACACCATGATTGTGAAGAAATAAATGTGGCTTGAAAAATATCAAACTTATCCTTTAAGGTTTTTTTCAGGCACATTATGTTAGTTCTGTAGCCTCAGAATTCAGACAGCAGAAGGTTTATTTAGGGACAGGAGACAAACACAGTAGTGAGTGTGCGATTGAATGGAAGAAACCGGGTAGTTTTTGCTCTTCTGTTTCTCATTCATCCATGACATCCTTTACTCATTCTTCTGCTATGTACATGCTTTCAATCTCATGCTGCACAGAAAATATATATAAACACTCTTTCCATGCACTTTTAAGGGTAACTTGAATACAACAGGAGTTCATTTAAGGCATGCTGTTGCTTTATGTGTATATAAGATGCTCATTGAGTCTACAATAGAATTGTCGTTTAAGAAAATTGAGCAAGTGATATTAGTAAAAGCGTTTGTTTCTTACACTTGGTTGCTTAGTTATACTTCTACCCCGAATTTATATTATTGAGTTGTGTACACACATCATACAAATGAAAGAAAATGCCGTCTCTTACTCAGTCCTCGTAATTATAAGCCCATCACCCAGGCCAGTCCCAGCATCTTCAATCCACACTAATTAGCGCTCGTATTTTATTTGCGTTTGTGTCTCTTCTCGAACTGATGATCTGCCTGTGGTGGGGAGACAAGCTGGAGATGCAGCTTTTATGAAACAGGTGTGTACATGTCTATATGCATTAATAATGTTCACAGAACAATGCTTTCCTTTTTGTTGAAGCTGACCTACCACCTCAGGGGCAGGTGGTATCATAATTTTGCTGCCTGATAAGTAGTGGTGCAATCCTCCTATCTTTCACTTTGGAATGTGAACTGAAATGTGAATCATACGAGAGTGTGGGCAAGTAGAAAAGAGTTTTTTTAGGAGACACAAGCCTGCATTAACCAAACAAGGCTTCAGCTACTCCTGTCTGGGGACTGTAGAGGTTTAGCCCATATGATACAATATGTGCAGTGCAACGTCTGTTCCTCATGATCCTGAGCCAGATTAATCAGGGTCAGTTTTGGATGGATGGGATATGTAATTGCTGAAGGGCAGTAGTGGATTTACTTCAGTCTCTAAAACATTTCCTCGACTCTTTCCTTCCAGCTACCTCCTCTCCCCGCCCATTCTCTGTACAGAGTAAAACCCTCCAGAGCAAAACTCTACTGAATTCCTACTACTCAGGTACTGGTAGTGAGCTGCGCCTCACAAAAGTCTTGTGTTCTTGTTTTTGTCCTGTGGTGCTGCTCTCGTTGGCCTTTTCAGTTTGTTCAATCTGTCTGTGTCGAGTGACATTTGAGTGCCCAGTGTTGTCCAGCCACATTGCAGGCAGTGCTAATCCTTGCTCTGTCTCTTTCTTTTCATGCTTTCTGGCTCCATTTATCCAACCTCAGTGTCTTCAGATCCTGTCCCGCCAGCTGCTTCGATAGGTGAGTGCTGAGACCTGCACCCAGCTGGACGCTCTGCCTAGCTGCATGGTTATATTCTTGACTACACATCCATTCCATCTGACCTCACATCTCTCATATATTCTCTGTCTGCTCGGTCTGTTTATGCACATCTGTCCACACCATCTGTATTCGTTTGTTGCATCTACTCTATCTGCCTGACCATTTCTTCTCTGTTTCTACACATTTGTCTATAGCCCTCTGCAATGCTGCCTGCACACTTTGTGAATGTAGCCTATTGTCAGCTCATCCTCAAAGTCGCATGTGTTTCTGTACGTCAGTCCTGTTTGCGTGTCAGTCTGCTCTGTCTATTGTACGTCAGTTTTCCATCTGTCTGCACATCTGTCTTGCTTCTTTAAACTTTCTTCTTTTATATCCACCCTGCCTGTCTAAACTTCACCATCTGCTTCTGTGTATCATTTTCATTCAAATCCAAATCTGTCTTCCATTTTTTGCCTCTTTGTCCCATTTAGTTTTCTGTCTGCACATCTGGCCTCTTTGCACTGTTTGCCAACTGCCTTTGTTCCAGGGACTGCACCTCTGTCTACCTCTTCTGAATAATTTCCCTGTGTCATTGCACATTTAGTTTTCTGTCTGCACATCTGTTCTGTTTAAATTTCACTGTAGTTTGCACACCCGCATTTGTTTCCATGTACAGTTTTTGTCATTGGGCATTTAGCTTTCTGTCTGCACATCTCATCTCCCAGCACAGTTTGCACATCTGCTTGTCTGTTATCCATCTGTCTGCACATCTGGGTCTTGTCTTTATTCATCATGGTCTCAACACAAATTTCAGCTTCTGTGCATCATTTTCACCCATCTTCAAATTTGTCCCGTGTTTTTGACAATTTACTTTCCTGTCCAGAGATTTACCTTCCTTTTCTGGAAAACGTCACAATTCTGTGTGTAATTCTGTGCCTTATGCACATCTGTCTGTGCCACTGAATAAGCAGCACACACCTGTCCTGTCTGTCCGCACAACTGCATTTGTTTCTGTGTTTGAGATATGTTGTCTGCTCCTTCTGCACTATTGTCAACTGTCATTGAGTAATCTTTACATATCTGCGTGTGTTGCCTGGTCAGCCTGTACAGTTACATTTGTTCCTGTGCATCAGTCCTGTCAGTCTGCACATCTGTATGTGTGTGTCCAGTGTCTCGGAACATATGGCCTCTGATCTGCTCATCTGCCCTCTCCTTGCACAGTTTGTGCATCTGCTTTGCTCCTATGTCTGCATGCAATTCCATCTAGTGCCTTCCCGCAGATGTGTTCTCTTTGTTTGCACAGCTGCATCTGTTTCACCTACTTGCAAATTGCTCTTTTATTTTTCCACAGTGATCTTGATTTTTTGACATGGTTGTTAGTTGGCATGCCTGTCACCTTTGTTTGCACACCTGCATTTCTGTTTTTTGCAAGGGTTTTCAAGGCAGGATGAAGCTCATCAGTAAAAATTTGAAAAGACCCAATGAACGGTGATTTGCACAATTATTTTAGGGTCCATGCATCTCTTTCCATCTACCTTTACATTGGTCTGCTAATTCTACAGTAAATCTATCCCGTCTCTTTCAACACGTGTTACACATCTACAAGTTTCCAGGGTGTTGGAACAGAAGTCTTCAGCGGCCATACCACCAGCAATTCAGAACAGGTCATCCACCATAAGCTAAGCATGCATTCATGGATGGGAGACCATCTAGAAAAAGCTTGGGTTGCTGATGTAAGAGGTGTTGGTGAAGGCCAGCAGGGGGCACTTACTCCTGCGGTGTGTGCGTGTGCGGATCCCAGTACAGTGACGGGGATGCTGTGCTGTAAAAATGGCACCATCCTTCAGATGAGATGTAAAAATGAGGTCTTGACTCTCTGTGGTCATGAAAGATCCCCAGGCACCTAGAGTGGTGCTCATGTCGATGTCCTGGCTAATTTGCCCATCACAGTCTTGTCCATTCTAGCCACCTAATCATGCCATCTCTCTTGTGGGCTATCTCTCTCACCCCTTCACCACCTAATAGCTAATGTGTGGGGAGCATACTGGTGCATAATGGTTGCTGTCATATCATCCAGGTGGGCCTTACACATCGGCGGTGGTTGAGGTGGTTCTATGCAATGGACTTTGATTAGCGACAAAAGCGCAATATAAATGTAATTAATTGTTATCATTATTATTATTTTCTTGTCTTCACATGAATTCTGTCTGTCCAGTCCTGCAGTTTTGAATCTCACTTTCTGCTTAAACATACCCTCTGCTGCTCTCGGTTTTGCTTTTGGTCCTGTTTCTCCGAGTTTTGGACCAGCATATGGAGGTGTGTGCCCAGCATGACCTTGTGTTGGCATTTCTCATGCCTCGTTTGCTCCTTTGTCCCATTTTCTTTCTATTGAACCTTCTTTCAATGCTCTTGGATTTTAAAAAATGTTATTTATTTGACCAAATTTTTCAATATTTTCAAACGTTTACTTAAAAGTCCTGTATTCGTGCCTTAAAATATGGCATCCGGTGTCGAACTACTGTATATACATCATCTCTCCTTGCCTTGTTTAGTAGTGGACACAACTCCATAAGACTGCACCAACAAGTGCTGAGACGGTGGCCTGCAGTACTAACGAAATGTGAGGCAGCATACGAAACCAGTGGTGTACCGCAGTACACATTTCACAGAATCAAAGAGGGCTGTTTGAAGAATTCTTAGCAAAAGACGCTGAAAAGTTAGCCGTCTTGGTGAATTACATTTCGTGTTTTGTTTTATATTTGTTTTTTTTTTTTTCACAACAGAGAAATATCAGGAATTTTAATTTAGCATGCATATTAAATTACTTTAATTTTAGGACGTCGGCCAATAAGAGAAAAAAAAAAAAAGCGGATGTAAATTGCAAATGTGTTTTCATCTCAAGGTGGTAGAAAAGGCTGCTTCCTAAACAGATAGCAGAGTAAACACACTGTGCATACTGATCTATGAAAAAGGAGGGAGGCAAGTAGCTGGTCCTCTACAGGCAGCTCCTTCACTCAGTTTTATGAACAATTTCCACACTCTAGTAAAGCCACACTGCTGGCTCTGCATCTTCTATCAGAATTTCTCCTGAAGTGCCGGCATGATCGCATTTTTTTTTTCCTTCTTTCAATCTATTCCTTTTTGACATGCCATACAGTAGTTTATCCTGCCACACCGTCCTAGACACAGTGAAGGTTTGGTTGTCGTATTCAGATTTATAAGATAACTTAGCATTCTGTTTCAGAAGGTTAATTAAACAAAAGTCGAATTTCATCATTGTGAGATATGTGCAGTCAAATATATGAGTTAAAGATATATCATCTGTACTGTTAGAAATGAGGAGGCTATTAAGCCTCCGAGGCTTCAGAGAGAGACCAGCGTGAAGGGAAGCAGATGTATCATTCTATATAGTAACTCCGAGCTAAAACGTGTAATTATTGTAATAAAATATGAAAGCTGCAAGTCTGAACAGGAATGAGGCTGAAAGACCAGACAGAATTCAGCTCTACATCATCATAATGGAATAGCGACCAAGCAGAGAGCATCAGCATCACAGATCGTTTGGAAATGGCACATCATCCAAGTGAGATGTTCATTTGTCAGTTTAAAGTGGAGAGCATCACCACTGTAGATGAGTTTAATCAAATTGGCAAATCCATCAGCCCATCCGTCCCATTTACCGAACTCACTCAGTCCAGTGTTTAGAGTCACAGGGAGATGAAGCCCGTCCTAGCATATTTAAGCTATATATTTAAGGTGGGGAGTAGCATTGGATGGAGATCCATTTCATTGAAGGACAATTAGCATGTCACCAGAAACATGATTCAGTGGATTAAGAATGAGCTGAAGAGGGGGGAAGAGTCTAATGCCAGTCTAAATATAAAGTGAGTACCAACACCCTCCATTCACACCTGGTCAACAACCGTATTACTGGTCAATCTAAACTGGAAAGTGAGATTTGGGGATCCATTCAAGCTGACGTGTGGCAGCACGACCAGCCACTCTGAATTCAAGGTCCACGTCATCTCGGTAAGATACAGTTTAGCTAGTCCCAACTGCATTACATGTTGGTCTAATCTGGGCAAGATTTGAGAGAAGAATTTCTGGGGCATCCTCTTAGTGGTGTTTAAGAATTCCATCTAATTGTATCTAAAATCAGTGCATCATTATAGTGCCTTACGATGAAGTAGTCTGAGCTAAAGTAGGGCAGGATCACAGGCAAGTTAAATTGACGTTCCACATAATGGATTGAGTACTCCCAACTGGGGAACATCCATCTGAACATCACAATACTGTATGGTTTGATGATCCAGTCTTAACAGAAATGTTGCAACATCACTGGCCAGTCTGAACTCAGGGAGCTTGTAATAATCGTGGGTTTTGGTCCAAGTAAGACATTTGCAGTGCAGGTCAATCAAAACACATGGATCATCCTAGTGGCATATGGAGATCTAGCCTTTTTCTTGAAAATTATATATATGTGGTAAAATATGATTATCTGAGTTGAAGTGCACAGAAACAAATTATTCGGAAAATGTTGGACAGGCTCCCACATAGTGCAAAAAAAAACAAAAAAACAAAAAAACGATGCAATCTCAGCTTGAGTGTGGCATCATAGTAGCGAGGTGTCATAATAAACCAGGCCAAATTAAAGTTGCCCTCTAATCAGAGAAGGCTAGTTCAAATGTTGTTTCAGCTGAAACCAAAACAGTTTTTTTATTAATTTGTAAGTGTTGATTTATGAGAAAGCGTCACCAGGGAACAGATCCCACAAATAAGCTATTCAATCACCACACACATACCTAATCAGATCTGCTGTTTAATGCATTTTAAAATCCCATTATCATTCCCCAGGAAGAAAGACACAAAATGTATTCTTGCCTGAGGCTTAATAGTTATTAATGACAGGGAGAGGGGTGGTTTAGAGATAATGTAACAGCACTAATAATTAAGCTTAATGTGATGTCAGGACATGTGAATTTAGTACAGTAGTTGTGGGAGCGCATTAATGCTTAAGGAGGGTCATTAGGAACATTCCACCTGTCGCCATATAAATATTTATAACATGTGTTTAGGTTGTCGATATAATAAACACTCTCTGGTGTAGTGGCCCCCTTTGTTTCAGGGGGCATTCAGCTTTTAAATATACACAGCTAAAGGTGAGTTGTGCGATGAAGGTTCTGACTGACATGTTGTTAAGGTCAAACTGGAGTACAGTACCCTGAGCATGCCTTCTATTGTGAAAAAAAATACCTCCAGAGATGCAAAACTACTAATAATAGTGATAATTCTATGCAATCATATCCATTTAAAGCTCATATCCCCTTCATTTACCTAATCAGGACACTAGACTACCAGACAAAATGGGAAGCTAGACTTAGAAATGTCTCATTTCTGGACATCCCAGTCACAGTGAAGCTAATTTCTTCATTGATGGCTTACCAATAGTAGAAATGAGAACTGAAAAATCCACAAAGAACATGGCTTCCTACAACCAACACTTGCTACAGTCACTAATCCTCCTAATTGTTACTAACCTTTCAATTGATCTAACAAAGACGGCATAAAGCAAATTTACTGCCATTTTTCAGGATTTTATTCAAATGGCGTACGGCTGAGTATCATCCAGCCTGCCTGGGAGACGGGTTCTTTCTGTATTTTCAGTTACCTGGTCGTGAATATTTGTAAAGATTGTTGTATAAATGATATGTTATCTATGAGGGTGACAGAAATAACCCCACAGGAAAGCATCTCATCGAAATTCCTTTTATTAGAGCAAGATTTTTATTAAACACGCGACAAAACAAATTGAAATCTTCTCTGGCTGACAAACCTCTCAGGGCTGTGCTGAAAGTCCAACCTCGAAAATTGTCAGGGATGCTTTGAGCCTTATCTCTGAGGGACCGTAATAGTCTAACCGGCAAAATGAAACAAGGAGATGAACAAGGCGATTAATGAGGCGTAAAATCTCATTAAAAAGTAAGATGAAAAAAACACACACACACACACACACACATACAAATACTTGAACTGGTATCAGTAGAACGGCTATTTTCAAGAAAGGGGTGGTCCTTAAACCGAATTAATGAGGACCTCAAATAAAAACTGCTAATTATCGGACTCCAAAGAATACATTATTATTTACTGCATCAAACGCATGTGGAGGGCTACTGGCAACTTAATTAAGATTTGCAAAATGAGAAGTTACGTTACACCAATTAAAGCCAGAAAAAATGAAATTCTGTAGAGATGTGTCCTGACGAGGTGAGAACAGGAACAGAACATCCACCCTGCTAGCTATTGTGATTGTGCATCGATGTACTTGATTCCTTGCCCCAAATGTGGTACCATGTGTAAACTTTGTGTAACCCCAATTGAATTCCTTTTTTTTTTTAACAATACGCCATAGCTATGCCCTGCTTGTTGTAGCAGTGCTCGGTTTGTACTCTCTGTAATGCATATCTGAACTTAATTAACTCCTCTTTCTGTTTCCTAAATTGCATATCTGAACTCATTTATCTTTCATTCCTCTCTGTCTGCCTTGTGTAATGCCAATAATGCCTTTCAACGCTTAATTTGCTCTCTTTTGTTTTTTAAATTTTCTCTTTGCCTGCCTTCTTTTCTTTTCTACTAACTCTATGTGTTGGGTATTGCCGAAAGCTTTTCACAGAGTCCCTTCTTTCATATGCCCCCCTGTGCTTAAGTCCTCCCCTAAACATTTGGCAGTTCTAATCTTGTGAAGTGATAGGTGGTGTGGCCGCTAAAAAGAGAATCTAAAGTGTTTGAAAGTCATCCGATCCATCGGACCTGCTTAATCCACCTCAGCTGCAGGAGATGGAGGTTCACTTTTGAGCAGGGGGTGCAAAGCAAGAGTCGTCATTGAAAGGAGTGCTAGTTCATTACTCTTCTAATCCATCTAAGCACTTCAAGGTGATGGGACTTGAGTGTGTGACGACAATAGTGGAATCCTGACTAGAACAAACTGGAGCTCGACCATTTCCTCACAGGTGGCGCAGTGGTAGTGCTGCTGCTTTGCAGTAAGGAGACTGTGGAAGATTGTGGGTTCGCTTCCCAGTTCCTCCCTGTGTGGATAGCGCTTTGAGTACTGAGAAAAGTGCTATATAAATGTAATGAATGAATTATTATCATTAATGCTCTTGTTAATTTCTGGGTGCTATCCCACTCTCCGCTCTCAAAGTTCAGCTTTCACTGCTTTGGAAGCCAACTTCAGAGCATCGTATTGCGCAAACAACTTACCCGATGATTGATCATTGATTGAAGACTGGCAAAATACATTATATGAGATGTGAGGTGCAAATAAGGAAGTGGAGAACCGAAGAAAATTTGGGACACCTAGTTTACTGCCAGTGTCCAAAACAAAGAACGAAAACGAGTGTGTGGCGGTGTGACAGAAATCAGGTGCAATATCTCCCTTTTCAGCCTAAACTATCAGCTCTCTCAAGCAGGTCTGGATTGGGACCTCTGTTACGCAGGACTGTGGTCCTCAGACTGAGACACCATTCAAGGAGCCTCTCTGACCACAACTTTACTTGAGTGGTTGGGTAGCTTTTCAGAGCTCCAGAGGAGAAAAGAGATAGTATTATTAGCAATGGTTCCCTAACTTGTCCAGGCAGATTATTGCATACCTTGTGTGAGCCTGGAAGGTGATCCTCAGGCTCCAATACATCATAGAGGTTAAATCAAAAAGTAAAGAAAATGTGATAAACTATACAGCAACTGTAACAGATAGAAGCTGACCCAATATAACACATTTGCAATGTGTTATGGGTAGTTGAAACACACACAGTGTACAACACTGCCATTAGTCTGAAGATCAAGGTCGAATGAACGTGGACGTTCCTCTGTGGCATTGCACCATCCATATTACTAACCGAAGGTTGTAAACCAAATGGGCGCAGGGCGCAGGGCTCACTGGATGTACGGAAACCCCAAAGGTCCATGCTGTGACAACGCGCGCGCCTACAACGTGTTTGCGAAAGGAGTCACGGCACACACCAACTGTGACAACGCGCGCACCTACAACGCGCTTGCGAAAGGAGTCACGGCTCAAACCAAAGGTCCATGCTGTGACAACGCGCGCCCCTACAATGCGCTTGCAAAAGGAGTCACAGCACACACCAACTGTGACAACGCACGCGCCTACAACGCGCTTGCGAAAGGAGTCATGGCTCAAACCAACTGTGACAACGCGCGCGCCTACAACGCACTTGCGAAAGGAGCTGCGGCTCAAACCAAAGAAAACACAGAAACGACACTACGACCTGTGAACTACACCTGAGGTAAAGCGTGCACGCCAGGTTGTACGGCCGCCCGGACGCGACCTCCCACACCACCGCATATACCCTCCATGATATGTCTTCACGCAGCGGCTTCCCACCGAGGCGCATATTGCGGTGTGGCGCTCGCCCCACAGTCAGACGCAGCGGCTTCCCAGAGTCAGTAGGTGGCCCCCCAAACAACACAACCTGTTCAAGCAGTCGGTGTCAGCGAAGGCAACAGACTCACGTCTCCACAAAACGAAACCGCTTTAGTACAGATATGCTTATTGGATTAAATGACATTTCCCCAAACGCACCCGCCCTCCATGATATGTCATCCATCCACATATCGGACGGAACAGAAAGTGATTGCCATTCTAGGATTTACGATTCGCTAGCGAATCGCGGGCTTACTTGTTGTTGAATATCGTGCCACAGGAAGATTATTTTGGGCAGAGGGAGTGAAACCTGCAGATATTCTCTCTTGAAGTAATGTTACCACACCACAGTATAGAAAATTTCACTGGCCATCATAAAGGAATATCACTTCTCACATTAAAGGAACTCAGTCTTCTTAGGAAAAATTTGGTTACCAAGAAGAAACATTGTTAACAAGCAGATATTTAAATTTTAGTTCAGGTCAGATGTGCTTTTAAGAAATGGTATCATTCATAGAGGAACTTTACTCTCAGGCTGTATCATTATTTCTGTCCTTCTGTCAAGTTTTCTTTATTTTCCGTACCAAGACAATTTCTAGGAATGCCACAGTCATAAGGGTTCAGGATACCAGTACAGTATATTAAGATATTATGAACATCGTTACAAACTGTAGCCTTGAACATTACTAAGGGTAAATACATCCATTTGTTCATCATCAACCCACCTGATCTACTTCAAGTGTCTGGGCGACTGAGTCTATTCCAACAGAATTGATTAGAATAAGCCAGGATGGGAGAGCCAGTTACTTAGGATAAAATGCATTTTTACTTTTCATGATCAGCATACCATTGCATTTGATAATATATACTTCAGTAATAAATCAGATGTGACCCGTGTTCAGATCAATGGAGTACAATGTGCATGCTCGTGAAAATGTATCTCTTTTAGATCAGACAAAGTCAAGAGAGCGAATCGATACATTCATGTTACACATAGCAAGTCCCTTCCATTACTGAATTATGTAAACCACCTTGAGGCACTGAGGTTGGATGGCATGCCGGTCCATAAGAGTACACTCACACACACACACACACACACACACACGCACACACACACACACACACACACATGGACACCCCAAGTGCTCATTCATAACTGGTGAATTCACAGTCAGCCTTAACATACTGTAATGTGCACACATTTAGGATATTAATAAGAAAGACATAAGCTGAGAGGACAAACCTGTGCAAACACAAGAACAATCAGACTCCTCATAGACTAGTTGTTCTCAATCTGTGGGGCGGGCCCCCCTAGGGGGACGCAAAGTAACAAAAAGGGGGGCACAAAGATGTGAAAAAAAGAAAACAAGATTTGAAAATATGAAAAATACATCTATTGAAACCAAAACAAATTAACTTAAACTGCATTCTGATACTAGAAAAATAAATATAGAGTTATATAAATGTCGATTAAAAGTTAAGTAGGTATAATAAAATGTGCATCTATGATATATCATTAATTTAAAAAGAACAAATTGGTATTAGTGGGCTCCTTTCAAAAAAATCTTTGGGGGGGCACGATTAAAACTGTTATGAAAACTCCGGTCGCAAATACTTATAGGATGAGAAACGTTGTCACAGACTGTGACCTGGCCACAATGGAGGCGCAGTCTTATCAGTAGATGACTACTGCATGTTGTGCTAGGATATGTCATTCACTATATAAAGAAAGCAGAAGTAAGCATTATGTTGAGTTCCTAAAGAGTAAACACCAATCTAAAGTCATTCATTCATCCGTTCTTTATTTTCATCCATTTTGACAGCAATTGAGTTACGGTAGGCATGAATCACAGACCATGGTCACAAAAAAAAAGCCAAGGTCACTCATAATCCAGAGAACACATTCATATAACTGTGAGGGGGAAAGCCAAGCTGACACAGAGAGGTTGGGAACCTTTGTCATATACAGAAACCCAGTGAGAAGTTGGACCCAGCTATGAAGCAGCCATGCTAAACACTGCTCCACTATACTTGCCATAGGAGAAGAACTTACATAAAAATATTATACATTAACTATTTTTCTCACATCCAAACTTGGTTCTTCCTGTTGATGAGTTAGACCTTGATTATCTGTCACCTGAACCTGACCTGAAGTGGATTCAAAGCCCAGGCAGTTTAAGCCTGGAGTGAGTTAGTTCAACTGTAATCCAGTGTCATCTTTCAAAACTTCATGAGTACTGAGCCACATGGCCTGCCAAATAAACCAGAAGGTCGTTTCAAGTCGGGAATTGGTCTTTGGGTGATTAATTTGGAGTCAAGATCACAAGTAGCTACCTTTTGACTCTGAGAACCCATGACCTTTGTGAACTCACTTTGTTAGCAGATTCTTTGTAGAGTTTCCTATACAAATAATTGATATTTTAGGGAGTTAATTTTATATAGTGCTGGCCTACAGTTAGCACAACAACAAGTTGCTTTACAATTAAAACAATATATGACAGTTGAAGACAAATATATTCTGTGTCAGTGATACGGATGTGAGCAGTTCTGTCTCCTTTTCGCTTCACTTTATACCTCGGATTATAAATATAATGCCGGGTCATATCAGTTGCAGAAATTCTCAGATGATCCTGCATTTATGGGGTGTATCGATAAAGGGGATAAGACAGAGTATAGGAGTCAGGTGGAGAACTTTGTTTCTTGATACAAAGAGAATTGTCTGCTAAACCAAGGAGCTGCTGGTCACCACACCAAACAGTCTCTTCTGGGAGTTGATTCAGAGGTGGTCCACTTCTACAAGAACTTGAGGGTCCACATCAATGACAGGTTGGCTTCGTAACACAGAGGAACTACATAAGAAAGGGCAGAGCAGACTCTTTTTCCTTAGGAGACCGTGTCCCTTTAATGTTGGAAGTGACATCCTTCACATTTTCTATAACTCTGTGATGGCCAGCGTGATTTTCTACGCTGTGATATGCTGGGACATTAACATTACCACAAGAGATGGCCACCGAAAATACATCCATCCATTATCCAACCCACTGAATCCGAACACAGGGTCACGGGGGTCTGCTGGAGCCAATCCCAGCCAACAAGGCAGGAAACAATCCCGGGCAGGGTGCCAACCCACCGCAGGACACACACAAACACACACCACCCACACACTAGGGCCAATTTAGAATTGCCAATCCACCTAACCTGCATGTCTTTGGACTGTGGGAGGAAACCGGAACACCTGGAGGAAACCCACGCAGACACGGGGAGAACATGCAAACTCCATGCAGGGAGGACCCGGGAAGCGAACCCAGGTCTCCTAACTGCGAGGCAGCAGCGCTACCACTGTGCCACCGTGCCGCCCATCGAAAATACAAAAAAACTAAATACTAAAAAACTAAATAAAAGGGCAGACTCAGTTATAAGACATTCTCTGCACCTATAGAAATAGTAAAGGACAGAATGAAGACAAAACTAAGTGCCATTTTGAACAATGCTGCCCACACAATGCTCTCTCTGGTGCACTACCACTGAGGACTTTCAGCCAACAAATTATTTAGCTGAAGTGTGTCAAGAAACACCAGTGGGGCTCCTTCATACTATCAGCAATACATCTGCATAATGCCTCAGTGTTACTGTGACTGGAAAGTCTTTTTAGTCATTCTGGTGTGTATTTGTCTATTGTCACAATAAGGAGACAAAAAAAGGTTTGGGGCAGCCATCCGTATATTGTTCCCTGGCTGCAAAAATGTGTAAGTTATGCTACTGATGAGCATAGATTGGAGTTCAATACAGAACTGATGGTATGGAGGTAAGATGGTGGCTTTGAAGACCAGAACAGGAAATAAGGTCATCTAGGGCAGAACTGGAAGGGTCCTCCTCTATAGGCTCGGACCCGGATGTGACATCATTAAAAGGGCTAGAACTGGATGGGTCTTCGTCCATAGTTTCGAGACCGGAAGTGACATCATCGGTCCCGGAACCGGACGTGACACCATTGGGATCAGCTGGAATTTCCTGTGAATGGTCTGCAGGATAGCGAGAAAAAGAGTTAGTGCACTCTGCCACCCCTGGTCTGGTGTGGAATTACTTTTGTTCAGGCCCTTCAGCTGTCTCCCAAACACACGTGTGTGACAATATGTATCTATCTATCTGTCTGGTAATGAAACATTAATATTTTAGAAATTAGATTAACAGGTCATCTTAACATGTTAGTTTAATTTCCACCTGGGGACTACTAAAGTATCTATCTATCTATCTATCTATCTATCTATCTATCTATCTATCTATCTATCTATCTATCTATCTATCTATCTATCTATCTATCTATCTATCTATCTATCTATCTATCTATCTATCTATCTATCTATCTATCTATCTATCTATCTATCTATCTATCTATCTATCTATCTATCTATCTAAAGTTTGTGCCTTTAGCAGGGTCATGCAGTGAGTTGGAGGTAGAGGTCAGTGTAGTCAAAGGGCCTTAATGTGGTCACTTCTGCCATTCCATCCAGTGAACAGCTGGTTTTTATTTTATTTATGTTTTCTTTTTTTTGTGGTATCCGTGTGCTTGTTGTCTCATTCAGCGAGTCTCCTCACTTCAAAAGAGACACAACAGGATATCTAGTGACAAGGCCAACAAGCAGAGGAGTTTAGACATGTAATGAAATTTCAAGATAATTAACATGCTAGTGGCTAAACATCCATAAAATTTCCCTTTAGCAGCTGCATGGAGGTGGAGGCTGTTTTTGAGAGTAATATGCAGAATTGCCGTTGAATTTATAAGCGCAGTAATATCCTCATTAGAAGCAATATACTACATTACTCCTGAAATCTTAATCTGTATCTGAAATGGAATTGATATTAGCCTAATAAAAATGATACTTTCAAAAGGAATTGGAATATAAAATGATAACTGTTCTCTATTGCTGGAAGTAAATTAAATGTCACATATACTATAAAACTTCTTTCATTAAATTGCTCTCATTTCTTTAATATCATGAGAGGTTTGCTTTAAATTCCCAGTTGTAGCAGCCAGTTTTGCATCTTGGATAAAACTAAAGGTGACTGAGCATCACCCCAGCTGATTTATCTTCAGAATTTGCCGCTCAACTCTTCCACTTTATTGCTACAGAAATGAATGATATGTGTCAGTGCCGTTCTTTGCTTTGTGTTTTGTCCACAGGGACAGTCAGAGTGTGCCACTGTGACTGCCAGCTCTTGTTAATAACCAATTTCTTAATCGGGGTCAGTTCTAGCCTTGATTCCAGTTGGGTTTAATTTGTTTTATTTCTTTTATTCTGAAGAGTGTGATTCCGTTGTGTCAGAACTTCTAAACGTTAAGTTGCACACCCTTATTATTTGACTTTGTTAACTGGATGCTTGATCCAGAAAGCCACACCTGTGATCAGAAAAGTGACATTATTCCCAAAGGAAGCATTAAAGACATCAGCACCAGCAATTAATATCCACAAAACACTAGAAATTCTTCACAGGGAATGCCATCACTCTGTAAAGCGTGATAAGACTTTATAGCCAGAGTCTTCCCTATAACTAAACCCTTTTATAAGCAAAACGCCTTTGGGCTGATAATTGTAGCCATTGTTATAAAATGGGACTGGAAAGAAAGAGAGAAGGATCAAATCGGGGTCATTCCATCTTAGACAGAAGTCTTCGTTATTCCTTCCACTACCTGCATTAAGGCCACATTCAAACAGTAAACTATTTCACTTAACTTGCTTTATTATTAACATCTTAACAACTGTAATATTTAGTAATTTTACTATCCATTCTTGTCCTATTATGGTGGCACATTGCTTAGCACTGCTGCCCTCACATCTTCGTTTCAGACACTGTCTGTCTCCCGCATTTATTTCCCCAGGTATGCTGATTTTTCCTCCCACGTCCCAAAGACAAGTTAACTGTGCACTGTAAATTGGTCCTGTGGGAGTGAATGAGTGTCTCCTGTAGTGAAATTCGGTTCTTCTTAACGTACACCAGATGCCTTCAGGACAGGCTCCAGGCCCTGTAACCCTGAACTGGATACAGACAATGAATGAAAGAGCTAACCTTATGAGGTATTTTTAAAGACATTAGAAGTTTGCATTTGTTTAGTTATATAGGACCTTTCTTACCTCCTTATATAATACGCTACCATGGCTGTTCGTTTGTCTGTCCAGGATTTTAAATCACCTGTGGCTCACAAACCGTTTAAACTATTGACCTGAAATTTGGTACACATATACTACATGATGTCTACTGTCCATTTTCAGGGTGATGATTTTTATTCCTTTTTTTATTTTTATTTTATTTTATTGTAGAATCAACTCTCAGCAGCGGGCAGCAGGGCATCTGTGTGGCGCATGGGTACAGGCACCGTTCTCATCACTACCACTTTCACCCTCACTTCTCCTACCTCTTCATATCTTAAAACATTCTTGAGGCAGATTGAAGACTTAAGTGCTAGTTTAACTGAAAAATGAAGGAATATGTACTAAGTAATTGCAACACAAACACTGACTTAATTGGTTTTAATGTAAAAAGATGTCGACAAAAGAACACAAGAAGCGGGCAGCTAGGGTGTAGAAAAGAAGAGCTGCTCAGGAAGCAGCAAGCGCATCAACCTCTGAGCAAACGAATGCTAAATGTACAGAGAAAGAGGATGAAAACTAGGAATGTCAAGTCAAATGTATAACGTGCAGTCTGCCATTACTGGTGAAATATAATTCAGTAACATTAAAGTTTAGTTACTCAAGGTCGTCATGCCACACTAGGACAGTCAATGTTGTGGGTTCGAATCTCGCTTCCCAGTCTTTGTCAGAGTGGAGTTTGCATTTTCTCTCTGGGCCTTTATGGGTTTTCCTCTGGGTACTTTGGTTTTACTTTCACATCTCTGAAGACATATAGGTTAGCTTAAATTGGAAACTCTAAGTTATCTCAGTATTTGTGTGTGTGTGTAAGTGAGCTCTGCGATGGTCCCTCCCTGTGTCCAGTATTGCCAAAAAAGACTCAAGTCATCTTCAGCCTGTTTTCCTCTAGGAGGCGCTAGCTCCCTGGAAATACGTTCATTTTGTCTTAATTATAACCCGCAACTATACAGATATAATATTAAAAGGCGATACCCCTCCCTTAGTAGTACGGCAATAAGAAATCACATAGGAGAAATAACAGCTTTCTTTAATAACGGTTTAAGTGGGATTACAGATGAAGGAAGCCATAGCAAGACTTTTCACTGAAGTGGGATCTCGATGTATACAGTCTGCCATTTCCGTCGCTGCGCTGGAATTATTTTCAGGGTCGGATAACGTTATCTCCCATCCGTACCGTCGGCTTCAAAGTTTTGCCAGGCAATGTTCCAAGGCTTTATACCCTTTCCCCATGCGCAGAACCCTACTTAGGTAAATCATGCCATTCCAAACAAGGAAAAGAAGATCCAATGTCATGCTGACTCTGTCACACAGAAATAGTCCAATGCCCATTTTCGCAGTTGTCCCTTTCTTGTCTTCTAATGCTTGCCTAACAGTTCTAAATGATGAGCTCCTGTGAGCTAAATCTGGCCTTGTGATATATGAAATATTTTTTGTACGGAGCACAGTGACATATTAAACATATAAACTTATTACACAGCCCTCAATTGGATTTAGCAGGTCTGTGAATGTTAAGTCATGTTATGTTACTAAACTTGAGATTAACCTTCCATCAGGCACAATGCTATTTGTCACACGTACGGGCGCAAGGTGTCTGTCAGGCACACTTCAGAAATACTATTGTAAAATAGGAATTCAAAATGCAAGTGCTTACATATACAACCTGTACATGCTACACATGATTTCATTTGCAATAATTTTATTCGTTTATTCCACTTTTAACAAAAGACAAAATATCTCAAGTACATTGTGCAATATATTATGTACATGACACAGAGGATGTTCTTTGAAACAAATGTTTATGTAAAAAGTACGTTATCTTCATGTAACTGAACAAAACTCCCCTCATTTACTCTGTAGATTCGTTTTCAAAGCATTACTTGTAGACCAAAATGGCATGTTCCAAACAAGGTTCAGGGTGGGATTTTTTGCATTTGTATCTTGAAAGCCTTCTGCGACCACTGTCTCTGGTACATGGGGAGCACCTTTTTCTTTTAGCTGATGGTCCTGGAGTGTTTTCTTCATCTTCACTTTCTGCCTCTTCTCTGGATGGGTGATATTTTTGTAATCTTGCTTGAAGATGTCTTGGCATTCCCACTGTTTTTACACTCCATCTGGCTAGTTCTCCTACAACAAGTTCTTTGGAGAGCATCTTCAGATATATCCTTCGTCTTACTGTTCCTAAACCATTTCCCAGATAAATTACTTGACTGTTAATGCCAGCTGTATTGAGCATGGTGAAAAATACTACCCTGGGCCACCACTTGATGTTTTGAGCTACATTGTATGTAGCACACATTTGGTCTGCAGTGTCCACACTACCTTTTGTTGCATATGGAGTACATATGGAGTGAAACTGCACTATCAGGCGCAATGTGCCTAATAGGAACGGTGACAAAATATCAAGTAATGCTGTATATGACAATGCATTATTGCAACATATGGTAATAGAGAGTCTCTGACAATTAAAGCAAAAGTAAAAAAATAAAAAAGTCCTATTTTGTCACTAATGACGTATCTGGGCACAATGTGCCTGTGGGATCTCTGACACCATATCTGCCTTCCACGATGTCGAATCTGAGATTGCTCATCACATTGTTCACAGGCACATGATGTGTGAGGTTGGTCCAGAGGCAGGTCCAGCTCTGCCAACCAGAACATGAGATATCCAAAATTTTGTCATTTGTGTGCCTCTCAGATCAGTCGCACCTGACGGAGAGTTAAATGAGAACAATATAATGCAATATAAAATATTAAAAAGAAAGCAAAAATGTCCCTGACAAGGATAAGGGAGATGGACTGGCTGAACAGTTCTTGCATCCTCAACAATCTTAATTTGAATTCCTTGAAAATGGTGGAAATTATTGTGGATTTTAGGAGACACTCCTTACTTCCTACTCCATGATATGATGAGGTTAATCCTAATTCGTGCCAATAAAATTGTACACAGTCATCACTGAAAGCATCCTGCTTCCTCCAGACAGCGTGTTCTTCAGATAGCAGAAAAGATTTGAGGCCTGAAACTGGACTCCACTGTGGTCCTGTCTACATCACGGGTTAGGAAATAAGATGGAAGTATAAGCAAAAACTACACCCACCAGTCCTGGCAACCATCTCTTTCACTTTTTACCATCTAGGAAAAGTCACTAGTTACTAATGGGAAGAACTACGACTAGACATATGAAGTTTCTTTCCTACTACACAGTTACTGTCTGTGATTCTTCTTTCTTTCTGATTTCTCTTCTCCTCCATTCAATACATACATAATATGTTTTGTATAGGACTTTCCTAATATATTACGGAGCGACAGTTCAATTCTGCTTCACTATATTGTTTTCATTTATACTAGGGGGCTTCGCCCCCTGTTCGCTTCGCTCGCCAACCCCTGTGTTTGGTTAATCGGATATACAAGGCGGAGTGGTGGCTCTGAGGCAAGGGATCTGCACTGGCAATCGGAAAGTTGCCGGTTCGAATCCCGTAAATGCCAAAAGGGACTCTGCTCTGTTGGGCCCTTAAGCAAGGCCCTTAACCTGCAATTGCTAAGCGCTTTGAGTAGTGAGAAAAGCGCTATATAAATGCAAAAAATTATTATTATTATTACAATTAAAATTTTTTTTTTTCTTTGGAATTGTTTCAATTTCATTATTTGCACTTTTACTTTAAAGCTTCATTAAAAACAATATTTTTTGGAGACACATTGTGACAACGCAACGTATAACTGCCCGTGAGTGAAAATTGTTTCTGTTTCTGTAATAAATAATCCGAGTTTTTCTAATGTTTGTCTCTGTGATTTATTGATTGTCACAGCAAAAGCTATTCTCACGGTAAACTGTAAACATTTTAATACGAATGGCATATCACAATCTCCTTTGGTGTGTAATGTTATTTGCGGAATATATACATCACCTTTCTTTTTGCCTGTTAAAATTTGCATTGCTTCTCTGTGATCATCAATATACACCCGACCGAATCGTGTACTCTTTGAAATTTAACTTGTCGGTGCTTAAACTGTTCCGGGACCACAGATTCTCATAGCGTATGGTCCATTATTGTGTAAATCCACATTTTGTGCATTGAATGATGCGAATGCGAAAAGACTTTGTTGGCTACTCTTTTTTTCTGACCTCGATTTGTCCTTCCATTTTTTCAATTACACCTGGTTCTGATGATTAATCGCCTTTTGTTTGCGGTAATCTTTTCTTTAATACTGTAGTGACAGACATGATAAAGTGTCACAAAAGTTTTACTTGAACAATCGCCGACTTCCTAACCCCAAACACAACTTTCTAGCACCCTCTCCAACGCATCAATTACCGCATCCAATTACCGCATCAATCAATACCCCGCATCAGTCTTCCGTGCTGTACTCCGCCCTCCCTCAATCGGACCTAACAGTCACTTAAAACCAAAAAGCCCTCAACCTGGCTGGGACGCTACAATACTTCATAATTTTACTGCTTTCATATTCTGTACCTTTCTCTGCATGTGTATAGCGCCATCGTTTGTTTGAGCCTTTCGAATTCCACTGCTTTCATAATCTCTTATCTGCCTTTTGTTCTCTCCAACGCCTTTGGGTCTCTATTCTCTGTATTGTCCTTATACGCTTTATATGTGCTGAGAGCACATGATCTGTGTGTACTACGTGCTTTTACACCACTGAGTTTTTTTTTGATGGATGTGCTCTTATATGATATCTTTTGTAAGTAGGGCGTGTCTTACAAGAATCTCATGTTCCACGTCACCGCGAGATGGCCCTAGGACAATCTCTTGGCACCAAGTCTCATGTTTTCGGTCCCCACGAGATGCACCGTGAGAAGTCTCTGTCATCTCGCGGGTCTTTTAAATGTCTTCCGAGAAGATCACGTATCGTAGCCTTGCTTGCTTTTGCTTTCCAGGTTTTTTTTTATAATAGAGAGATGTGTTTTACTATATATAATGTTGTGGTGGAGTCACGTATTATGCATTGTTTTTTTTAATTCTGTCTTCCCTGTTAAGTGTATGGATGTAACACCAAGAGAAATTCCTACCAACTATGTGGCCTGGCAATAAGGTTTGACATTTAAAGTTTGATAAACTATTCCATCAACACTAGATAGTCTTGTTGACCACTATAACACAGCCCTTCATTCAGCATTAGATAAAACAGCTCCTTTAAAACATAAGGAGGTTTCCTTTAAACGTTCAGCTCCTTGGTATAACTCAGAATTGCGATCTATGAAAGCAGCTGGCCGACGCCTTGAGAGAATGTCACGTAAGACTGGCCTCACCGTGCACATCCAGGCTTTCTCTGACCACCAAAGAGCTTACAGAGAAGCACTAACTTCTGCCAAGAACACCCATTACGGCAGAATAATCGAAAGTGGCCATGATAACCCAAGGGTTTTGTTCTCTATAGTTAATAAACTACTCCAACCCGCATCTGGCCCAACTACCTCTTCTACTGAAGTCTGTGAGGAATTCCTCCACTTTTTCCGTAACAAAATTAAAGATCTAAATAATTCAACTAACATAAATACATCATCTGTTTATATCTCTCCCTGTTTTCCCACTCCATCCAGCTCCTTCTCTAAGTTCTCACCAGTCACATCTGCATTTCTTAATAACCTGCTTTGTAAGATGAGGCCGACTACTTGTGTACTGGACCCTTTCCCCAGCACACTACTTAAATCCTGCCTTCATGCCATAATCCCGACTGTTACAACAATAATAAACTCATCCCTTGACACTGGCTCTGTGCCGCTCACTTTTAAAATTGCTTCTGCGACCCCATTGTTAAAAAAGTCTGATCTTGATGCTGACAATCTTAACAATTTCCGGCCTATTTCCCACTTACCTTTCCTGTCAAACATTCTTGAGCGTGTTGTAGCTTCCCAACTCACCAATTACCTAACCTCTAATAATTTAATGGAACCCTTTCAGTCTGGTTTCAGGGCGCGGCACAGCTGTGAAACTGCTCTGCTATGGGTAACCAATGATTTGCTTATGGCAGCAGACTCTGGACAAACCAGCATATTAATTCTGTTAGACCTCAGTGCAGCGTTTGACACTCAGGTCAGACATGACATCCTACTGTTCAGAATGGAGAACATGCTGGGTATCTCTGGCACTGCCCTCCAGTGGTTCAAGTCCTATCTGACTGAAAGGCTAGAGTTTGTTAGTCTTGGCAACAGCAGATCCAGCTCAGCGCTAGTCACACAAGGAGTTCCTCAAGGCTCTGTCCTTGGCCCTCTTCTCTTCTTTATTTACATGCTTCCCCTTGGCCATATTATCCGTAGCTATGGACTGGGTTATCATTTTTATGCAGATGATACTCAACTCTACTTCAATGTTAAAAGTGGAACTTCATCAGAGCTTTCTCAGCTCCCAACCTGCCTTAGTGAAATTAAAACCTGGATGGAACAGAACTCTTTAAAATTAAATTGCAATAAAACTGAACTCCTGCAAACTGGGACTAAAATGCAACTTAATAAAATGAGCTCCTTCCCAGTCTAACTTGGCGGTGATCTCCTCAGACCTGCCTCTACTGTAAAAAATCTTTGTGTCATTTTTGATTCCTCCCTCTCTTATTCCGCCCACATAAATCACATTAAGAAACTTTCTTACTTTAACCTCCGTAACATATCCTGTGTTCGCTCCTTCCTCTCCTTCTCTAATGCTGAGAAACTTGTCCATGCTTTTATCACATCCCGCATCGATTATTGTAATTCCCTACTGGCTGGTGCCCCTTCTAATCTTATATCACAGCTCCAGCTTATTCAAAACTCAGCTGCAAGAGTCCTTACTCGAACCAGCAGCAGCGAGCACATCACACCCATCCTGCTCCGTCTCCACTGGCTCCCTGTGTCTTACAGAATCGAATATAAAATCCTACTAATAACCTACAAAGCCTTAAATAACCTCGCACCAAACTACATCAGTGACCTCCTCCATCACTATGTGCCTGCCCGCCCACTAAGGTCCTCTGATTCTGGCAATCTTGTTGTGCCCCTCACTAATCTACACTCCATGGGTGACAGGGCCTTCAGCTGTATAGCGCCCAGACTCTGGAATGACCTACCAAAATTAATCAGATCAGCTGACTCCATGAATTGTTTTAAAAAACAACTCAAAACTCATCTGTTCAGGAAGGCTTTTAGCTCTACTTGACTTTATTACCTTTCTCTCAGTTTACTTCTCTGTCAAGATGCTAATGTAACCTGTGTGTGTGTGCGAGACCATCAATTATGTTGTTTTTTTTTCAGAATTCACTGTCTTAATCTTCTTTATTTATGTATCTGATTTGTACAATGCTATATACTGTATACGCTGCCGTTCTTTATTATATTCTGTAAGTTCCTTGAGCATGAGAAAGGCGCTATATAAATAAAATGTATTATTATTATTATTATTATTATGGATCAGTTTTCCTCTTGATCTGTATTAATTTTCCCTTCATTTTAAGATTCTCCTTTCTTGTTTAACATTTTTCTCTCTTAATAGTTTTATTAAAAATACACAAAAACAGTAGAGAGACATGCCCAATGTGACCAGGCCGAAATTGGAACTGCTAATTCACTACCATTCACATCGAAGTGCTCAAGACTAAGCGGCATGTTGACTTTGTGATGTCTTCACAGCCACTTGCATTATATTACTGGATCTGGTAATATTTTGGTTTTCTATTTGGTGAAGGCATCTGCTCAACAAAAACAGACTAAGAGTTAGAAAAACTCCAGTACGAAATTTCAAGACTCACACATTAAATAAAGCAACTAGAAAATGTTAGGTTCAATTACATTACTCCAGTGAGGCACAGTCGTGTTGTTCGTTAAGGTAGTGCTCATCACTGAGTGTAGGCTAAGCGCTCACACCAATATACAAATATAACAGAGCAGCAGTAAAATACATACCCATATAGCATACAGTAAAGAGACGTGCATTTTCAGACCCATGTAATCCAATTCAGACTCAAAGTTGATTAGAGCCTATCATGGCAACAAAGCTCGAAAGTCAGGAAACATTCTTTGATGTAGAGCCAGTCCATCGCAGAACGCACGCCAGTACTTTTTTCAAACTGGGACCAATTTAACTTGTAACCAGTTAAACAGACAGTCACATCTATGGAGACATAGGAGGAAATCCTACATAGCTATGAGGACATTGGGCAAACTCCACACAAGAGAACAACCAGATGTAAGATTCAAACCCAGGACTCTGAATCCATGAGGCAGCAAGGCTAGCTAATGATCCACCATGTAAATATACATATCTAGCTTAGTAAATGTGTTTTCTTATAATGTAAGTGGTTCCTGAGTGCACGGTTCACTGGAACAAACTCCAAAGAGCCCAGAGTTACTCTAGATCCTACCATCCTTACGTACTCGATAAGAGTCATACCCGTAAGCTAAATGTTTCCATCATTCTAATGTGCTGTAGCACAGTGGTTCAAAAACTCGATCCTGTGGACCCAACTGTGCCTGCAGGTTTTTGTTCCAACCAGATTCACAATTGGTGATAATAATCAACAACAACTGATCTCATTTTATTAGCAGGTCTTTTTAACTCTTCTTTTATTCTGCATTCAGAAAAACACAACAGTAAGGCTTTTACATTTATAAGACACTAGGGGGGCAACTCCCCAGTTGTGGCCAGTCTGCTGCTTGCGTTATGAAGAGGGGGGCTGAATGCACCCCAAGGAGACACAGTCGCACCCCTGAAACCCCCTCTTAAACGGTGATTCAATGGGAAACAAATACAGTTTGTTTTTTACCTCCTCTTTGCTCGATCAGCTGCTGGATTGATGCTGCTGCCGTGCCATGTGATCTGCATCTCATGCGGAGCTTTGAATATTTAAAAGCCTGTACAGCAGCTGCCCTACTCTTTGTCTTTTACTTCCCGACCCCGGTGTGGTTAAATATCTTGGCACAAAGTCTCGTCTCGCGGGACGTGAGTTCTTGATACTTTTTAGTTTATAAATAAAAACTAAAATAAGAATCTGAAAATCTAACAACATCACATTAACGTTCAATAAATTCTGAAAAGAATGATACCAAACTGTGATATACACCAGAGGCATGGGTAAAATGAACAAAAGAATTTATTTTCTTCAGCCGTGGGACACGTCTGTCCCCGTGCCCCGCTGGCCCTACACAGTCCCCAAAACAAAAACAACACACTCTTCTTTTTCTCCACTTCTCCTCCCTGGGCAGCTTTGTCGTCGTTGTCGTCCTTGTCGTCGTCGTCCTCATCGTCGTCCTTGTCGTCCTCGTCGTTGTCGTCGTCGTCGTCGTCCTCGTCGTCATCCTCCTCCTCCTCCTCCTCCAGACTCTGGCACCCTGAGTAGAGGTTGCAGGCTCCCTTTATAGCCCACGCAGAAGTGCTTCAGGTGGTAATTAATCCAAATTAGACTGCACTTCCAGGTGTGGCTGCGTTGCCACCCACATGGGCTCAGGAAGCCTTGCAGCACCCCCGATGCAACTCAGGGGGGCTGCCACCAAGCGTTCCGGAGGACGTAGAGTGCATCCCTTGGCTGCTCCCCCAGATCCAGTGTTGAAGGGGCCGGGCATGGGTCCTGGCTGTCCGCCACACAAACATATATATGCAGGTTTTAAAATAAGACTGATTTAAAGTGTGACAAAAAACTTCACACAAAATTGTTGCACAAAATCGTTGCACTTTTAGGCTTAGGATTTTATATTTAGAGAGTAGATTTAGAAATTTTTATATTAATTTATATTACATTTCTAAAGCTATAAATGCTTAACTCTCTTTTGTTATTTTCCTATTATTTTTCCTTTATCCTGTGTAGTTTGCTCCCTTCATTTAACCTTAATAGTGACAATTAATAACCAGCAGTGCTGACATTCAGGTTGATGAAAGCTGCAACGACTTCAGTGTCAGACCCGCTAATTAGTAAATAATCAATTAAATAACCAGAACACCTGGAAAAGCAGAATGAAAATTAAGTTGAAAATACTGTTAACGGCTTAAAAAAAAACTACATATTCCCCATATAACTTCTTATTACATTTTAATAAAAATCTACTAAACTTAGTTTGTAATTTCTATATTAACTCCAAAACACAGAAACTGGGAAATAACGACTCACTTAATTAGGCTAAAAGTCCAATGAAAAACGGAAGTTGGTTGGAAAAAAAACGTGCAGCCACAGTGGGTCTCCCAGACCAAGTTTGTGAATCACGGCTGTAGCCAATGGGGCAGGGACCTAAATAGCAGACATCGCAAACTTTACTATAGCAGGTCCAGCATTTCACATGAATGGGTTAGGCGTCTTGTATTGTCGTGCATTCATTCTAGTGCACTGCTATTAACTCTTTCAGGTCTGATGTCAACTTTTGTCAAAAGGAAGAGTTGACAATGGTAATCGACTGTAAACTGTGACAAAACCAACTGTTATGTTTTAGCTGGACTCTCGTTGCTAGAAGGAAAGTTAGTTTCATTGGTTTGACCGAGATTTCCTGCGCTCGTGTGAGTAGCAAGGTGCAAACAACAGCAAAAATGGCACTGACATCTCACGAGAGGTCAAAGTGAATGCATAAAGCAAAACTACTGCATGTACAACGATTGGCCTATTATCTCTGAACTGGACTATGACTTGTCGGACAATGATTTTGGTACAAGTGATCGAAAACGAATGTGAGGTTCCAGCTTCAGTTGACTGGTCCCCATGGTGCTGAACGGGTTCATGTAGCTGATACGCCTATGGCAATGTTCGCCAGGGAGGAGTGCCACTTAACAATGATAAGAGGTAGAAACCGTGATCACTGCTGTGCTGCCTCAGCCACGTAAAGACAGCTTGGCAGCAAGTCTGCCGCACATTCTTATCAAATTGGCTGCCGCAGCATGCAGCAACAGACGTTTTGTGTTTATTTCTGTGTGAAACCATTGCTTTTCAGAAACTGTTTTTTGGAAAAAATATTCAGCCCTCAAAGAGTTAATACAACACAAGTTGTACTTTCAGATCAAATCTTCCTAAGCTGGCTCTTCTAAGTTTGTGTTTTTTGTAATGTCTCATGTATGTAATAACATTTTGTTTCATGTTGTTTCTTTGCCTTGTGATGGGGCGTTATTTAGAATAAGCAATAAATGGCTGACACATCAGGCAGAGATTAAGGCAAATCAGGATTCCTCTTTGTCATGACCTTTATCTTTGGATTGTCATGGGGTTAATGATCACCAAAAAACATCAAAGGTGCTTCTTTAGGTCCCAAGATTTTTGCTGCCCTTCAGGCTGTAAAGTTCTTGTTTTCTGAAGATGTACTCTTGGTGTTCCACAACAGTGTTTAATTTAATAATAATTTCTGTCTGGCAGTTCTGTTGAAATATATTTGCAAGCTGCTGATTAACACTGAATTGTGGTCAGAGTCTCTGCCAGAGAGAAGATATGGCAGGTTCACCTCCCCATATTGTTGCAGTCTTGTTGAAGAACTGCCTGCCAGAAGCAAGGCAGCCATCTGAGACTGAAGCCATAAGTCTGTGGCCAGATAGCGGGCACTGGGTCTGAACTAATCAGCCATGTGGCTGCTGCCTGGCACTGTGCCACAGCCATCTGGATGACAAGCATACCACCACCATCCAACGTGCAGCATGACTTTGTCCTAAGAAATTGTTAAAAGCCAGTCATGTTAAATTACATGATGACCAACTGGCACTCCAAACATAAATTGATGCTGCCATGTGCTCAGTACCCTATTGACTGAATTCTGGTTCACATTCTTTTGGGCCAAATAGCTCCCAGAAGACAATGCAAAATGAATATGAAAACCTTGCTCGCAGGTGTCATTCATTGAGCCTGGTATAGCTGTGATGTTTTTAGGGTCACCTTGTGAGAATATGGCTGACAGATTGAGCAAATTGAAAATGTCAGGATGGATTTTTATCTGAAAATTGAAGCTAATGATGCAACAAAAACCTCTGCAATCACTCTTTGTATTTTTAATTTCCTTTTATTTATGTATAGATAGAAGCTTTGAAACTCATCCATGAATGTCAGGTGAAAGGTACTCATTGCCATGTTTTTGTTTTCCATTTCAGATGGCAGCCATGGTGAGATAAGCCAGCCCACCCTGACGATCCAAACCTACCCTTATGGAGGTTGTGAATCAATGGAGATGTCCTACCAGGCCGGGCAGTTTCAGCCTGCCATTCGAGTTGCTGATCTGCTACAGCACATCACTCAGATGAAATGTGGGCAAGGTTATGGATTCAAGGAGGAGTATGAGGTAGGATTTCCCCTTGGGATTAATAAAGTATCTATCTATCTATCTATCTATCTATCTATCTATCTATCTATCTATCTATCTATCTATCTATCTATCTATCTATCTATCTATCTATCTATCTATCTATCTATCTATCTATCTATCTATCTATCTATCTATCTATCTATCTATCTATCTATCTATCTATCTATCTATCTATCTATCTATCTATCTATCTATCTATGTATTTAGAGCTGCCTGGATTGCCTGTTAAATTTGTGAATCAGTACTTAACATATCTGTTTGCAATACTCAAGAAACTCAGTATTCCCACAAAGTAATTTGTTTAGTCAAAAAGATTCACAGATCTACACACCGTTGCCCATGTAGTGCCAGAGTGAAGAAAGTGAAAATAGACCACATAATAGTGGCAGCTTTGCAGAAACAGTGAAGGATTATCAAGGCCAATTGATGGACTGGAAAGTCTTTGTTTGTCAGAACGTTGTCAGTGACATGATGCTTCCTTTGTCCTGTGTAGAGTGAGCAAACAATACAATAAACGTCGACAATGGTGAGATTGTTCAGTACATGTCTTTGAGTAGCTCTGGGAAATGAATTCTGAAGTGTTGCAGTAGCTGAGATTCTAATGGCAGTGGTTGGGTAGCCCTATTCATGGATTTCATTGGAATAGCCCTGGGATTTGAACCATGGGGTGCCTCTACTAATACCATAAAGACCCTCAGTCCTTAAATTGTTAAATCGCGGGAGAGCTCCTTTACTGAATTACCTTAATTGGCCCTGGGATCTGAAGTGTGATACAGAACAGCAGCTGATGCAGGTAGTGGTAGGATAGATCTGCTCAGGGTTTCCCCTCAAGTGACTTGGAGTCTTCAAATCTGAGATACTCACAGCCTAGGACAGCAAGTCTGGAGGATGAGTGGGTGTTTGATTCATTATAATAAATCTTATCTGCTCTGCTCATTTTAACTGTCATTGTGTGTTTACTTTGGTTTGAACAGTGACAGAGCAGTACAATAATTGCTTAAGGGACATGGACTGTGACCCTTCAGGTCATGCTAAATTGCATTTTATTGAAACCAAGTGCATATTTAGCATAACTGCAACAAAAAAAGATCTGCAGTCTTGCTATTCTCTTAAAGTAGTTATTGGCTTTACTTTCTCACTGATGATACACTCTGCCCTCCTGATAAAACTGACAGTAATTCCCCTTTTGCTTGCTTCTGCAACTACATCAGCACCTTATGTCATGTGTGACATGTTCTCATCTCTTCTCGTACTCTATGGTTTCCCAAAGGCTCCAGCTGCAGTGTCCATAATGTTTTATATCCTTCCTCGTGAAGTCTGGCCTGACAGCTTGCAGTCCATGGCCAGCAGCTCTGTGTTCTGTTACTCACTTTCCAAGCAGTCATTTAGCAAGCACTGGTTGATGAAAACCTCTGAAATTTATTTTGAGGGTAAAGAGAGACACGTCAATCTCTAATGGGAGGCACAAGCATGTTTCCCGAGTTGACTGTAAGAGTTTGCTGTAGGAGCCATCAGTTAGGTTCACGTCCTGTATAATGCAAAATCACCCCTTGTTTGCTCTTTTGGAATTTAAAATCAAGACTACTATTTGTTTTGAAGTTCATCTGAATTTAAATTAATTTTGACTTCTTCATTCTGTATGAAATGAGAGATGCTACCTACCTAAATGTTCCATTTGTGATTGGCTAATGATGTTCCAGGTGAAAGTCTCACATTCTTTGCTTATTTAAACGTTCACTTTTTGACTGACTCACATTCTTATTCTCACCTTAACAAAGCTGGCAGCACTGGGAGGATGATGTTTTTTTTATTTCTCCAGTGCCTTTAATATAAATCTGGCTATCACAGTTAAGGGGTAACCTCAGGTATATGTGGGTGGATGAGCCTGTGGTGTCCTGGATAATGGACTGTGTGTCAGTTTGTGAAACTGTGAGCAACACTGAAGCACCACAATGAACAGGCCTGTCTCCTTTTCTCTTCACTCTGTACACCTCAGACTATAAATCTACCACCAGGACATGTCACTTGGCAGAAATTCTTAGATGATTCCGCATTTTTGGTGTGTATAGATGAGGGGAATGAGACACAGTATAGGAGTTAAGTGAAGAACTTTGCTTCATGGAGAAAGAGTTGTCTGCAACTGAACATCAGCAAAATCAAGGGCAGGCAGTGTGGTATAGTGGTTAAGGCTTTGGACCTGAAATCCTGAGGTTATGGGTTCCAATCCCGCTACTGACACTATGTGACCATGAGTGAACACCAAACAAAAATGTCACCAATTGTATCATAGCTATTGTAAGTCGGCTCAGATAAAGGTGTCGGCCAAATATGTAAATGTATTGGTTATGTAAAACAACTGGTTATTGACTGTCATTGCACCAAAGAACCTCTATGTCAGGTCACTATTCAAGGAATGGATGCAGAGGTGCAAGTAGCTTGCAGATTGCATAATACAGATGAACTATATAAGAGAGATTTTCTACGCTGTGGTGTGTTGGGCTGGTAACATCACTTCAAAAATGGCCCACTGAATAAACAAGTTAATTTAAAGGGTAGGCTCAGTTATGGGACACACTCTGGACTTCCCAGAGGTGGTATTGGAAGAGAGGATTAAAACCAAGCAGAGTGCTATTATGAACAATGCTGCACATGTTCACTCTGATGCACTAACACTGAGGACTTTGCCTCACTGGGAAAAAATTTGAAAAAAGGTTTGGGGAAGACACCTGTATATTGTTCCCTGGCTGCAAAAGTGTGTAAGTTATGCCACTGATGTGCATAAATTGGAGTTCAATACAGAACTGATGGTATGGAGGTAAGATGGTGGCTTTAAAAGCCAGAGCAGGAAATGAGATCATTTAGGGCAGAACCAGAAGGGTCCTCCTCCATAGGCTCGACCCGGATGTGACATCATTAAAATGGCTGGAACAGGAAGGGCCTTCGTCCATAGTTTCAAGACCGGAAGTGACATCATCGGTCCCAGAACCGGACGTGACATCATCAGGGTCAGGTCTGCAGGAAAGCGAGAAAAAGAGTTAGTGCACTCTGCCACCCCCTGGTCTGGTGTGGAATTACTTTTGTTCAGGCCCTTCAGCTGTCTCCCATGAGCATATATGTGACAATATGTATCTATCTGTCTGGAAATGAAACATTAATATTTTAGAAATTAGATTAACAGTAAAGTATCTATCTATCTATCTATCTATCTATCTATCTATCTATCTATCTATCTATCTATCTATCTGTCTGTCTGTCTGTCTGTCTGTCTGTCTGTCTGTCTGTCTGTCTGTCTGTCTGTCTGTCTGTCTGGTGAGCTTCTGTGAAAAGCCAAGTTTCCTCTGTGGACAAATATGGTTCCATCTATCTATTCTTCTTTTATATACTGTATCTATCTATTCAGGGGAGAAAAAATCTAATGACCCAAGAAAACAGCCCACCTTTTAATCCAATCAGATTTAGAACAAATAATGAGCCACTCAAGGGGCAAGAGTCGTGAACCAATTGGAGACAGAACATGCAGCAAACCAATAACACAAGACTCCTTCTAAGCCAAGCAGATGTACAGTAGAACTTATAATAGACCATTAAGAGGGCATGTGTTTGAAAGTGCAACATCTGATAAGCCAATCAAACAAGCAAGCATTTAATTTAGTTTAGCGTAGTTTAGTTGCTGTTTTACTGTCTGTCCCAAAAACAACTTGTTTCCTTTTAACACTCACCCTTAGTAAAGCAAGCATATATAATACTTAAAATAATTCCACAACTTACATTTATTAGCAAAAAATGCTGTACTAAACCATTTATGTTGTAATAAGTAAAATGTACATTATTCTGAGGTTCTTCAGCATTGAATTTGATATTAATGTCATGCAAGTTTCAAAAGCAAAGCACAAGTTTACCTGTGACAGGTAAAGAGTTCAAAAGTTGCCAGCCAAACATTGTCATTATTATTTAGAAATGAGGAGAAATCACTCACCATTAGTTAAGCCAGCTGGTAATGACTGGTAGAGCAAGTCAGACAGGCAGTGCTAGACAAGCGTTACATCTGGGATAGTTCACTGGACAACCTAACCACATTCAGAATCACTGCAGTAACAACAGGCAGCAGTAACATCTTAGCCTTCCATACAATTTCTTATCCAATCCAGCAAGACTTTTCCATCTATGCCAAAAAACTCAAAGAAATGCCCAACCTGTACAATATTTCTCTTTCTGTCACTCTCCCTATGACTGTAATGAACCCTGTCCTGACTGGGTGGGTCGTAATCTCCCAGCTACATCAAAGCATGTTAAAGTTTGCTGTCTCCATAACCATAAGCAAGTCAAGGATGTTGTAACCAATGACGAGACGACTGAAGAGTATATCTTTATATATAATACGCTTCCATGGCTGTTCGTTTGTCTGTCCAGGATTTTAAATCACCTGTAACTCGCAAACCGTTTCACCTATGACCTGAAATTTGGTACATGTATACTATGTGACATCTACTATCCGCTTTCGGGATGCTGATTTTTAATTACTCTTTTTATTTTTATTTTATTTTATTGTAGAATCAGCAGGGCGGCCGTGTAGAGTGTGCGTACGTGCATTGTTCTCATTTCCTACCACCATCGCGGTCACTTCCCCTACCTCATCATATCTTTATTCATTCTTGAGGCAGTTTGAAGACTTAAGAGCCATCTTAAGTGAAAAATTAAGAAAAGCGTACTAAGTAATTGCAACACAAAAACTAACTTAATCAGTTTTAACGCAAAAAGATGCCGATGAAATAAGAGAAGCAGCGGGCCGCTAGGGTGGAGAAAAGAAGTGCTGCTCAGGAAGTAGCAAGCACATCAACTTCTGAGCAAACGAATGCTAAACAGAGACAGAGAAAGAGGATGAAAACTAGGAATACTCAAGTCAAGTGTATTTGCACGGTGTCCCCCTTGCCGCCCCTTAACTTTCATAAATGGCTCCCATCAGATGATGGTGCTCCGAACAGCCGTTTACATCACCTAATGGATTGTCCTGTTCAGCAGAGTAGTTATGCATTTTCTGAATGGTTAGCACATCAGCTAATGAAGCAGTCAGTCAACAGCACTAATCGAAGATAGTAGGCCTGCATATACTCACATGGGAAGGCAGAGGCCGAGCTCTCATAGTCACGGTCACCCTGAGAGTCAGTGGTCAACCTTAACTGTCATTTCCAACTTTATTGATATTGCATTTTAGATGCCTGAACAATAAATCTTATAATAAAACCATACCTAAAATCTTTAAGGTTTTAAATAGTTAATACTTCTTTGGAATGTGGAGTTTTATTATTTATCAAATATAGGATAAAGATGAAGAAATTCTGATATTGACCTAAATTTCGGCACAGCCAACATAGTAAAAAAGATCCTTCAGTATGTTTTTCACAATTTGCTTCACCACTTACAGACAAAGCCTTCTGATTGCAGTTGCTTCTGGAAGCTATCTTCACATTGAAGGTTTTTATGTGGTCAAAATGAAATGCATCCCAGTTTCATGGTGAAGCTCAAACCAAAATAGACAAAGGAAAGAAAGGAAAGGGCAAGGAAAAAGTCTTGTATCAATGCCTTTCTTCAAATTAGAGGGCACATAATGAGCTCTTCATTATTGAGAGCCTTCAGAAGAAAATGGAGCTTGCTTTGATGAAGCCTAGGTTGGATGAAAGCACCTCTTGTTTCTTTTGATTTAAATGATAATTTATTTCATACAAAGAGTAATGCTGGGTAATTACTGGTATGCTATCTGTCATCTGGAAAGGTTCTGCTGCACTACTACTGTGGCACATGTCACTAATGAGTCAGCAGACTAGCCTTTTATATAGAAAAGTTTGAGACTAAGCATGCAGCTAAGAACGTGACAGAATGAGCTCCTCAAGCAGCGTGAGATTAAACCGTCTCTGGGAAAGAGAGACGCTGTTACCAGCCGAGGATATAACCTCTCATGTTGACATAAAATGGACACTCTGGAATATGGTTCTGCTGCAGGATCAAGGTTTAGCATGATGTATATAATGATGTCTGAACCAGAAACCTTTTCATCAATATTCTATCTATCTATCTATCTATCTATCTATCTATCTATCTATCTATCTATCTATCTATCTATCTATCTATCTATCTATCTATCTATCTATCTATCTATCTATCTATCTATCTATCTATCTATCTATCTATCTATCTATCTATCTATCTATCTATCTATCTATCTATCTATCTATCTATCTATCTATCTATCTATCTGAGGAACCTAAAAACAGAGGCATTTATAATGTCAATGAGGCCACATGGCTTCTTTTAGGTGCTAAGAACTGGTAAGCCCTAACAAGGATATCCTCTAGAAGTTACTGTACACACTTCAGGTGATGAGGATAAATAAACATTTAAAGCAACTCGTCATATAACTGACACTATTTAAGCAGACTCTAATATGATTGGATATGTGAAGGGATACTAGGAACAATACAAACATTCCCTATCAAGAATTTAACAGAATGCTGCCAGTGGCCAGCTTCTGTAGCTGAGGATCAGACCGCCAAGGTCCCCGCCTTCGGCCACCACCCAACTCACACTGCACCCAACCTCCTTGGCCCCTCCCATAGGTGGTGAGCCAATGGGAAGAGGGACCCACGTTGCCTCTTTGGGCTGTGCCCGGCCTAACCCCATGGGTGCAGGCCCGGCCACCAGGCGCTCGCCATCGAGCCCCACCTCCAGGCCTGTGCGGTGCGGCATCCGCAGTGATGCGGGCTCTGCATCGGTCTGTCATGGTGAAAAAGGAGCTGAGCCATAAGGCGAAGCTCTCAATTTACCAGTCGATCTATGTTCCTACCCTCACCTATGGTCATGAGCTATGGGTAGTGACCGAAAGAACGAGATTGCAAATATGAGCAGCTGAAATGAGTTTCCTCCGCAGGGTGTCTGGGCTTTCCCTTAAAGATAGGGGGAGACGCTCAGTCATCCGGGAGGGGCTCAGAGTAGAGCTGCTGCTCCTCCGCATTGAGAGGAGTCAGATGAGGTGGCTCGGGCATCTGATCAGCTGCTGCCCTCGCAACCCGACCTCGGATAAGCAGAATAGGATGGATGGATGGATGGATGGATGGATGGATGGATGGATGGATGGATGGATGGATGGATGCCAGTGGCCTAGTGGCAAGCCCTCAGATTAGTAAATCATAAGATTGCTGGTCTCTCCTCTATCTTACCTTATTGTTCACTCATTCTGCTTGCACTTCTGTTCTAAATAGCACCTATATCTATGTAATGTATTGGCAGCATGAAGTGCCTGGAAAGCTGTCTGCTACAATGAATGCTTGCTAAGAGTGTTGAGTCACCAGTGACTGCTAAGGGGCAACACTGATTTAAAACAAGTTAGAAAATGTACACTGCAAAAATGAAATCTAAGTAAGTGAAAAGTATTTATATCAGAACATTAAACTGTAAGAATTATTGAATTATTGGTATTTATGATTTTTTTTTCACTTACTTTAAGAAATTTTGCAAATTTTGCTTACCCAATTGGCAGATATTTTTTCTAAATAAAAGTAAAACAACTCCCATTTAAAGTATTTTGTCTATTTTTTGTATATGCTTTTCTTGCAGTGTATACATGACACAGACAAAAAAAAAACTTTAAATGAGAGATGTTTTGCTTTTATTCAGCAAAAAAAATGCCAATGGGGTAAGCAAAATTTACTTGACAAGATTTTTTAAAGTAAGCTAAACAATCGTACATAAAAACTTTTTGATTAGTGAATCATTCTTACAATAAGCAAAACAAGATTTAATGTCATGATATAAATACTTTTCACTTGATAATACAGTATTTCATTTTTTGCAGTGTGGTATGATAGCTGCCTGCATTCTGGGAGTTCTTTAACTGTTAAGAAACTTGGAGCATTTTTAATTTATTTCCTTACTTCATCAAGGAAACAGATAAGACATTTTTGCTTAACAATATTTTGTAACAATGAACAATATGCAGATATAACAGTTGTCACAAAAACAACACAAAGTCATCAAGAAAGTTTGGGGCAGACACCTGTATATTGTTCCTTGGCTGTAAAAATGGTTGAAATTGATCAGAGATGTTCACAGATACGAGTCCAAAACAGAACTGAATGCATAGTGTCAAAGATGGCGGCTTTATTAGCCGAGCATGGAAGTTACATCATAAGTGGCACTTGTACCGGAAGTGACGCCGTCAGTGGTGCAGTGAACAGATGTGACATCATCAGTGCTCCCTGTACAGGAAGTGACATCTTCAGTGGCACCGTGAACGGAAGAGATGTCATCAGTGGCACTAGTACCAGATGTGACATCATCAGTGGAGCCGGTACCCTGCGAGATTTCCCATGGATGGTCTGCAAGGGATTGAGAGAGACAGTCAGTGCACCTTGCCGCCCCCTGGTCTGGCATATAATTACTATCATTCAGGCCCTTTAGCTGTCTCCCATTGCACATGTCGCTGAAGCTGCTCCTCTGTCTGGAGATGACACTGTTTAGTGGTTGCAGTGGATTCTCCATAATTGATAGGAGCCTGCTCAGCGCCCGTCGCTCTGCCACGGATGTCAAACTGTCCAGCTCCATGCCTACAATAGAGCCTGCTTTCCTCAGCAGTTTATCCAGGCGTGAGGCGTACTTCTTCTTTATGCTGCCTCCCCAGCACACCACTGTATAGAAGAGGGCATTCACCACAACCATCTGATAGAACATCTGCAGCATCTTATTGCAGATGTTGAAGGACGCCAGTCTTCTAAGGAAGTAGAGTCGGCTCTGTCCACTCTTGCACAGAGAATCAGTATTGGCAGTCCAGTCCAATTTATCATCCAGCTGCACTCCCAGGTATTTATAGGTCTGTACCCTCTGCACACAGTCACCTCTGATGATCACTGGGTCCAGGAGGGGCCTGGGCCTCCTAAAATCCACCACCAGCTCCTTGCTTTTGCTGGTGTTCAGGTGTAGGTGGTTTGAGTCGCACCATTTACTGCAAATAAAAAATATATACTGCAAATTCTGAGCACATTTATTCACAGTATGCGTAACGGCTTTGTTGTGCTTTGCAAAATCTGCAGATTTTTGTCTATATTTTCATTATATTTTGCTCAAGACAACACTAGATGAACGTAAGTACAGGACACATCAAAGCATATCCTCTTCCTGAATTGTACTTAACTTTTAAAACAGCTGTTCAAACAAAAAGAGGAAGACATGGCAATGGCGCAGGCTATCAATTACTTTATAACCTGAGAAAGGATGGGCATCTGAGACAACCTGTTTCTAAATGGGTTTAAAGCCTGGGAAAGGAAGACACGCTAGTAGGTGCTAAGCAACATCAAAATCTTTATTGCTTGGAAATAATTTTTTAATATCGACAGCCAGTCAATCAGGTGTATGTAGCAATCACATCTTGTGAAACTGCCAGGTAGAATTTTAAATAAATATGCCTTGTCTGAAGAGCGACATCAGAAGAGAACTGAGTGATGTCAGAAGAGATCAGAGCAACGTCAGAAAAGGGCGCCGGCAATGTATAGCCGTTTCCATCTGATTGTCAGAAAAGCATCTAATGAACAACTATGAGTGCTAGATCACAAGCCGCCTGCGGCATTCATCTTTGACATCTTTACTTTATCATAAGCTTTTTCTAAAGACTATATATATCCAGACGTTACTATCAATCTTATTTTCTATTATTCTTTGCTCTATTTAGTATTATTATTCATGTAATAAATACCACACTGCTTTTAACTTTCTATGCTTTGTCTTCATGTCTAGAGTGATTGAAGTAATAAGGTAGATTTCTTTGAGCACCTGGTGCAGCCAGAAGTTTGCCATACACTTTGCTCTGTGAAGTTTATTAAGGCTGAGGGTGAGAGCTCCACCCAATAGTAGGGAACAGTACGTAAAGTAAGACATTCTTGGTTGATTAAAGGCCTATAGCCTAGGATGTTGAGGCTTTGTATGTTTAAATATATTTCTAGAGACTGAAGTAAAATTTAGGTCTGAGATATATTTTAAAACTTTGTATATAGTTCGTGACGACAATAAGTAAGTCTCTTGAAGTGATATGAGAGTGGCAAGTTGTGTTTTTCTTAAGGCACTTGTGTGGTTTAAAATGCTAGAGGATTACCAGCTGTGTGTGTTCTTTACTTTTATTGTTACAAAACTCATTTACCTGACCTGATGTGACTGTTGACAGAGGGATATGCAAGTTGGCGTTGCAGAGGTTCTTTCAAGTTTATGCCGCAGCTGCACAGGCACCATTAGTCAGGACACACTAATTGCACTTTGCTATCTTGTATTGAGGATCTCTTTAGCCAACAGGAGAGGCTATTGTATTTGTAAAAGGTGGAAATGTACAAAACATTCAAGATAAAACAAATTCTCCCATGCTAAATCTGAAACAGTCTACTAATCCGTAATTGAAGTCACAAAATATTTCTCTGTTTTAAGATAGACAACTTTGAAAATTTGTCACGGCTTTTCAGTGTTTGTTCTTGAAATTTCAGAAATGTATACAGCGTGTTCTATTCAATATACATATAAAAAAATTAATTTTCCTTGAAGGATAGGTGTGCCAAAATTTCAACAAGGATAATCTACTGGGAGCCAAGTTGTTTCAGACAGACAGACATGAACATTGCCACAGATGCTTTTTTGCATCACCTAATAAAATGTACAACATCTAAATGGCAGTCATCAGACAGCCTTAAGGTGGAGAGGAAGTAACCCTCAGGTATTGAAAGCTGGATCAGTGCTTAACTAAGCATCTGCATGCCATATGACTGAATGTGCAATAGGAGGTAAATGCGCAGCTGTCTCAGGATGATTCCTTTCCCAAACAGAAGAAGATCCCACAGGTTATAAGGTTTTGGTATTCACTGAGGTTTCTTAGACAATGTGTTTGCGTAGATGTGTGCTCTGTTCCCAGCACTGCACACAGTCTCACTTTATTAAAGCAAATCAAGCACAAGGAGTATTCCCAGAGGAAGCACAGTGCTGAAGCGCTTGGATGGCTCACACAAAGACTGAAGTGTGAGATACTTGGCTGTCTAAGCTGCACCTTCACTTGCAGGGGCCAGCAGGATTGAGAGGACATGCAGTGGCATATCGGTACAAAACTAAGGTAATTAATGCAAGTCTGTGATTATCCCGCATATTGCGCTGCCCTACTGTTTTGCTGTCTTAATATTGATACAGGGGCGTCTTCGACAGGAACGGCTGAAACAGTGGCGAATAATGGTTGCCTTGGAAACACAGCCTCCAAATTGCCTTCCTGTTCCTGCAGCTTCATTATATCATCATTGTAAAACCTGACTAAATGAAAGGCGCTCCTCTTTGAGTTACTCACTTAATAAACAGCCTTCTCTATCAGGCAGGTCTGCGCGGCGGCCGCTCACCCGTGCCCCGGCGTCTGTTTGTGAGCACATCTTTGCGGCGCACTCTACCAGTATTACCTTATCATCCCAAGGGAGCTTTTCAGCAGGTTTCATTGTTGCATAGTGCCTTTGATACACACTGCAAAAGTGAAGGTTTTGTTGGGGAATGCTGAAGAATAATAATTTTTTTACATTTTATATATACAGTATATATTTCAGTATATATATATATATATATATATTTATATAAATATATATATATATACAATTTATGTATTATTGTCTGATGTTGAGATGAAAGTTAAACTGTGTAGGATAACTGTTGATTTCAAAGAATAATTCTCACCTTCTAAAACAAGAAAGGTTTATTTAGAGTCATTCATCTTATTACTTCTATCCCTGTGATTTTTATTAATTTTATTTGCATCTTCCCTTTGAGGAAATAAGACTGTATCTTTTTACAAGGAGTTCGTTGTCATTTGACATAAAAAGGAAATGAGGAATCAACAAAGGTTGGCCACTAAGCTTCATCTGATGTCCATTAGCTTGTCTGTGTACTCAGCAGTAGGATACTCTGTGCATTTCTCCGACTGCAAAGAACGTCTGAAGTTCTTGGGGCGATCGGTTAATCGGTTGTGCAACTGAAAAAGGAAGAGCATGTAACATACAGTATATAGTAGGGTAAGGAGGGAACAAAGACGGGGCAAATGAAAGAAGAAAAAATGGTGAAAGTAGGAGAGAAAAAGCTGCCATTAGAGAAGAAGAAGGAATATTAAAAAGTAAGCCAGGCTTTACAACCTGAAGAAATATATGATCCCAGGCTGAGAATGAGCTCAGCCTCTGTTATTTCTTTGAAACGTGTCTTTGAAGTTCTGTGAAAGAACATAAACAGAGAGATCAATGTGGCTGTGAGCTGGAATGTAATGTGTAAGGTCTTTGATTTTAACGTGTTGAACATGCTACCTGAAATGGCCTGCTGGCCGTCTCCCTCTTTCACTTACATAGATGGCTGGACACTTCCTAATGCAGTAAATTAGATTTTTAGACTGGCAAGTTGCTTATTATTTGCATTTACTAGAGGGACACAGCGGCTCCTGTTACAGCTCAAAGTGCCTGGTGGGGAATGTGTCTCTTCTCTGAGAAATGAGGTACGGATTAGACATTTACATAGATTAGGTTGTTAATGAAAGGAGGTTGAGGGAGGGTTATGTAAAAAGGAAAGAAGGAGCTGTACAGAAGCTAGCTGTGTGAGTCAGGTGACTTGTAATAGACAAATGTTTTAAGTTCTGGAAAGCTAATACAAAGGCTGGTATTTAAAATGGTAGAGTTGCACTGGAAGCATTGACAGTGAACCTGAGAGGTGGATGTAAACTATTAAAATCATTAATGAATTACTGTAGCTGTCCTCTGGAGCATGAAGCAGAACCAGCACAATCATTGAAATATGTTTTGTACAGGTCTGATGCAAAGCCTAGTTAAAAGGAAAGAAACACTCTTCTACCTGGTCAACCAAGATGTTGGCATAGCTTGGTCCCATTCTACTAATTATCGCAACTCCACTGATCAAGTAAAAAAACTTATCATCAAAAGGGAAAGCAATGAGGGTAAGAACCATTTCTGCCAGTCTGATGAGGGTGTTCATGGAGGATCCTTCATTGGTTGTCTGTTGAATTCCTGTCTGAGAGTGATGAGACCTTCATTGTGAGGAATGACTAAATACAAAGAGGTGGTGCATGGTAAGGATAAAACAATTAAGACTGGAAAGCCTTAAAATGGCAAACAACTGAACAGCATGGTCAGTGGTCTTGTGAGACTGTCTATGAAAGCTGAAATAACTCTAGTGAGAGAGTCGCATGAAGAAACAATATTACATTCAGGATTCTCCAGTTTGCGGATTTGGGGGAGATATCTGTGGTGGCATCAACAATGAGATGGTCAGCGTTGGGAAGCAGTTCTTTTCTGCTGATGAGAAGAGAAATGGTAGAATTAACTATATATTTATATAAATAAATAAATATTTGTCCCCTGCTCACTTCGCTTGCCAACCCCCGGGCTTGCGCTACGTGCTAGCCTTTTTGTATTTCTGCTGCTTGCGTATGGGGATGCAGGATGTAAAATTTAAGCAGATTTTTATTTTCATGGGAATTGTTACATATGCATTAATGCAATGTATAACTGCTCGTGATTGAATTTCGTTTCTTTCTCTCTATTAAATTAAATGACTTTTTTGAATGTTTGGCTCTGAATTTTGTTAATTGTCTTTACAAAAACTAATCTAACAGGAAACTGTTAATGTTTTAATATGAATGGCATATCAAGATTTCCTTTGTTGTCTAATGTTATCCGCGGAAGATGTACTACATTACCTTTCTTGGATACATCCTTCTTTCTACAGTAATTTGTGTGTTGGAATATCGGACGGTGTTAATGGTTGTAGATATTCTTCAGGATATTGTAAGTTGTTGTTTTCATCTTCCGCATGATCACCACCAACTGTTTCAGCGTAGTCCATTGATACGCATTTAACCAATTTGCTATGTAACCAATCGACATTTTTGGCTTTAATTCGTTTGACTTACTCGTTTCTCGGTGCTAGGATTGCCCGTATACTCATTTTTTCTTAATAAGATTTGCACATAATATGTCTTCTTTAATTGGGAACTTAAGAAGAGAGGAAAACTAAAATGTATTAGAGCTGAGAGCACAGGAAGTGTGTCTGACAAAAGCATTCACACGAATGAGAGTTGAGAGGACGGTGGTCTTGTTTGAAAATGTTTGAGAGGAGGGTGTGACTTGAAAAAATCTCAAGGTAAAAGTCTCGTCTCATGGGACTTGAAAAAATGTCTCTTCCAAAAAAGTCTTGTTGCGTCAAAGGATTTTTTTTATGTAAGAGAGAGATATATAAAAGAACACATGGTTTCCCTATACCCTTTCATTTCTTCTCTAAGTAGTAAGATAGAGAGAGGTATAGGGCACTTGTGCTGGAAGCCCTCAGATCTTATTGCAGACACACCCATATCATATGCACATGAAACCGTAAAGATCAATTCAGCAGGTTCTTGTCCCTGCAACCTTGCAGCTGGATTTTGACCCCTTTGTGCAGATGTTCTTTTTCTGAACATTCTACTATGAAGAACGGTCATGAATGATGCTATATTTTAATGAATGTTGGTAGTAAGAGTGAGAGGTGATGCCTCGCAGCATGTGCAGCATCTTACCTTTAGCCCATGTTGGTAGGTGAAGAACCTGGAAAGGGTCACTCAGGCAGATGTTGGATGAAAAAGCAATCTGCATTTGTTGAGAGACATCCAGGAAGGTGCTTCTTAGAGTGTGAAAGCGCTCTAGAAGAAAGAAAAGCGAAGCACGTGCAGCGGGAAAGCTACCTGCTAATCATCGAGAAAATCACGTTTAATTTCAGCTTTTCACAGCCAAGCGGCTTCTGTTGGGACGCAATGAATGGAAAGCATCACAGGCGAACACAGTCATTAGCCTTTCTTTCTTCTCCTAATCTTCAGTATTCTCCGTGTGCGAGACCAGCTGAAGGAGGTGTGAGGATTTGAATGGACGCCTTTCGGCTGATTGCCGGAATGCCAGTTTGGAGAGAAGATTGCTGTATCGGGGTGAGGGCCATTATCACCGGCACCATTCATGCCTCCTGTAATGACAGCCCATTCAGCTTGCAGATGGCACAGCAGCTTTGCTTTGCTGACACCGCACCTACGGCTTTCACTTGCACAAAGCCATTCTTAAGAGTAACCAAAATAAATCCGTGTGATAAGCCTGGCATAGGGACAAAAATACAACAAAACAACAGGTGCACAGAAGTGAGTGTCGTCTTCCTGCCTCCTGTTAAAGTACGTACGCTCTTCTAACAGGTCACCTACACCTTAATACACTTAATGCTTGTTTTAGTTGTGAATGGAAGCTTAGCCACACTGAATGTGGCAACAGTAATTGAGTAAAGAGCAGAGTGTGTACGATGATCTCCTAAGATTCAAATAAGTGCTTCTTAAAAACAGTATATTGGGAGAAGGATGCTAAGGATAGAGCTGCCAGGGAAGAGGAAAAGAAGAAGGCCTAAGAGAAGGTTTATGGATGTGGTGAGAGAGGACATGCAGGTGATGGGTTTAACAGAGCAAGATACAGAGGACAGAAAGATATGGAAGAGGATGATCCGCTGTGGCAACCCCTAACGAGAGTAGCCGAAAGAAGAAGAACAAGAAGAAAAACAGATCAAATTTCACTTTCATTGTGGTGATATAGTACCACCATCGTGATCTCTGAGCTTGTCTGATTATCTCAAAGGTAAGCAAACAATTTCAGTTGGGTCAATTACTTTGAATTTTGCCAAATGTACTGAAATAGCAGACTAGTGGTTGCTATCTCGAGAGGTTCTTTCATCATGAACTGCGATCCTCTGTAGCATGGCGCATGATGTCTGACGGACATGTTTGTAAAGAGAGTTTCTGGCTGGACCCTTTATCCATACTTTGTCATTGAATTTAGTCAGTCAGTCAGTCATTCTCCATATTGTTATATCCTAACACAGGGTCGCGTGGGTCGGCTGGAGCCAATCCCAGCCAGCACAGGGCGCAAGGCAGGAACCAATCCCAGGCAGGTCGCCAACCCACCACAGGACACACACACACACACACCAAGCACACATTAGGGACAATTGAGGATCACCAATACTGTGGGAGGAAACCGGAACACCCGGAAGAAACCCATGCAGACACATGGAGAACATGCAAACTCCACGCAGGGAAGACCTGGAAAGCGAACCCAGGACTCTTTACTGCGAGCACCACCGTGACGCCCTCATTGAATTCAAATCATAATTTTTGTTCAGTCTCTTGTTTCATGTACTGGAGTTTCCATTTCTTTGTGTTCAATTCAAAGGTTCCTATTAACATAATCCTGCATATGCCTGGTATGAAAAATGAAAAACCCATGGGGCACATAAAGGCCCATGTGGGCATGCGTAAAGTACATACAGACCATGGCAAGGGAAAGATTTGAATCTCAGACTTTGAAACTGTGACGCAGCTGGGCTAACCATTTCACCTATGTCTATAAATGAAATCTATTATGCAGGTATATATTATATAGTGCCTTTCATCTATCTATCTATCTATCTATCTATCTATCTATCTATCTATCTATCTATCTATCTATCTATCTATCTATCTATCTATCTATCTATCTATCTATCTATCTATCTATCTATCTATCTATCTATCTATCTATCTATCTATCTATTATATAGTGCCTTTCACATATCTATCTATCTATCTATCTATCTATCTATCTATCTATCTATCTATCTATCTATCTATCTATCTATCTATCTATCTATCTATCTATCTATCTATCTATCTATCTATCTATCTATCTATCTAATAGGGGCACAATAGAAGAGTTAGCAAGAAGAATAAAGGATATGAAAGCTCTCAGTGTGAGGCTGAGCAGCGCTAACCATTGTCTAGAAATATTTTTGGAAATATTACTATTCATATTAATTATAACGTGTAAACTTACAGATTCTATAAGAATAGATTGGAGCAGAGGAGAAGAAGAAACCACCAATGCTCTACTTTGCCATTCTTCAATTTGCCAGCTAAGGTTAACTATTAAGAGGTCGGCCACCATTCAATAAGATCTTTGGAGGTCAAACACTAAGACGGTTTTAATCCTCCAATATTGTTGCAGTCATCTTAAAAGCGTCTAAACTATAAATAACCAAAATGGCTTTCTGATTATGTTGAATGTCATACTTTTGGTCTTATAGAAGTGGTAGTAGTAGAACTGTCAAATGTACAGAGTAGACAAACCTTACATGCCACATTAAATATCCACATAGAATCTGAATTGCAGATATTTTAAAGTTTTAAGTAAGTCACTCATTTATTTATGGTTAGTAACTGCATTTTCATTAACCTCCTTAATACACATTTTGAAATTGCTGAACAAAAAAACAGTAATGGAAATTGAAAAAAAAAACCTCTAAAAATTTGCAAAAATGTTTATATGCTCATGTGAGGTCGTTTTTCAGGCGATTTAACAAAGCAATAATTCGTAAAACTGCAATGGAAACACTTTTTTCACATTTAGGTGACATGACATGGCATAAGTTTTCAGACACCTGTGCAAATATGATGTGGCAAACACAACAGTATCATGAGCACTGCCAGGTGACTCAACACAAATGTTCCTGATCATTAATCTGTCGTGAACAACCGCCTGCCAAACAACAGATGTCCAGCCTTTCCTGTTAACATAATCCTTCTCAATCCTGTTCACGAATGTAGAGGTAGAACAAAGTAGGAACCATCCCAGGATAGAGTGCCAGTCCATCACAGGAGACATCCTGATACACTCCCACACAAGTAATTTAGATTCACCAGTCTACCGAACACCCGCCTCTTAGGGATGTGAGGCATAATGCCCACCCAATAGAGAGAACGTAAAACTCCACACAAATAGGAATGGGGCCAAGATTGTAAGGAAAGTACTCTGGAGTTGACCACTGCAGCTAAAGTTTGTATACCTTTAATGATGGGTAGTGGAAAACACTAGCAGCTGCATTTGAACCGCTGCTTTATCTGAGACCAGTTCAACAAGTACTTTTTCCTTTTTACAATTTCTGCTAGTAGCAGGATGGCACTTTAGGATGGACATGTTTTGGACCTGAAGCCTTGCTTCTCTTTGTTGAATCTCAGATGCTGTTTGCTTGTCGGTGTTGCACTGTGTAGGTGTTTCAAGCGCTGCCAAAGAGATGAATGAAGCAGCGGGAGGTGGACAATTGTAACAGTACAGAGCAATATTGCTTGTTTATTCCTTGTTTTCATTTCATGGTCTGATACGAGCCTTCACTCATTAGCTAGAAAGCCATCAGCAGGTTTTCTTGTTTTTTTACTTTCTACTTTTTTTAATCTTCTTTTACTTTGGAGTTGGGAGTTGCAGGAATGCTGAGTGCCGAGGCCTCTAACTGGACCAGCTTTCCTTTTCAGAAGATGTGTGGGTGTTTCCTGTTTTTGCCAGAAGTCAGCTTTTATCTAGTAAAGTCTGCGTGGCAATGTCTTGCTTTTTTTCTGCAGATGCAACTAGGTGTTTTTCTTTGACAGCCTCAGACCTGTTCTTCAGTCATGACAGATAGGTTGCTTCAGTTAAAACACTGTAAGAAATTAAAAATGCCTTACTTATTATAAACACACTGTATACATTTTATTAAATCCACCTATCTAGTTCTGTGTAGAAGAACTCCTTGTTTCTTCTAGAAGAGCCCGATTTCTTTCAGGTATGAATTTAACAACTTTCTTGTAATATTCTATAGACAGTTTGATCCATGTTGACTTAATAGAATCATGCAGACAGAACTCGTATATTTAGTTTTTGACCACTCACTCATGCTGTGAACCTCCCCTTCCATGTCATCCCAAAAGTACTAATCTGGGCTGTGCAGGCCATTGGAGTAACCTAAAAGTCACCATCTTGTTCATAAATCCAATCTGAGGTGATATGTGCTTCGTAACATGGTGCTTTATCTTGCTGGGAGTAATTGTTTTAAAATGTTCTAAACTGCGACACCTTGTTAAAATTGTTTTTTGTGTGGTCTAATACATTTTTTCAATTCCATCGTTATGGATCATTTGAGAGTTCTAACACCAAGAAATGTATCAACAGACTGTATATACTCGCATATAAGTCGGGTCTCGAAACCCGAAGAAATCGATCAAAAAATATGCCTGTTCAAAACTATGACACTTATTTTTTTTACTTCTTCCAATCACGCATCAGTTTCTCAGACACATCAAATTTTGTTTCAGCAGTGCAGTTACTAATTTCCTTCACCACTTCAACGACGTTTAATTTAAAACCAGCTTCGTATTTTCTTCTGTTCAAACGTTCCATCGTAGATAAGGGATGATTTTACAATAAAGGTGTATGAGGGTGTGAGATACAAAAAACACAAATCAGTACAAACGTCGCTCAGGAATAGTTTGGGTATTACGGTGTGATCACGTAGGCACAATACATAGAAAAAAATGGCCGTGTGCTCTGTGGTTAATCTCTCAGGTAGGCATTAGCATATCATCATCTCTTGGACCAATAGTGTGAGTTTTCGGCATTCGACTTATAAGACCGACATTATAAAATACAGGAAATTATATGGTAAAATCAAGTCCCGACTTATCTGTGGGAGAAATTAAACGCGAGTATATACGGTATGTGTTTTTTATTAATAATTCAGTTTAGAATACATACAAAACTTTTTGCTGTTTAATTTTAAGTTTTAGTTGTGCCACCTTTTCGTACCTTTAGTATATTGTTACTCAATTGCTAGGATGTGTGTCACTTTTACTAGGAGGAGACTCCCAAGAGACACTATGCACTGCGTCATGATTCATTGATTTATAACTCCAAAAAGCACTAAATAAAGCATCCGAAATTATGGATGAAAATCTCACAAAATCTCAATCTTCTGCTTATGATCTTCAAAGCTTTACAGTTAGTAACTCTTAGCATTCCATTTCTCAACTAAGTTAATATTTTTAGCGTTTTAGTTCTGGTGACAACTTGTCTTGTTGGTCAACAGCTGTTGCCAATTCTTGTTCAAACTTTACTCATGGTTTTGCTCTCTGGTTTTTGGCAACCACATTTGAGAATTTTAGATAACGACTTGAATTCATGTGTGTCTACTATTCCTTTTAACATTGTCTTTGCAGTCTCTCACTAATTCTGTTGTAAACAGGTGATACATAGAGGTTGGTTGGAACCAAAAATCAGGTGGACCTGGTCTCTTCCGCAGGCCATCTGAGCCTAGCAAAACATTTAAAAGGTAGACTAAGGCCTTAAACGATGCACATAGTCAACAACAATTCTTTGGTACACTGTGGTATTCAGATGATGTTCAGTAGGTACTGTATTAGATGTTTGTCAGCTAACATTCCACATACCATTAAAGGACCACCACTTTCACGCACTGTTCACACAAGGCAAGGTAGTTTGATGGATTCACACTGTTTATGACAATTTCTGACCTGAATGTTTGTGTATTGCAGCAACAATAGAAATTCATCAACCAGGTGCATTTTTTTAGTATTCAATTGCTTAGTTTTGGTGATTAGATTCCCAATGTAGCCTCATTTTCCTGTTCACAGCTAGAAGGACTGCAACCCGATGCAGTCTTTTTCTATAATATCCCATCTTCTTCAAGGCCCAACATGTCCAGCATCTGTGTTCACAGATGTATCTCTACACACCAGCATTATAAACAACCATCATTTGAGTTATTTCTGGACTTTCTTTTAGCTTAAACGAGAAAGGCCATTCTGCTCTGAACTCTTTTGTTCAAAACTTTTTTTTCACCAAATAAAACTGCCAATCCGTTTATTGCACCCTTCTCCATAAATCATACAGACTGTATTCCTGAATATTCCCAGAAGGTAGCTGTATCCGAGATGCTGGAACCATAACGTCTCACTTACAAAATTTCCTTCCACTTTACATCTGATAGTGCAGGAAGAAGAAGGTGGAGAAAATGGAAGGATGAATTTTAGAAAGATCTTCTTGTGGCAGAGATTTCTGGGCAGGTTCTGTTTAACAAAGTTTCTCATTTGAAGGTAGTGAAAGAAATGTGCTGCTGGAAAGTTACATTTGGAATGTAATTGTTCATAGGATGCGAAGACGTTGTCTATGTACAGATCTCTAAGTGATTTAATTACAAATGTTTTCCAGACATTAAAAACTGTATACGTTTGGGAGGGTGGAAAAAGGTGGTTCTCGTCACAGATAAAAACTTCTCTGTCTTGAAGTATTTCCTACATTGGTTCCATATTCTGAGTGAGTGAAGCACAATTGGGTTGTTAGTATATTGGCGATAACTTGTATTTATTGGGTGCAAAGCAAAGGATATAAATAAGATAGATAGATAGATAGATAGATAGATAGATAGATAGATAGATAGATAGATAGATAGATAGATAGATAGATAGATAGATAGATAGATAGATAGATAGATAGATAGATAGATAGATAGATAGATAGATAGATAGATAGATAGATAGATAGATAGATAGATAGATAGATAGATAGATAGATACTTTATTAATCCCAAGGGGAAATTCACATACTCCAGCAGCAGCATACTGATAAAGAACAATATTAAATTAAAGAGTGATAACAATGCCGATAAAAATGCAGGTATACAGACAGACAATATTTTTGTATAATTTTAACATTTACCCCCCCAACCGGGTGGAATTGAAGAGTCGCATAGTGTGGGGGAGGAACGATCTCCTCAGTCTGTCAGTGAAGCAGGACGGTGACAGCAGTCTGTCACTGAAGCTGCTCCTCTGTCTGGAGATGACACTGATTAGTGGATGCAGTGGATTCTCCATTATTGACAGGAGCCTTCTCAGTGCCCGTCGCTCTGCCACAGATGTCAAACTGTCCAGCTCCATGCCTACAATAGAGCCTGCCTTCCTAAACCAGTTTGTCCAGGCGTGAGGCGTCTCTCTTCTTTATGCTGCCTCCCCAGCACACAACCATAGAAGAGGGCACTCGCCACAATCGTCTGATAGAACATCTGCAGCATCTTATTGCAGATGTTGAAGGACGCCAGCCTTCTAAGGAAGTATAGTCGGCTCTGTCCTTTCTTACACAGAGCATCAGTATTGGCAGTCCAGTCCAATTTATCATCCATCTGCACTCCCAGGTATTTATAGGTTTGCACCCTCTGCACACAGTCACCTCTGATGATTATGGGGTCCATGAGGGGCCTGGGCCTCCTAAAATCCTCCTAAAATCCACCACCAGCTCCTTGGTTTTGCTGGTTTTCAGTTGTAGGTGGTTTGAGTCGCACCATTTAACAAAGTCCTTGATTAAGTTCCTATACTCCTCTTCCTGCCCATTCCTGAAGCAGCCCACGATAGCAGTGTCGTCAGCGAACTTTTGCACGTGGCAGGACTCCGAGTTGTATTGGAAGTCCAATATATATAGGCTGAACAGGACAGTCCCCTGCGGCGCTCCTGTATTGCTGACCACAATGTCAAACCTGCAGTTCCTGAGATGCACATACTGAGGTCTGTCTGTAAGATAGTCCACGATCCATGCCACCAGGTATGAATCTACTCCCATCTCTGACAGCTTGTCCCTAAGGAGCATAGGTTGGATGGTGTTGAAATAAGTACTGTAGGATTTCATTTCTATTGTGGACCAAGCCTGCATATGTTCATCTATTTATGTCCGTGTCCATGTTTTTATAGATTATATATTTGCTGCCAAGTAATTAAATTGAAAGTTAGGTAGAGCCATGCTACCCATCTGTCTTAGGTCTTTGTAGGGTCATCTTTTGAATACATGGATATTTTGAATTCCAAATAAATGAGGTTATGGTTGAGTCTAATTTCTTGAAAAATGATCTATTGATGTATATTGGAATGTTTTGAAATAAAAAGAGAAGCTTGGGAAGGATATTCATCTTAACAATGTTAATTCTTCCAGTTAAAGTGAAATGAAGGGTTGGCCATCTATGCAAGTCTTGCTTCATTTTTTCCATACAGACGGCAGAGACTCCTGATTTCACTGTTCTACCCACTTAGCTGTTAGAGTAGCACAGCGGAGACCTGTAAGTCCATCCACCCATCAGTCCATTAGTAAGCTGCCAAACCCAGTTCAGCATTGCTGGTGCTAAAATTTGGAATCATTGGTGGAAAGGGTAGACTAGTAAATCTTTTTTTTGCAAAAAACTATGTGACTTGGAGCTGAGAACTAATTGTGGGCTGAATTCCCTCATCTTTTAAAAAGTCTGTTTGCTTGTTTGTGGAGGTATGCCAGGTTCTACTCAAGTAATCAATGAAAAATCTCATAGTTATACATGTGTGTCATATAAGGTACTGTTGTGTTAGATTTTTTTTTCAGTTAAACAAATGGTTTAAATACATTTTTACTGTATATGAAAATGTGATTTTTTTTATTTAAACAAAAGATGCAATTTTTTATTTAAATAGTGCTACCAGTTCAATAATAATAATAATACATTTTATTTAAATATCACCTGTCCCATGCTCAAAACTCTTTGCAAAAATTCAGAAAGGGTAACAGGGCATTTACAACTTTTGGATAGAAATAATATCTGCATAAAATAACTAAATAAAGATAAATACAGGATAAACAAAGCATTAAAATAGAATAAGTGACTGCAAACCCGAATAAAATACAAAAATACGAACACTACAAGAAAACCCTGAAAAAATAATTTGTGATGCCAACGCAATTCTTCTTGGGCACCTGGACAGAGAGGTTCAACTGAAAGAAGGGTCAGGATGTCAGGGTGAGTTCAATGACTTCCTGAACAAAGGGGTTTACAGTTGAATGAATTGAGTCGTCTGATTTCATTAATTTAAGGAGGTCATTCCAAAGTCTGGGTGCTACACAGCTGAAGGCTCGGTCACCCGAAGAGTGCAGGTTAGTTTCATGGTATAAGAGGATTGCAAGAGGACCTTAGTGGGAGCACAGAAGAGTAGTGATGTTGGGTACTGAGACAGTCTGGTGCAAGGCCACTTAAAGCTTTATAGGTTATTAGTAGAATTTAATACTCAGTCCTGTGGGACGGTGGAGCAGGATGGCTGTTCTTACTCACTGTTGTTGGTTTGTGTAAGGACTCTTGCAGCGGAGTCTGAATCAAATGGAGCTGTGATACGAGATTAGAAGAGGGAGTTAGAGCAGTCGATGCAGGATGTGATAGAAGCATGGACATGTTTCTCAACATTGGAAAAGTGACGAATGAGCAAACACGAGGTATGTTATGGAGATGGAAGCAAGAACGTTTTTTTTATTGTGATGAATGTGGGTAGAATAAGAAAGGGAAGAATAAAAAATGACACCAAATTTCCTAGCAGAAGAAGAAAGTCTGATGAGATCCTCAGCACTACCAGTGCTAGCATTCAAAACATGCAGATGTTTAAAATACTTTTTTAAACAATTGAAACAAAGAGTGTCACTTTTTATTTAAACAGACCAAATGTATAATGTAAATAAGGATTTTACTGCAAGTGGTATCTTATGAATAACAAACAAATTAAAGACTACAAGTTGTAACTGCTTATAATCCCCAGACTTGACAAAAGTATAATCAGTCGTTTTCAAACACTTACACAGCGTGGATGTGTTTAGGGAGGCCAACGGTGAAGCCAAAGGCATCAAATGAAAGGGCATGGATTGTTTGTTTTTTAGGTGTGTCTGCAAATTGCTCATATTTGACCATTGAATGACTATCTTTTTCAAAACACGACAGCAGACCCACATAACACAGGTTTGTCTTTTCTGCATTTAAAAGAAATGCTCCTGACACAGTCCCACTTGGGTATGTATATTGTTTGGACTGGAGTATAAATATTGTTGCCAAAAATAAGAATATCTCTATGAAGTGTTGTATTAGAAATTTTGGAGAAAATGACTCTCCAGAGCATAATTAAAAAAGCAGAAGAAAAGCATGAGAGATGGAGGTGTGCTTGCAGCACAGATTTGGATATTGCCTCTGTAACACAGTGCTGAGTGAGCTTAACTACCTTAATAGTGAAAAATGGCAGCTCTTCTCTTTTGATGCCCTCGCTTGTTTAGCAAAGCCAGGATGCATTGCCTTGCTAAGCGGTGCTCCCACTATTGTCAGCAGTCACAGATTTATTGCTGCACTTATCAGCGGTTATTGGTTGTCGTTTTTTAAGTGGATGTTCTTTCATGTATGCATAACAGGCAAAACCAACTTCTGTTTCTCTACTATTAAATCTGCCAGGGACAGTGTGCTGGGCGAGCAGACTCGGGAGAACTCCTTGCACTGCCCTCTTGCCAGCTGGCACACTTTTTCTGTCCTACTTGGTTTTGCTTATGGACTTACTTTTTTCAGGGAATAGCTTTGTGTAATGTCTGTCTCCTTTCTTTTGCTTTGTAGGGTCTTCCTGAAGGACAGACAGCACCCTGGGACACTGCCAAAAAAGATGAGAACCGTAACAAAAACCGTTATGGCAACATCATTGCATGTGAGTCCTGGAGTTTAATGCATTTGTGCAGACATTTGAGTCAAAAAAGGCACAGGATCAGGAATATCATGTGAAACCTGAGCTACATGCTGTATATGCCCACACACACATGCCTGCTGAGGGGCACTTTCATCTATATCACATAAAATCTCCACACTCACGTAGACAGGAATTAACATACAAGACATAACTGAGTGGCTTTCCAGTTCTCTCAAGCCTAAATAAACAAGCAGGTAGCTGTCAGGGGGTGGCAGAGTTTGTCTGCTTGGCCTGTAAATTCCTTTGTCACAGACGCTCTCTGTTCTGCCTAAATCACTGACCTCACTATAAATCTTGCAGGTTGAGTATGCTGCCTCCTACTGGATTGCTGCTTGTTATTCATCTGCTATTCCTAAATGAACAGTAGGCCTTTGACATTTGGCCCTGGGTCACATCACACCAATGTGCAGCTCAGTGGTGTTCACACATACAGTATGAACAGTATTATTATTGTCCATCCATTTATTATTAAATTTACATAATCCGGTTCAAAGCCAAATGTATCCATATTACTAACTGAAGGTTGTAAACCGGATATGGACGCAGGGCGCTGGGCACAGGGCGCATCGAGGCGCACGCGCACTGCCGCACTGCAATGAGCCCGCCCATAGCTAACGACACAGCCACAGAGAAGAGAACGTTGTAAACCGGATGTCACGAATTGCCTACCAGTGTGATATGACAAAGCCACAGAAAACACAGATTGGATGTACCAGACTCAGCTGTTTTCTATACTGTACAAATCCGAGCCCATAGCTAACGACACAGCCACAGAGAAAACAGAAATGAAACGATTCAGCGCATATTTGAATCACATTACGGTATTACAGTACGGAATCCCCAGATGTCCAGACTTCAAAGCGCACGTGCACTGCCGCCTACAACGCGCTTCTGAAACACCACAGGCAGAGGAGTCACGGCTCAAAAACGAAACAGCTCCCAGGCAAAGGAGTCATGGCTCAGAAACGAAACAGCTCAACCAACGGAAATACAAATCCGAGCCCATAGCTAACGACACAGCCACGGAGAAAACAAAAACGAAACGATTTAGCGCATATGTGAATCACATTACAGTATTACAGTACGGAATCCCCAGACGTCCAGACTACACAGCATATTTGAATCACATTACAGTATTACAGTACGGAATCCCCAGACGTCCAGACTACACAGCATATTTGAATCACATTACAGTATTACAGTACGGAATCCACAAAGGTCCAGACTACACAGCATATTTGAATCACATTACAGTATTACAGTAATACATTATTAACAGGCCAGCCACAATAAATGAACGCTCCATATTAAACATAAGTGCGATTATAATTCCTAACAGTAAACGACTTATAGCTAACGGAGTCACGGCTCTGAAAAGAAACTGCTCAACTAACGGAAATACAAAAATGAGCCCGTATGGATAGAATGAATGAACGAAGGTGCCCACACAAAGACACCGCTTTAGTACAAATATGTTTATTTAATTAAATGACAACTTTACCATGGATACGAGCTGTAAACTAAACCAGAGGTAAAGCGTGCACGCCAGGTTGTACAGCCGCCCGAACGCGACCGCCCACACCACCGCATATACCACGTTCGTTTAGTAATGTAGCCCTCCATGCCCGGATCCGCCGACATGGCCACTTCAGCACGCGAATCCGCCGCCATCAGCAAACGACTTCTCGCTGACGACACAGCCATAGAGACACAAAAACGAAACTGCATGGCTAAAAACAATAAACGAAGGCGCCTACAACTGAGTCACAGCTCCAACAAATATGTTTATTTAATTAAATGAACTTTCCCAGGACACACCCACCCTCCATGATATTTTCATCCCTCCAAGTATCTGAGGGAACACAAAGTGATTGCCATTCTTGGATTTGCGATTCTTTCGAGAATCGCGGGCTTGCTGGTATAACAGAAAAGGCCATTCTCAAAACCCCTTAATCCTGTTCAGCATTGCAGGGACACAGGAGAGAGCGGAGAGGGAGCTCAGGGGTCAGTAATGGAGCTCAGGGGGAGATGGAAAAAGAAGGTTGGGGTATGTAACATTATCCTTGGTAGCATAGTTAGCTGTGGGCATCTCAGAGTTAGCCGTCCCATCCCATTCTGCTTAGCGCTGCAACGAGCGTTACTCGATCTGCCAAAGCATTTCTTCATTTTCCTCTCAAAATAATCAGTTCCTAAATAGCTGCCTAAGCTCCACAGTAGTCCCATGAAAACAGCAGTTGCTCATGTGTCACATAAGCTAATAAATCATTTTTGAGTCACATTTATAAATGAGTTTCTTTCTGCTGTTTTCAATCAAAATGTTCATGTACTGTTAACTTTTCATTACATCATTATAGTATGTATGCTTTGAACTAACATAACTCTTACCTGTTGTTGCTCTATTTCACATAAGGTATGGTGCCAGGATGCAAAGTTTTCTGTATGTGAAGGTCTGAACTGTAATTCAGTTTTTTGAAACGCATTTCCACATCATTTTGTACTAGCAGGGATACCCGGCTGTCGCTTCAATTAGAAAAAAGTGAAACAGTTTCCATTTATTATTTTTCAGTTACCGTACAGTTAGGTCCATAAATATTTGCAGAGAAACAACTTTTTTCTAATTTTGGTTCTGTACATTACCACAATGAATTTTAAATGAAACATCTCAGATGCAGTTGAAGTGCAGACTTTCAGCTTTAATTCAGTGGGGTGAACAAAACGATTGCATAAAAATGTGAGGCAACTAAAGCAATTTTTTAACACAATCCCTCCATTTCAGGGGCTCAAAAGTAATTGGACAAATTAAATAACTGGAAATAAAATGTCTGCGGTGGGTTGGCACCCTGCCCGGGATTGTTTCCTGCCTTGTGCCCTATGTTGGCTGGGATTGGCTCCAGCAGACCCCCGTGACCCTGTGTTCGGATTCAACGGGTTAGGAAATGGATGGATGGTTGGGTGAAATAAAATGTTCATTTCTAATACTTGGTTGAAAACCCTTTGCTGGCAATGACAGCCTGAAGTCTTGAACTCCTGGACATCACCAGATGCTGGGTTTCCTCCTTTTTAATGCTCTGCCAGGCCTTTACTGCAGCGGCTTTCAGTTGCTGTTTGTTTGTGGGCCTTTCTGTCTGAAGTTTAGTCTTCAACAAGTGAAATGCCTGCTCAATTGGGTTAAGATCAGGTGACTGACTTGGCCATTCAAGAATTTTCCACTTCTTTGCTTTAATAAACTCCTGGGTTGCTTTGGCTGTATGTTTTGGGTCATTGTCCATCTGTATCATGAAACGCCACCCAATCAGTTTGACTGCATTTAGCTGGATTTGAGCAGACAGTATGTCTCTGAACACCTCAGAATTCATTCGGCTGCTTCTGTCCTGTGTCACATCATCAATAAACACTAGTGTCCCAGTGCCACTGGCAGCCATGCATGCCCAAGCCATCACACTGCCTCCACCGTGTTTTACAGATGATGTGGTATGCTTTGGATAATGAGCTGTTCCACGCCTTCTCCATACTTTTTTCTTGCCATCATTCTGGTAGAGGCTGATCTTGGTTTCATCTGTCCAAAGAATGTTTTTGCAGAACTGTGCTGGCTTTTTTAGATGTTCTTTAGCAAAGTCCAATCTAGCCTTTCTATTCTTGAAGCTTATGAGTGGCTTGCACCTTGCAGTGCACCCTCTGTATTTACTTTCATGCAGTCTTCTCTTTATGGTGGACTTGTCCGATATCGATACGCCTACCCCCTGGAGAGTGTTGTTCACTTGGTTGGCTGTTGTGAAGGGGTTTCTCTTCACCATGGAAATGATTCTGCGATCATCCACCACTGTTGTCTTCCATGGATGTCCAGGTCTTTTTGCGTTGCTGAGTTCACCAGTGCTTGCTTTCTTTCTCAGGATGTACCAAACTGTAGATTTTGCCACTCGTAATATTGTAGCAATTTCTCGGATGGGTTTTTTCTGTTTTCACAGCTTAAGGATGACTTCTTTCACCTGCATGGAGAGCTCCTTTGACCGCATGTTGTCTGTTCACAGCAAAATCTTCCACATGCAAGCACCACACCTCAAATCAACTCCAAGCCTTTTATCTGCTTAATTGATAATGACATAACGATGTCATAACTCTCACACCTGCCCATGAAATAGCCTTTGAGTCAATTGTCCAATTACTTTTGAGCCCCTGAAATGAAGGGATTTTGTTAAAAAATGCTTTAGTTGCCTCACATTTTTATGCAATCGTTTTGTTCACCCCACTGAATTAAAGCTGAAAGTCTGCACTTCAACTGCATCTGAGTTGTTTCATTTAAAATTCATTGTGGTAATGTACAGAACCAAAATTAGAAACAAGTTGTCTCTGTCCAGATAGTTATGGACCTAACTGTATATACTCGCATATAAGTCGGGTCTTGAAACCCGAAAAATATATCATAAAACCAGACCCCGTTCATAAATATGACACTTAAATTTTTTTGCTTCCTCCAGTTTTGCACCAGTTTCTCAGACACATTGAGTTTTGTTGTAGCTGCACAGTTACTAATTTATTTAGCCACTTCAACGACTTTTAATTTAATACCAGCTTCATATTTTCTTCTGTTCGAACGCTCTATCGTAGATAAGGGATGCTCTTACGATAAAAGTGTATGAGGGTGTCAGATACAAAAAACACAAAATAGTGCAATCGTCGTTTCAGAATAGTTCGGGTATTACTGTGTGGTCACATATACACCATACATACAAACAAAGGCCGTGTGCTCCGTGGTTACTCTCTCAGGTGGACGTTAGCATAGCATAATCTCTTGGACCAATGGCGTGAGTTTTCCGCATTCGACTTATACGACCACCATTATAAAAAACCCGAAATGATACAGTAAAATCAGGTCCTGACGTATATGCGGGAAAACTTAAATGTGAGTATATACGGTAATGTGTTATTCGAATATTGTTCAAAATTCAAACTGCCATTATTAATGAATAACGGATTATAGTTGCTACAAATAATTTAGAATGTCTTATGATACACAACGTTTTTCATTTTGGCATTAGGAGCAAGAACATATAAATTCTTTCCTGATCCTGTTCTACTTTAACTGGCTGTGTGAACAACATGGTTCTTTGAGGTAAACTCTGGTAACTTTAAATGATTGTCTTTGCGCTTTATTAATGGACATTACAAATGCAAGACATACTGGAAATTGCAGTTGAATTGAAAAGGGAGTTCATTGGAAATCAACATCAACATCCTCTCCCTTTACGATTCCTGTTAGAAGAGTAGCCTCGATTACATGTGGATGACGTGACAGTGTTGCCACATTTCTCATGACCTTGATATATCATTTTCTTCCTCATTAAACTATAATTTACTGTTTTAGGGTTTTCCTTAATTTTTTTAATCATGTTCACGCATTTTTATTTTTATTAAATAACCAAAACTGTAGCTTTTGGATATTTACTCTTCCTCTCACTTGGTGATTGCATTGTGACAAACATCATGATCAGCTCCTCTCCCTCCATATTATACACTGACACATTGAGATGTGCATTATTTTCACTTAGACACAGTAATGAACACATGGGGACCTGCCACCTGAACTAGGACAGGTAGTCCTTACCTAGAAGTGTGTCTATCCATACAAATGTGTAAGCAAAGACAAAGCATGAGAGAATCCACAATGTACTTGATTATCGAATAAGCAAATAGGACACTGAGGCCAAGCTTATGGACTTATCTAGTGTGACTGCTAAGCACATTTATTTGATTACTTCCACTTTTTCAGATGAAGCTAGAGCAGCAATAATGGTGAAACTCATCCCTTCTTTTACATGCCTGATAAATAGTTAATCAATTTCTGTGTGTCATTTATTTGAATTGTGATTTTTTTCATATGTACATTTTTATGTAACATGTGTACTTGTGTTGGCTTCTAGTGGATTGTGTCTACTGGTGTCCCATGCATGACTGATTTCTGCTTAGTTTCTTGAGTCTGGTTTCCAGTTTCCCTACATTGGATTTAAAAGGGATAAAAAGGGGGTACCTAGAAGGATCAATCTAACCATTCCATCTTCATTTGAAGTACAGTAGTTCTATGGTAAGTCGAACAAGTGTGGCCCATAGTGGGTGTCACTGAGCCCCAAAATCAGACACAACTAGACCACACACAGTCCCAGGTTCAAATAAGTGTTCTATTAACACAATGCTACCACTTTGCAGGTCTCTTTTACTCAGTCCCAGCACAATCCTTCTCTTTGTCCTCCAGTCCTCCCAGGCTACTGTTGACCTCCTCCTCTCCTGACTCCAAGTGCCTGGACGACATTTAGAGCTCCCTTTTAAACCTGAAATGAGTACTTCCGGGACCAAGTCATTGCCTTCAGGAAGCACTTCCAGGTCAGGTAGAACAATCCTAGAAGAGCAGGTTTCCAACAGCTTCCCCGGTGGCACCCATGAAACCCAACAGGGTAGCCCTATAGAACCAATATTCCCATGTTGAACTATGACTGTGCAGACAGAGACTTGCCAAGATAGATATCACCACCCAGTGGATCGAGACTGTTATTTTAAAATGAGTTCATCAAGGACACGGGGACATACAGTCACATGAATAAGTTTGGGAACCCCACTTAATTCTTTGGATTTTTGTTTACCAATGGCTGACCTTTCAAAGTAGCAACTTCCTTTTAATATATGACATGCCTTATGGACACAGTAGTATTTCAGCAGTGACATTAAGTTTATTGGATTAACAGAAAATATGCAATATGCATCATAACAAAATTAGACCGGTGCATAAATTTGGACAGAGATACGACATCAATACTTAGTTGAGCTTCCTTTTGCAAATATAACAGCCTCTAGACGCCTCATTTAGCCTTTGATGAGTGTCTGGATTCTGGATGGAGGTATTTTTGACCATTCTTCCATACAAAATCTCTCCAGTTCAGTTAAACTTGATGGCTGCTGAGCATGGACAGCCTGCTTCAAATCATCCCATAGATTTTCGATGATATTCAAGTCAGGGGACTGTGACGGCCATTCCAGAACATTCTACTTCTCCCTCTGCATGAATGCCTTTGTAGATTTAGAACTGTGTTTTGGGTCATTGTCTTGTTGGAATATTCAAACCCTGTGTAATTTCAACTTTGTGCCTGATGCTTGAACATTATCCTGAAGAATTTGTTGATATTCCCATCGGGATTAATAAAGTATCTATCTATCTATCTATCTATCTATCTATCTATCTATCTATCTATCTATCTATCTATCTATCTATCTATCTATCTATCTATCTATCTATCTATCTATCTATCTATCTATCTATCTATCTATCTATCTATCTATCTATCTATCTATCTATCTATCTATCTATCTATCTATCTATCTATCTATCTATCTATTGGGTTGAATTCATCTGACCCTCAACTTTAACAAGGGCCCCAATCCCTGAACTAACCACACAGCCTCACAGCATAATGGAAACTCCACCAAATTTGACAGTAGGTAGCAGGTGTTTTTCTTGGAATGCGGTGTTCTTCTTCCGCCATGAAAAGCGCTTTTTGTTATGACCAAATAACTCACTTTTTGTCTCATCAGTCCAAAGCACTTTGTTCCAAAATGAATCTGGCTTGTCTAAATGAGCATTTACATACAACAAGCGACTCTGTTTGTGGCGTGAGTGCAGAAAGGGCTTCTTTCTCATCACCCTGCCATACAGATGTTCTTTGTGCAAATTGCGCTGAATTGTAGAACGATGTACAGATACACCATCTGCAGCAAGATGTTCTTGCAGGTCTTTGGAGGTGATCTGTGGGTTGTCTGTAACCATTCTTACAATCCTGTGCATATGCCGCTCCTGTATTTTTCTTGGCCTGCCAGACCTGCTGGGTTTAACAACAACTGTGCCTGTGGCCTTCCATTTCCTGATTCCATTCCTTACAGTTTAAACTGACAGTTTAAACCTCTGAGATGGCTTTTTGTAGCCTTCCCCTAAACCAGGAGACTGAACAATGTTTGTTTTCAGATGTTTTGAGAGATGCTTTGAGGATCTCATACTGTCACTCTTCAGAGGAGAGTCAAAGGGAAGCACAACTTGCAATTGACCACCTTAAATACCTTTATATCTCATGATCTGACACACCAGTCTATGAAGTTCAAGGCTTAATGAGCTCATCCAGCCAAGTTGGTGTTACAAGTAATCAGTATTGAGCAGTTACATGCATTCAAATCAGCAAAATTACAAGAGGACCCACATTTTTGCACAGCCAGTTTTTCACATTTGATTTAACTTCATACAACTAAATACTGCTTCACTAAAAATCTTTGTTCGGAAAACACAGCAGTACTCAGATATTCAAAGGAAATGAAAGACATACCACTGTTATCTTTTTTGTTGAAAATAAATTATTATGCAGGCTGAGAGGGGTTCCCAAACTTTTTCATAAGACTGTAGTTGGAATCTTGTTATGAGTAAATTTCGCACAAACATTAGGAAGTTTTTCTTTACACAATGAACGATAGACACTTGTAATAAGCTACCAAGTAGTGTGGTAGACAGTAAGATTTTAGGGACTTTCAAAACTCGACTTGATGTTGTTTTTGGAAGAAATAAATGGATAGGACTGGCGAGCTTTGTTGGGCTGAATGGCCTGTTCTCGTCTAAAGTGTTCTAATGGCATAAGCATGGGAGGCAGCCTCCTATGGTTAAACATTTTTTCTGGCCTCCTGGCTGGGTAAGGCCTTTTCCTCTCTTGTTGCCAGGATGCCATATCTATGCCATGCCTGTCTTCGTCATCATCCATTATATTAGCCTCCCATTCAGGGAACGGAATGGAATCCATTTCGAATGGGGTGCCAATCCATCTATGAAAGTGTATTGCAATACACTTTTAAAAATATTTCTGTTTGTGCCTAATAATAGTACTTTGTGTCAAGGAGTCTGTTATAATCCGGTTACATTTAAAAATATTCCTGTTATTCTTTATTTATTTCATGTTTTTTTCTTCCCTTCTGCAGTTTTTCTATCATAGATTTTGATTCTGTCAATTATTTTCAACATTCAGTTTAGATTTGAAGGTGTTTATTTTATTTTATGAACTGATTGTTTTTGGTCATTGCCTTGCGGGGATGACCAGTAGTGTGTGACTCGTGACGTCACTGTAATGAAATAATAAAGGTCAGCACCATGAACGTCCTGGTTGTCCACAATCGTGGTTATCAAACAAACCTTCTTGTGTGCTTTTTGTGATTTACTGCTCAGGTACTTTAATTTTTAAGCTTTTCAGCTTCTGACAACGATTTAGTTTAGTGTTTTGAGTTTGCCGTTTTGATCTATTGATTTCCTGGTTTTGACCTTTGGCTTATTTTTAGATTACATTTCATCTCCTGGACCCTTATTCTTTAATCCTGCTGAGCTTCCCTAGACTGACAGAATAGAGACTTTATAAAATACAGATGATTAATCTTTACAGTAGTGCAGCAGGCTGGCACAGCAAGAACCTTTGCTGCCTCATAATGCATGGCACAAAGTCTGAGTTTTTATGTGGAGTTGACGTGTCTTCTTTGGGTTCTCTTGGGGTTCTCCTGTGTCCAGAAATGCCAGGTGGTGTGGGTGACAGTGGACTCTCCTCCTAACCAGTGCATTTTCCAATTGTATAGGGACACACTCCAGCTCTCTTTTGGTTTCTAGTAAATGTAGTGGGTTCAGAAAATAAATGTATATATAGAGTATCCATCCTGGGTTAGTTCCTGCTTTGTGCCCAAGACTTGCCGAGAAGTGTAAGACCCCAGAGATTGTGTACTGGACTGAAGGGGCTAGAAAATTGATTGATGGATGTAAATTATATATACAGTATATATATATATATATATATATATATATCCATCCATCCATCCATTTTCCAACCCGCTGAATCCGAACACAGGGTCACGGGGGTCTGCTGGAGCTAATCCCAGCCAACACAGGGCACAAGGCAGGGAACCAATCCTGGGCAGGGTGCCAACCCACCTAAGGACACACACAAACACACCCACACACCAAGCACACACTAGGGCCAATTTAGAATCGCCAATCCACCTAACCTGCATGACTTTGGACTGTGGGAGGAAACCGGAGCCCCCGGAGGAAACCCACACAGACACGGGGAGAACATGCAAACTCCACACAGGTCCCCAGATCTCCCAACCGCGAGGCAGCAGCGCTACCCACTGCGCCACTGTATGTATATATATATATATATATATATATATACATATATATATATATATATATATATATATTGTTTACTGTTGTGCCTGATGCTTTAGATAGAATAGGTTATAGAAAATAAAGCTTGATTGATTTGTACATCAGGCAGCATGCTGGCACAACAAGAAATATTGTAGCATTATATCGCAGTCCAGTGACAAGAGTTTTTTTCTTCACCGCCATCTATTGACTGTTAGCAACCCTGCATAGCTTCTAGCATTCACTACAAAAGCTGTTTACAGAACAGAAAAATATGTTTGTTGATTTGATATATTGTTTTAGATCCAAGCCATATGTTTAAAAAATGTGGTCTACACCTACTAGCATTATATCGCAGTCCAGTGACAAGAGTTTTTTCCTTCACCGCCATCTATTGACTGTTAGCAACCCTGCATAGCTTCTAGCATTCACTACAAAAGCTGTTTACAGAACAGAAAAATATGTTTGTTGATTTGATATATTGTTTTAGATCCAAGCCATATGTTTAAAAAATGTGGTCTACACCTACATAATGTCCTAAAATTCAGCCATTAGCCACATGTTGTGAGGTACATTATAGTACTTGTACTTGGGCACCAGTTTGAGTTGTCCATAACTTTTAGATGTTTGCTCTCACAGTTACAAAAAGGTTGTTAAGAGGACTGATAAAGCTAATGTAGTCAACAGTGAGTGTGAGAATGTGAACGTGAGCCATATGAGGTACCCCCACTGAAACACTGCACAATACTATCTGTGATCTTCTTCTGGGTTACAGAAAATGAATGGATGGATGGGTGATATATTCTGTATTTTCAAAAAGATTTTGATAACAAAGCAACCCGCATCTCTTCACACCCATTGTTCCAGTCATTCTTTAACCCACATTGTTCTTTTCAGGGTCGTGGGTGGCTAGGGCCTATCCTTGAAACAGATGTAGAACTTGCTTACTCACACTGGACTAATTTAGTGAAACCAGCTACTCTAACACCCATGTCTTTGGGAGAAAAAAATTAAAGATCCCAAAGAAAAAAGAGGACACAGGTAGAACAAGTGTGCTCAAAATAGAAAAGAGAGTGAGGCCTTAGTCTTTTCTGGGGTGCATAAAGTTTGTTCTCATCCTAGGCAGATTGACTCCAAATTTGACTGGCCGACTTCAACCTGTCCAGGCCTAAAAAATACGGGGAACAGGCATTTAAAGTTCAAAAATGTTTAAATGTCCTAAAATACCCCTCAAGAAAAGAAAACCATCAAACCTTTGACATACAGAAACATGTCCTCAAGGAATCTTTATATAAAAAAGTAATTAATTTGAATTAATTCATAAACAGTAAAAAGCAATAAAAGGCCATAAACTCACAACAAACAAATCCTTAATCAAAATCCATAAATTGTAAATCCAAGATGGAAGCAAAATCAAGGAACAAAAAGTTCTTACGAATAAAGCCATTCTTGACAAACAATCACAATGAACTACTGAAGGACCTACTCACCAGCCTCACATATACAGTAAGCTGAAGGCGGTCCTTCAGCAGTGACATCAGCTTGGCCACGCCTCTTCGAGCTTCACTCACATAACACAAGGAACATAAGAGAACACATTGTGCATAGGTTCTAAATAATAAATACGCAGAAATATATGAAAACATTTTACATGATTGCAATAAATAAAAGATAAATGATACTTTAGAACAGGGGTCGCCAACTCCAGTTCTGGAGGACCACCGCGGCTACAGGATTTCATCCTGTGTGGATAGCGCTTTGAGTACTGAGAAAAGCGCTATATAAATGTAAAGAATTATTATTATTATTATTCTAACCCTTTTCTTAATGAGTGACCTATTTTTACTGCTAATTAACTTCTTTTGAACTAATTTTAATTGACTTACTCTTGAAAACTAAGACCCCTTAATTGCTTCTTATTCCTTAATTAGCAGCCAAACAATAATGAGATACAAAATGAGCCAAAGCCACTGATATCCATCACTCAATACCTGAAAATAAAGAAAGATGATGGTCTCAGGAATGACGATCTGCTCAGGTCAGCAAACATTTGACCAGTGCTGCTCTTAGAAAAGAGAAAATCCACAATTACATAAATGTCTGCTAATGCACCACGAGAGCAGCAACAAGCTACGGAATTAAAGAACGGGTTTAATTAATGGCAAGAATCGGCACCTAATTAAGCAGCTGGTAGGAGTTTAAGGCCCTGACTTAGTTGGCCTTCTCTTGGCTTCCTCACTTCAAATCTCATTTCTCTTTGGATGCTATTTATGGAAAGAAATGAAGCAATTCAGAGGAACAATGAAGAAATTCAGGGGAACAAATCTTAAAAGAGAAGACAATTAAAATGAATTCACAAGAAGTTAATTAGCAGCACAAACAGGGCACTCATTAAAAAAAGTGTTAGAATGAAAACCTGCAACCACGGTGGTCCTCCAGGACTGGAGATGGCGACTCCTGCTTTAGAATAAACAGTGAAGACTCCGTTTAGAAAGTGAACAAGATGGGGGTTTAAGACAGAAGTCTGGAGCTGTGGAACAGCAAAGCTAACTGCTCAGCCACCCAGCGTGCAATTACAGTGTGAGAGAAGATGATACCTAAGATTATTGATTTATTTGTAATGTAGTGAGAAAATGAGCAGCCTGGCAATTACGTTGGACAGTCTGCTGAAACACAAACATTGGAAACTCACTGGATTCAAGGACATCTGTTGTGTTAAATGTTTTTGCCTGCATAATGATTAAGAAAAATAAATACGCCTCCCATATGGTCATTTGGAGCACTCTGGTGACAGCTTTCCAGACTTCCCTCCCAAGCTCTCCCATTTCCTTGCTCATGCTTGCAGTTTTGCCACGGTATCAACCACATCGAAGCAGGGAGTGAATCAGGGAATCAGTCCCTTAGCTCCTGAAGGAACCTGACCCTTCACCTTTTCTTTATAGAGATCTACTTAATGAGGTCCCATTAGTATCATAGATGGGCAGTGACTGGATTGCCACGTTTCTTTCTTTCTTTCTTTCTTTCTTTCTTTCTTTCTTTCTTTCTTTCTTTCTTTCTTTCTTTCTTTCTTTCTTTCTTTCTTTCTTTCTTTCTTTCTTTCTTCTGCATTCTGTTACTGGGAAGACCATACCATGTTAGAAGTTGACCACACCTCGAGGATTAGGCTGTGTGCATGTTAAAGCTGACGAGAGACTTTCTGGAAAAGGCATCCTTAATATGGCTAGGAAACTGAAAAAATGTATTTATTTTAAAAAATGCGAAAGCACAGTGTTTCTCATCTTCTGTCAAGCTTAGATGCTCCAAAGAGCTGACCAACCTGGGCTGAATAGTCCGACAGTATTTTTGATTTCTGCTGGATCGAAGGCTGCAGTGGGTAGCAGCTGGATGTGAAGATTTGTGGAATGTCTAATGACCAAGCAGTCCAGAGCTTTCATCTGAATTCTCTGTGTGCTCTGTACCAGCCCTCTGTGGATTTGCAGCTCTTAAATCATCTGAGGTATTGACCCAGGAATACTGATTAAAGCTTCTAGCAGCCCTTATATTAATGTGAAGCGCAGCACATGGCTGACAAGAGCAACAGAGAGAAAACATTTTTGCACTTGAAAAAACAAAAACAACTAGGGTGAAAAACTGGGAGAAATCGTTACTCGATAAACCAGCTAATCCAAGAAGTGAGGCACTCAAAGACATCATGAAGGGTGGTGATCTGGAGAAACCTTTGGGTGGGATGAGTGGTGCAATATATCAATGGGAGTCGGTGGCTGAACTGAGAGAGAAGGAGACCAGAGAAGAATCACACGATGATTCGGTATCTGAACTGGGAGATTCGGGAACCTAACCAGCATAACAAATTCAATTCAATGCGTTTTTCTGTAATGCTCTTCACTGAGTGCAGGCTCAGAGTGCTGTAACAAGTTTACAGGTCAAATACAGTTACAGACCAAATGCACACACATAGAACTAGAGTTTAGTTCAAAAAGACAGCAAGACAAAGTAACTTCAAACTGATTGACATGTAAGGATCCTGACAATATACAGCGGATTCCAAAAGCATTCAGACTGCTTTACTTTCTGCACACCTTATTGTGTTGTAGATTGAATTTTAAATGGATACATTTGCCATTTTTGCCCATCTATTTACAGTCAATAACCCGTATATTTAAAAAAATTAAAAACTGAACTCTCATTTATAGAAGTATTCAGACTTTTAACTAATTACCTTGTAGAAGTGTCTTTGGCAGCAGTTACAGTTTTAAGTCTAGTCTTTTAGTCTCAAGAACAGTCAGACATGTGTCCTGGAGCCACTCCAGTATTGTCTTGGCTGTATACTTGAGGTATTGTCTTGCTGAAAGTTGAACTATCGCCCCAGTCTGAGGTCACATGCACTCTCTAGCAGGTTTTCTTCCAGGACCTCTTTGTATTTGGCTACATTGATCCTTTCCTCAGTTCTGACCAGACTCCCTTGGCCTACCACTGAGCAGCACCCCCATAGCATGATGCTGCCAAAATGCTTCACCATATGGATGGTATTAGGCAGGTGATGAGCAGTGCCTGCTCTTCACCAGACATGAAGCTTAGAGTTCTGACCAAAGAGTTTAATTTTTGTCTCACCAGGACAGAGAATTGTTTTCCTTCTGCTCTCAGAGTCTTTGAAATGCTGTCATTCGCCTTTTGCTCAAGAGCGGGTTTAGTGTTAATACCTGATTGCTGAGATAGTTATCCTTCCAACGGGATATCTCATCTCAGAAGAGGACTCTTGAAGCTCTGTTGCAGTGACTATTTAGTTGTTACCCTAACCCTAAGCCTAACCCTTCTTGCTTGGTTACTTTGTTTAGCTGGATGGTCAAATCTTGAAGAGGTCTGGTGGATCCAGACTTCTTCCATTCCATAATTACTGATACCACCACGCAACTGGGAGCACTCAAAGCTTTAGAAATTGTTTGATCCCCTTGCCCTAATCTATGCCTCACCACACTTTTATTGCAGAGGTCTACACAGAATTCCTTGGACTTCATGACTTGTTTTTTTTTTTGTCCTGATGCATTATGAATTATGGGACCTGATATACACACACGTGTGCCTTTCCCAACGATGTCCAGCCAATCAGTTTGCCACAGTTCTAGATTCACCTCAAGGATAATTAAAACAAATGACCTGACCAGACTTTGGAGTACAAAGGGTCTGAACACGTATATGAGTGAAAGGTTTTAGTTTTTTGATTTTTAATTAATTTGCAAACTCTATGAAAACATTTTAAGTTGTCATTATGGGTTATCGAGTGTTGATTGATAAAATGAAATCGATAACACAATAAAGTGTGCAGAAAGGGAAGGGGTTCAAATACTTTCTGAATCCACTACATGTTTGTTAATATTATTATTGAGATATAACATGCTGACAGTGGGGGAGAGGAAAACAAAAACTCCAGTCAGCAGAATCCCTAGAGAAAATAAACCTCTGTGGGATGCATGGTTAATTGTAATAGACAAAGTTAAAAGATAAAGTCAATCATAGTCACAGTTTTGAAGATCTGAGCCAACTGGCTGCCCAACCTATCCTGGGAATTGTACAATATTTTATAAGTTTGTGCTGGGCAGTCAAAACAAAGACAAAATCCTTTCATCCTTGGATTCCAAGGTTCTCGGTATCTCTGCTGTTTTCAACCAGCCACTTAAACAGTTACTGGGAGTGCAGCGGTGTCACCAAGTGCCACAGTAATGAATCAAGAAAAACAATGGAATGGTTAAGGCTTATTACATTTCTTAATTATTTTAACATTTACAGCATATTTTTTTTTTTTTTTTTTGTAAATGACTTAACAAACAGAGATATAGCATGCACTGCCAATCAGCAGCTCTAATGAGGGTAAGCTAGACTAAAATAATATTGGGCAACTCTTATGATGGCTCCACAGCTTTGGAGCACTGCAGTTAAAGACTCGATTGCCCACTATTGTTTTACTAATGCTTAGTAGACTGGAATCTTGAGATCTTAATGCATGTTCTGGTTTGTACATAATGATAAGTTCAGATAGGTAAGTAGGCCCAAGGCTATTCAAGTCTTTATATGAATGAAGGAGGCTTTTGAAATTTTCCCTAAGGTTAACTGGAAACCAGTTTAAAGATATAAGAACTAGAGCTATTTGGTCACACTTATAATTTCTTATGATGATTCTTGCAGCACTATTTTGAATGAAATGAAATCTGAGTATACAGTACATTATGGTTACAATGGGAGACAATGACTGAATTGTGACACAGGAACATCAGCTCATGTTGATGGTGAAAGTCATGTTCTTAATCTGGAGGTGAAGATACCTGATTAAAGTCACCTTAGGAATCAGTGGTTAAAAATGAAAAAGGAGGAGACCTGATCAGTGTCCAGAGTGGAGTCAGGGATTTAACTGGAGGTTCAAAGATCATTGGGGATCACTGACCTAACTGGGAGTAAAGAGGACGTCTAAGGGTTTCCTTTTTTTTTATCTCTCTATTATATAAAAAAAAATGTTTGGGATGAGACAAGACTTTTTCAGATTGATGAGGCGAGACATTGTCAGACAGATCATTTCAAGTCCCGTGAGATAAGACTTTGTGCCAAGAAATGAATTGAAAACCTAACCGGTCCAAGCGGGGGCGGAAATAAAACACAAAGAGTAGAAGACAAAGAAGAACGTCGTAAAGAGGTTCAAAAACGTTGGCGTGATACACATGCAGAGCAGGTTAGAGATTATGAAAGTACTAAAATTCGAAAGTCTAAACAACTGATAGCAAAGATCGCAATAGCGCTAACAAACTGAATTTATTACTCGATGAAATAACGGAACGCGAAAACAGATGAAATATATGGACAGATATTTAAAGTTTATGTCAGAGACTTGTAAATAGTCTAATTCATATTGCCATCAGGGAAAAGAAGTGTATCTTCCCAATGAAGAGGCGTATCCGCAAGAAATAAAAGATTTATTATTTGGTGAAAGTGAAATCCACAAACACTACAGGCAAAATATCTGAATCTACAATAATCTGTTCGCGTTCACATCATTCAATGCTGAAAATGTAGATTTACACGATTCAGGACCATACACTATGAGAATCTGTGCTCCCACAACAATTAAGCTACTACAAAGCTTAATTTCAAAGAAACCACAATTCGGTCAGGTTTATATTTATAATCATGGAGAAGCAATGCAACATAAAGTCGAAAGAGTTAAACGATTGGACATAGTAGAAATTATACAGCCAATAATGGATACAAATCCATACGTCCAAAAGTATCGCACTCTACACAAAATTTATCTGAAAATTGGACAAAGAAGTTTTCTTGGATTTCTATATGAATCTGAAAGATCACACTTGCATATATAATAAACCAACATGTGACGAATTGTCAGCGATACTAGTTTTGATAGACAGAGATATCAAAGACAGAGTTGATATTCATGTTTATCCAACAGCACAGCACAATTTGTTGCAAGCGGCAGATCTGGGAAATGACTAGCGCATAAGGCCCGCACAGGAGCTGGCGAGCAAAGTTTTATATGAAGAAAATAACATTGTATACAAATCAAGTTGAACTTATACAGCAAATGAGTTCATAGCCAAAGTAGAAAAAAAATATAAGTTAAAAAAAGAAGCAAGAACAAAAAGAGACAGAACCAAACAAAAGAGAATTCAGCCCCCACCTGAGCAAAAGAGAGGAGAGCCAACAGCATGGGCAAGAATAGTTTGGGGAAAAAAAGACAGGGAAAATGTTCTTTTCCCCCAATTTAAATGCTTATTATAAAATTGTATTAATTACATCTTGCCATATTTTAAGAAGTTTTGAACAGATCTATTAAGCAGGAATTTGATTTTTTCCAATTTGAAATAATATAGAACAGTGTTCTCAAACTCCGGTTCTGGAGGACTACAGTGGCTGCAGATTTTCATTCTAACCCTTTTCTTAATTGGTGACCCGTTTTTGCTGCTAATTAACTCCTTTTCCTTTCATTTTAGTGGACTTGTTTTTTAAGATTTGTTCCCATGGATTTCTTTGTTGTTCCTCTGAATTGCTTCATTTCTTTCCTTAAATGGCACGCAAACAGAAAAGAAATGTGAAGTGAGTGAGCCAACAGGAAATCAACTAATTCAGGGCCTCAAACGCCAACCAATTTCACTCCAACCAGTTGCTTAATTAGTCACCGATTCCTGTTGTAAATTAAACCCATTCTTTCATGGCTTGTTGCAGCTCTCATGGTGCATTAGCAGACATTTACAAAACTGTGGATTTTCTCTTTCTAAGAGCACTGGTCAAATGTTTGCTGGCAGACATTTCGATTTTCTCTTTTCTAAGAGCACTGTTAAAATGTTTTGTGGACCTGAGCAGATCAGCATTCCTGAGACCTTCATCTTTCTTTATTTTCAGATATTGTATGATTCACACAGTTTGCCCTTCAGGTTTTGGTTCATTTTGTATCTCATTATTGTTTCGCTGCTAATTAAGGAAAACGAAACAATTAATGGGCCCGAGTCTTCAAGAGCAAGTCAATTAAAATTAATTCAAAAGAAGTTAATTAGCAGCAAACCCTAATTAAGAAAAGGGTTAAAATGAAAACCTGCAGCCACTGCTGCCCTCCAGGACCGGAGTTTGAGACCACTGGTACAGAACATCAGTTACCCAAATAAGTATAACAGGTGGGTTGAGATTCTTCCAGTTGAGCAAGGTAAGCCTATGTGGTAGTAGTGGGGTTTAATCAGTTATAATCAATTTGTTCTTTGTTCCACTTTAAGCCCACCTGGTTGGACAGCAAACCCAGTTGTAAATGGGTTAGGAGTGATTGTGACACCAAGGCTGTCTGAGGGGTGTTTTGTTCAGAATTATGTTCATTTGGCTCATGCCCAAAACATGTGACCCAGTGAGGCTGGGGTTCGATTGCAACTTTTACAGGTTGGATCTTGCCAATTGTGTTGCTGGAAAGTGTAATTGTTAATCAGATGAAAAACATTATCTTTATACGTTTCTCTCTCAGCGTTTTAATCCTGGACGTTTTCTAAAGATTAAATACTGTGTATGTTAGAGAGGGTTGAAAAACATGATTATCACATGGAAGAGCAACAGATAAAAGCTTCTCTGTCTTGGAATGTATCTTGTGTTGGTTCCATATGCTAAGTGATTGATGGGACATTTGGATTATTAGTATATTGACAATGATTTCTTTTTTTTTTTTTTATTAATTTTATTGTAATCATTCGGTACATATATGTAGATGAATTTTTACAAAAAGTAGGATTGAAAACAAATCAAACCCCACCCCTGAGAAGGAGAGCATGGCATAAGGAGTAAAACTTAAGGCTTGTAAACATGCCTAAATTATTGAGTTTAATAGGGCAGAAAAAGATAAATGGAGAAGGAAAAAAAATGCAGAAATAATTATTTCTTCTTATTCTAAAATATTATTGATTAGATCCTGCCAGGTTTTGAAAAAATTCTGTACAGATCCCCTAACTGAGAATTTGATTTTTTCCAATTTCAAATAATATAAAACATCGGTTTCCCACTGACTTATTAGAGAAGAGTTAGGATTCTTCCAGTTATTGACAATGATTTCTATGTACTGGGGCCCAAAGCAGGTCATGTAAAGAAGTATAGCACGGTGTTATTTCTATTGCAGACCAGGCTTGTGTATATTCATCAATGTCTCTCAATTTTCAGGTCTTTATAGCTTCTATATTTTCCACCCAGTAATAAAATTCAATGTTAGGTAGCGCCATGCCACCTTCTGCTTTAGCTCTTTGTAGACTCACCCTTTGCATGGACATCTCAAATTTATGATAAATGAGGTTATAATTGGGAAGAGAGTGAGCTGCTATAAAAGGATTAATGATTGCCATAGGGGACCTGGTGTCCCGAGTGGCTTTTAATTGTTTATTGGTTTTTAGCCGGCATATGAGCACTGGATTTTATCCTTGTTTATTTATTTAATGGATTTGCACAGTTTGCACTTTGGGGTTTTGAACCTGGGACTGATTTACAGAAATAAAAACTCTTTCCGCTATGTTGCATCATCTCCCTTGTGTAAGATTTCTCATTGCATGGGCTCATCTCAGTTTATGACTATTGACAGTTTGCTGCCAACCTGGACCACCACACATTGTCCCTTGACAGGCAGTGTTAAGTGAATGGCAGCAGGCCTCATTCACACAAACGACTACAGTCACTTAACTTTAGATAATTTAGAACTGTAAATGAACCTAACCATTATGTGTCTGGAAAGTGGAGGGGGAAGTGGAATCCCTGGAGAAGATTCTATACGGGCAGAAGAAGAATATGAAAACAGAACAGAGACAGCGATTTAGCTGCCATTCATCTCAGTATGCTGGAACTGTGAAGCAGCAGGAGTAACCACTGTACCACCCTTACATCCATTCCATAATTTAAAAATAATATATTTTTTTTTGCTCACCCAGTGACTCACGCTTTAAAACTTCCATATATACTGTACCTGGCTAAATCAAGTGAAGGATTCCTAGCCAAGCCATAATTTATAATGTTTCTCATCCCCATACAATTTTTATTGCAGTGCTTCTGTAACTTAATAATGTTCACAGTGTTGCCCAAGGGTGCAGTAGATTCATTCTCAGGGCTTCCTGCCTGCTGCTCCTGTTATTACAGCTGCCCATCTTCCTGCACACTACCGATCCAGAAATGAGGTAATGGCAGGAGCTGAAGTACATGACACAGCGCAACTTAAATTTGTACTTGAACTAGACCTTAAGTTTTAAAATTGAAGGGAGCGTAAATGTGTCATCACTGCATGTGACGCTTTCTCTTTTTTTTGCTGTTACAGATGACCACACCAGGGTAAGACTGCAGCTACAGGATGGAGACCCACACTCGGATTACATCAATGCAAATTATATAGATGTGAGTTGAAGGTCTTGACGTTTTGCTCTTTTCTCCTGATCTATTATAAAACAAAAAAGAAAGAAAGGTGTAAGAGTTTCGGTAAAAGTCCAGCACAAGCCTTATTTTCCCTCTTCAGGTCAGTGATCAGTTCATTCTTTTCTTTCAGGCATATTACAGTATTTCAGCAGGATTCAATATGACAATGACTAATGAGACAGTGTAAATGGTCCAATGGTCATGAGCTGATGACAGCACATCATAATTGACTATACTGTATGCCTAAAGTGAAGCATATGCACAAAAATGTCTCATTTTCAACAGAAATCTGCTTAATCATGCACTGTTTTAAAAGGGAAACTTGAATTTCCTTCCCATCTCCTCCATCACGTATCACATCAAAGAGGCAACATTCAACTTCCTGGAGTAACACAGTGACTCTTCATGTCTTAATTGAAGACACACGGTTTTGAATGCTTTATCGTGTTTTATGTTTTGCAAGTGCTTGGTTAGCTTTTGACTCTTGCTGCATGTCATGAACCATTGGATGATTTTTGAAAAGTGAATGACCAAGGTGTCCTCAATCATCTTTGTCCTCATTTTCAATACAGCTTGTAAGCCTTTTAGGTGTGGGTGACCTTGAGCGTGATGGAGCCAGCTGATGTTGATGTTCTACCATCTTGTTTCTTTTCTTCTTTTTATTCCCTCTGCAGGGCTATCACAGACCACGGCACTATATCGCCACACAAGGTAACGTGGGGAGTGGCCAGACGCTCTTTAAAGGTCCTTAGTTCCACGGAGTGGACCGACTGTCGCGTCAGCGAGAATCACTGATTTCTTTTGGAGAATAGCAACATTTTGGCCAAGAGCCTGCTTATTGGAGTATATTGATTCATATAACATTCATTTTGACAAATATGAAAGCATGAAATTCTACATGTCCACTAGCTGGACACGTCTGTCATTCTGATTATCCTGCAAATAAGTTATGTCACCTTGATGAGCTTATTGTACCAAAACGTTGTTTAAATAAACAAATATTAGAAAGACAAAGCGTGCTGGAGTGAAGTGCATCCCACCTGAGTCGTGTCCAGGCGCTGGCCTCCGCCTGTGGTGTTACAGCTTTATTAATCTGAGAATGGTTGGAGGTGATCCCCCCCCACCCCCCAGCACTTGTCACACCAGCCTTTTGTCAGAGATGAGCAGCGTGATTGATGGGAGGGTGTCTGCAAGGCGATGGAGAACAGGCACACGGGTCACATTCTTACTCTGAATCATAAATGCAATCAGGCTGCTCTTTGCATTCTGCTCATAAATCCTTTCAAATTTGATTATTGAGTGTCCCCTTGGCAGTGACTTGATAAAGGATTGCTTCTGTGGGGGTGTTGGGGAGCTTTTGGGAAGTAAAAGCACTAATTATCTCAAATAACTGCTATACGTAAAGAAAATGGTGAGTGCCAACCACTGTGCATATGATAGCGACTGTATATATATATATATATTGCCTTTCAATGGGGTAGCCCACTCAAGAGCATTTGGCATAACAGCTTCAAGCAGTCAGCATCAGGCAAAGGGGAGTGATTCACAAAATACTGGAAGACCTCCAATTACAGCCTGAGGAGATGCCAGCAGCTTAAAAGTTATAAAATAAGAGGGGGTAAAGTTAAACCCAAAGTGATCAATTCACATCCTGGATTTGAGTGGAACTGTGGTGCAGTGGTTAACGCGACTGCCTCACAGCTGAGACCGAGCACTTTGGCGGTCTGTGGTCTGCATGGAGTTTGCATATTGTCCAAGTAACGTTCCTTTTTCGAACTGAAAGGCCTACATTTTAGGGCAATTGGTGATTGTAAATTGGTCTGGTATGAGTGGGCGTTTGCATTGAACTGGCGTCCCATCCAGGGCTGGTTCCTGGCACACCTAAAGTCTGCAATAAGCTTCAGTAGCTCTGTGACCCTACAATAGAATAAGTAGGTCATTGAATGGATGGGTTCCCGGGGTATTTGATTTAGTGCCTTTCACTTATGACCAAATGATCGAGAATACCTTTTATTTCTTGGAAGGCTCAATCTGTTAATGGCTCCATGTCTATTGTTTGTAGAATCTTTCCAGCCAAAGCCAAATAAACACCATGGGATGATTTAAGTCAAATAAAACTTAATGGTCTCTGAACAAAGCCAGCTACAGTTTTAGAAATAGGCATCAATCTGCCATTGAAGGATGATAAGTTAGAAGAGTCCAGCTCAGGCCACTAGGTAGTTATGCAGCTTCTTTCATTTAAAAAAACCTTTTTAAAAAAAAAGAGTCAACTGCAAACTGTGAGAGATGAAGAATGTTTGTGCATTTGGAGCCTGCAGAGGGATTGTGCTGATATGAGGTGACAAAGAAGTGAGATGACTTTACTTATCCAGGTGGGGGAAGGCTGGGCATACTGGAAGGGTAAGAAGAGAGTGGCACACTATGAGAAAACATCTCAGAGCTCACGGACAACTTCTGCTTGGGCTTCTTGCTGTTACTGAGTTCCTTTCATGCTGGGGGCCTGTGTTCTTCATGTGGGGGTAATACTGAAATGCCACCTTCTGTCATTACTGTCACTATTACTGTTTGCTGTAATTTCTGCATATAGGTCCAATGCAAGAAACTGTGCGGGACTTCTGGAGAATGATTTGGCAAGAAAATTCGAGCAGCATCGTTATGGTGACGAACCTGGTGGAAGTGGGGCGGGTGCGTAAGAGACAGAGGCTCCATCCTGGAGGGCCCTGAATGTCTGCCATCACTCCACACACTTAATTTGGGCGGGGAGGGGGGCGGGGGGGGGGATCAGGTGGGGTGAGGTGGGACTAAAATGAAACCAGAAGCTCGGGGTCTTTCTATTCAGTAGGGAATTTTTCTTCTCTTACCAGTACAAATTCTGTTGGTGTCTGTTGGCCACACCATTCCCACCGTGTTGACAAGGGTGGGTATCCTCCTCTTCCTGCTTTACAGGTCCTTATATCCATTTTTCCTCCATTTGTAGGTGAAGTGTGTCCGGTATTGGCCTGATGATACCGAGATCTATGGAGATATTAAAGTCACCCTCATTGAAACAGAGCCACTCGCCGAATACGTCATACGCACCTTCACTGTTCAAAAGGTAAGCAGCCGGAGAGCAGGATGGTTAATGATGGCGCCTGCCTTCCTTCATTGGTCTTGTTGCTCCATGGTGGTGCCTGCTTTCTTTCTTTGGTCTTGTTACTTCCATTTTTAACCCCTTTTCACTTATTTGGTTTGATACTACTGAACTAGCAAACCGTTTCATCTATAGGCCCAACATTTGATGATTTTTACCCTGAATTCTCCAAGGAGATTTTATTTTTTTACTCTCACATCCTTATCTGCTTTTGCAAACATTTGCTTCCATTTTGGTTGACTCTCTATTTATTTCTGTTTGTTTGAATGTGGTTGATCGAGCCTGTTCTCAACGTCTCCTACTGTCCCTCTTATTCTTTTTGTCAGAAGGGTCATCATGACATACGAGAGATCCGACAGTTTCACTTTACTAGCTGGCCAGATCATGGCGTCCCCTGCTATGCCACCGGCCTGTTGGGCTTCATCCGGCAAGTCAAGTTCCTCAACCCCTCTGATGTTGGCCCTGTTGTGGTGCACTGCAGGTAACTGACACCCAAGAAGATCTCTGCATCCAGAATGTTAGGAGAAATGGAGTTTCCAGTTCTAGTCGATTATCATTTCAGCAATTCGGTGAAATTTTATTATAGATCTTTCCAGGAATAAATTTGTCAAAGACTATTTTTCACTGATCGAAAAAAAAAAAAAATCAGTGGAGATTTTATAAAGTGCCTTTCAGAGTGAGTATTTTAAAGTGCATTTCATATAACAGTACAGTATCTCAGTGGGATTCCACCAAAGTGCCTGCCAGAATGAAAACTCTCACAGAATAATTCAGGCAGCACCAAATAACTGTAACTTTTGCCTTCCAAAGTGAGCAGCATCACAAACAGTTGTTCTTTGCAATATCTTTTCTATAATTTGTTTAAAGGTGAACTATGTCTGAAATCACTTCTCACATGCTCATCATATTTGTTAATCGAGATGGGAAATAATATCAATTTCAGAAGAGTATTACGATATTTTTGTGACGGTATCCAGTATCATCAAAACATTGAAGTTCACGTATTGGGATTTTTGACATTTTTATTTTTGGCTCATTGTTTCAGTATAAGGGTATATCCAGCAGTGCTGATGGCTTTTGGTGCACCTTCTGTTGGAATGCAGAAGAAATGCTTTTTATTGATACTTGCAAAACAAATTGACTTCTTTTCACATTCTAAAGGGTGCCACACTGGAAACGTCAGCACTGCTTTAGAGGTTCCCATTCCAAAAGCTCCGTTCACATTTAAGTTGAGTCGTTAAGTTCATTTTGTCTTTATCGTGTTATAGAAGAGAGCAGTGTTTAACACATTTTGCATTACAGTCTCTACATCGGGGTGTCGAACTCCAGGCCTGGAGGGCCGCAGTGGCTACAGGTTTTCATTCTAACCCTTTTCCTAATCAGTGACCAGTTTTCACTGCTAATTAACTCCTTTTCCCTTCATTTTAATAGCCCTGTTTATTAAGAATTCAGTCCTCTGAATGTATTCCTTTCTTCATTAAATGACAGCCAAACAGAAATGAGATGTGAAACGAGCCAACAGATGACACGCTACACTGGGATTTCAAACTCCCTCCAACCAATCTCTTAATGAGAAGCTGATTCTTGCTGTTAATTAAACTGGATATTTAATTCCATGGCTTGTTGCTGCTCTTATTCTTCAACAGCAGACATTTGCAAAACTGTCGATTTTTCTGTTTTTCTAAGAATATCATCAAAATGTTTTGGTGACCGGAGAGATCAGCCTTACCAAGACCATCACCTTTCTTTATTTTCAGATATTGTGTGGTGGGGACAGGTGAGCTGGTCACGTGGCAGTTTGTTTTGTGTCTCATTATTGTTTGGGTGCTAATTAAGGAAAAAGAGACTACAAAGGGGCCCGAGTCACGTGAATTAAAACTAAAACAAAAGAAGTTAATTAGCAGCAAAAACTGGTCACTAATGAAGAAGATGGTTAGAATGAAAACTTGTAGCCACTGCGGCCCTAGAGTTCGACACCCGTGCTCTACCTGTTCATTTGTGTAGCTACAGGAATTTTACATACAAATGTATATATTGAAATAATGTTGAAATAGGAAACATTCTAAGCACAGTTACAGTTTGACAGCACAAGTAGAAAAATTAGGGCTCACAAATGTGTTCCCGGGCCTACTGCATATCTAGATAATGTACTGACGTGTATACTACATATCATAACTGAAAACTCTCATTTTATTCTGTTGAAATTCCCTAGAGAGCTGAAATCCAGTCAAAAAATTAAGAGGGATGAATTGCATCTCATTAGTTCTGCCACATTTTCATTTAAAAACAGAGTTGTTAAACAAAAATAATTCCTGCCGACGCTAGAGTTTTCACATTGTTTGCAAAAGGATCCCTGTCTTATACTGAAGCATATCCGAAAACAAATATGACGTAGATGTTCTCCTGCACTGGGCATGCATGCATTGCCAGCAAACTCCTTTATGGAGCCGTGTTGTGAATAATTCAGAGCCCCATGAAAATCAGATTCCCTTGTGCTGTATGTGTTTTCGAAACTATCAATGCACGAAGGACTCACAGTAAAAGAAAAAGATTCTTCAGGAAGCTGCAGCGAATTACCCTTGTGTCGCGTTAATACGCTGATTACAGTTGAAAGTAACAGTCTACAGAGCTGGTGACAAATGTCTTGTCATTACATAGAAAGATCGCAAATATTAATATACCACTTTAAAATAAAGTGTTTTACTGTATGTGCATTCATGAATTATATTACATTCTTGATTATAAGCAGTCCACAGCAATTGGAGTGCATGTTGTACCAAATAATAGAGAAAATAAATAAATAAGTAAAAAATAAATAAATACATAAATGCATGCCGATATGTGTCCATATCTTCACTTTATCGCACTGGGCTTTTGTGTCAAGGCTCTGTATCCTGCTGAGCTCAGCTGTATTCCACACCCGTCCATTTAATTAAGAAGCTTCTTATTAATTTAGCTATAGAATGTGATTAAGTTTAAGTTATAAAAGTTGATTAGAGGCTAGGCTGTTATTTACAATCTGACTTTCATGGGGCTCTGATTTTTCACTACAAAAGTAATACCGCAAGCCATGGTGCAAAACTGTAGATAGATAGATAGATAGATAGATAGATAGATAGATAGATAGATAGATAGATAGATAGATAGATAGATAGATAGATAGATAGATAGATAGATAGATAGATAGATACTTTATTAATCCCAAGGGGAAATTCACATTCTCCAGCAGCAGCATACTGATACAAAAAAACAATATTAAATTAAAGATTGATAATAATGCAGGTAAAAACAGACAATAACTTTTTATAATGTTAACGTTTACCCCCCCCCACCCCCCCCCCCCGGGTGGAATTGAAAAGTCGCATAGTTTGGGGGAGGAACGATCTTCTCAGTCTCTCATAGTGACTGGTGAATAATTTGCTTTTGACCCATGTATGCAGCATTCAAAATTTAGATGCATACAGTAAGCAGAACAACAGGTACCATTTGAAGCAACTCTTCTATACTCGCTATGTTGGAACGTTCTTTCTTCTGTAAATGGTGACCAATCAGTGAATGAAATGTAATGAGCAGAATTCGCTGTGAAATAAGCATGAACCAATCAGAGTGTGATTAGAGCATCGTTTTTTGGAAAGCTTTGATGATTGTCCACACAATGACACTGATGCTGCATTTATGAAAGTGTCTGGCTCAGGCAAGCATTTTTAAAAGTCATCACTTTCAGGGGTCAAAAGAGACCAGGTAGTGCGGGCCAAAGGCAAAAATTTGGACAAATGTATGTGTTTTTAAATGAAAACGTAGTACTGTGGGCAGAGTCCACAACCCCAATACAACCTCAATACCACCCCAATTCCAAAAAAGTTGGAATGCTGTTTAAAATGTAAATAACAGCAGAATATTTTATTCACAGTAGAATATAGAAAACATATCAAATGTTTAAACTGATAAAATGTACCATTTTAAGAAAAGAATGAGGTCATTTTGAATTTGATGGCAAAAAAAAAATTTTGGCTAGGGCCATGTTTAGCATTGTGTAGCATCCTCTGTTCTTTAAATAAAAGTCCGTAAACGTCTTGTAACTGAGGAGGCCAGTTGCTGGACTTTTGGGAGAGGAATGTTGTCTCATTCTTGTCTGATATAGGATTCTAGCTGATCAACAGTCCTGGGTCATCTTTGTCGTATTTTTTAATTTCATGATGCAGCAAATGTTTTCAGTTGGTGAAAGATCAGGACTGCAGGCAGGCATAGTTCAGCACCAGGTCTCTTACTATGAAGCCATGCTGTTGTAACAGAGGCAGTATGCAGTTTAGCATTGTCTTGCTGAAATATACAAGGCCTTCTCTAAAAAAGATGTCTGGATGGGAGCAAATGTTGCTCTAAAACCTGTATATGCACCTTTCAGCATTGATGGTGCCTTTCCAGATATGTAAGCTGGCAATTCCATAGGCACTAATGCACCCCCATACCATGAGAAATGTAGGATTTTAAACAAAGCGCTAATCACAAGCCAGATGGTCCCTCTCCTCTTTATTCTGGATGACGTAGCATCCATGTTTCTCCAAAAGGAATTTCAAATTTTGATTTGTCTGACCAGAGATCAGTTTTTCACTTTGCCTCAGTCCATTTTAACTGAGCTTTGGCCCAGAGAAGAAGGCAGCATTTGTACACATTTGTACACAAGGCCACAATTTGTACACACAGTTTTTTGCAGACTGCTGAACCTCTGCCCATCTTTATTTCTGAGAGACTCTGCCTGATAAGATGCTCTTTTTATACCCAATCATGTTACTGACCTGATGCAAAATGTTCCTCCAGCTGTTTCTTTAGTACCACTTACATTTCCAGCCTTTTGTTGTCCCGTCCCAACTTTTTTGAGACGTGTTGCTGCCTGCCATCCTATTTAAACTGAGCTAATATTTTTCACCAAGTAGTAAAATGTCTCACTTTCAACATTTGATATGTTTTCTACATTCTGTTGTGAATAAAATATGGGATTATGAGATTTGTAAATCATTGCATTCTGTTTTTATTTGCATTCTACACAGCATCCCAACTTTTTTGGAATTGAGGTTGTATGTTAAAGAATAAAACATCTAAATTTTATTTTGTTGTAACCCAAGAGTCATGATGATATTGTACCATAAAGTCCGTAGAAATTTCTCTTATTGTCATTGCCATTGTATATGCTGTATTGTGACACCGCAAGTAGTTTCATGCATTCATTCTTAAAATGGTGTTTATGACATATTTTAAATAATGGGTCTTAATATGTTATATATGCAATAAGTAACAAGCTGGTTAAGTTTGAAGATGATACCATGCTAGATGGATTGGCAAACAATATTTGTACCTTTTGTGAGAGTGATTATTTGATATTTGGACTTCATGCTTCACACATTATACACTTCATGTCTACATTTTGCCAATTATTACTAAAACATGAAAAACGTTTCTGTTTTAACAATGTGTTGACATAGATTGTCGTAGACACGGCACACACATGAAATGCATGTATTCCAAATAACAATATATTATTTACCCTCTACAACTCTCGGCAACTCACACACGGGTAAACAGACTTGAGCTGAGAGAACTTTCTGCCCTTTCTGCGTTGGCGGGGGGATGAGATAGCAGGCTGCTTGCTGTTTGTGCTGATCGACACATATACAACACAAAAGACGCTGATGGAGAGGTGCGAAGGGATTTGAGGTGGGCTTTCATAGGCTTTGGTAATACTAGTGTTAAGGTGGATAATTTAACATTGCTAGCCGGCAGCTTGGCTAACATCATTCTCTTTGCTACTACCTCCAGTGTGGTCTGGCCTTCTGACTCATGGCCTGTGTCATTTAATCAGAGAACGTTCGGTCTGTTATCTCAGTTTACCTACCATTTTATCTAATGTCTTCATGACGTTTACAAAGGTGCTGACTATTGGGGCTCATAATGCTCAGTATTTGATTCAGATGTTTTAAATTGCCTTTGTTTCTTGTCTGTTTAATTTTGGCTCATAAAGTTAATTAAAGTGTTATTTTTTTTGTTAATCTTCTGCCAGTTTTAATAATGTCTAAGTAAAAAGGTTGCCAGCTCAGGCTCCCCCTACTTGAAGTGGAAAAGGGAACAGTGCTGATTGGAAAGAAAACAACGCAGCAACTGGCTTTAAGGATAGGAGCCTTTAAGGCATTTTGGGGTACTTTGCCTCTTTGTGGGTGGATCACATTTGCCAGAAGCCTTGACCTGAGTCATATTTCTTGTAGAAAAGCTGCTAAGACTGTGCAAGCCGGTAGAAGGTGTGGTACAATTTCCAGTGGGGTGGAGGCAGCCTGAGTATGACAGACTGGCTTAAGGCCTCTCTCAATTATTGTTATTTCTTCCTAGCGCCGGCGCTGGCAGGACAGGCTGTTTCATTGCTGTGGACATCATGCTGGACATGGCGGAGAATGAAGGTGTAGTGGACGTGTTCAACTGTATCCGGGAGCTGCGTTCTCAGAGGGTCAACATGGTGCAGACTGAAGTGAGTATGAGGCCTTGGAGGGTGGGGGGACAGCACTTTGACGCAGTTTCTGCTAAGACCTCAGAGAGCAAGGCTTTGCGTTTGACCAAACATCATTCTGTATTAATGAACTTCTCTCCACCTTCTGGCTTTTTAGTGTTAGGCAATAAGGAACATCTCTTGTCTAATCTGAAAATTGATATTTCAGTTTTAGGGTAGATACTTTGAATTTGAAATTGCCTTATACTTCTTGAAAGAAAAGAACTTTGTTGGTCACAATTAAATTTGCAAGGATTTTTTGAAACCCTTTAGCTTTATTCCGTTAATTTTTTCTACCACATAACATCTGGTTCACAATGTTTGGAGGTCAACAGTTATCCCTGGCTCTCCGACAATTAAAACCGAAGTCCTCTTCCTTAGACTTACCTTATGTCGTATCAGTGGCGTAGCTAGCTTGAGGTGGGCCCCTCTTGTCTAGCATAACTGTTAGCAATTTATTTGCAACTAGATCCTAGGGGCCAGCTGGGCAGTGGTGTCCAGGACCACGTCACTATCAGATCACACGCTGGTGACTAACAAACTGGCTCTCTAAATGGAATTTGTAATAACTTTTTAAATCGCTTTAGTACAGCCGATGTAATTTGGCAAAAATAAAATAAATTTATGAGAATGGGATGTGGGAGGTATGGGTAGTAAAATCTTCCTTTATTGATAATGACTGTATAGCTGCTATTGTGGAGCAGTGCACTCAGCTAGAGGGTCAAGGGGAGACATACTGTATTTAGTATACAGACTTTTTATACAAATTAGGAATAGGGTTTCAGTAGGAAATCATTCTTTACAGTTTTAGTGGAATTTTAACAAGTCCCAAAGGGGGGAGTATGGAAGAATAATTTTAGGGTAACATAGCATTCATCTTAAAGAAATAGCATAAAGGTTTAATAAATGTCAGAAACCTGTTCAGTCACACCAGAAAACCAGATAAAGATCAAGTGAATGACAGAATGTACACTGAAATATAAGAATTGGTTTAGGAAAAATACTGAGTAAATAATGAGCCAGGAGTCTCCAAGAGTTAATCCTAAACCTATTTTAATGACCAATTCCTTTTCTTAATAGGACTTATGCTATCTCTAGTGGGCAAAAGGCTCTTAACCTAACTACACTAAAAACTATCCTAACTCTAAGAAAAAACACTCCTAATCTAACAACATGATGTCTAACCCAGTGCCTTATCCCAAAAAGAACATATAACCATCAGTATACAGTATCTTGAAGAAACACTAATGGAAAACCTTTATTACACAGATGAGTTACTGAGCTGGAGGGTTAAAGTATGCCATGGCTGAAACACTTCACAGGGATATTTAGTTGCTTAACTTAAGAGCTGAAACTCCTTTCCAGACCATTAAGGTATCATGCAGCCATCTCTTTTCAAAAACCCACTCTTTCAGTTTTAGGGTAGTGAGGCCAAATCTCACCCTGGCAGCATTGGACACAATATGGGTGACAGCCCTTCGAATAGTATGCTTGCCAGTTTAGTGTCATCTGATTTTAGACCCAGTCTCCGGAAACTATGAGGGAGCAATTCTAACCACTGTTCCCTCCACTTTTCAGTTACTGGAATAAATGTCTGTAATCCATATGGGGTGCCATGATTGTAATTGCCAGTAAGCAAACAAGTGTCAAACTGCAGTGTGGACCAACATCACAAAATAAAGCAGACAATGGGCAGTATGCCATATCTAAAAGATATTCACAACTTTTTTTGGCATGTTCGTTTTGCAGGAGCAGTATGTGTTTGTGCATGACGCGATTCTGGAAGCCTGTCTCTGTGGAAACACTGCCATCCCTGTCTGCGAGTTCAGGGCCATCTACTACAACATCAGTCGAATAGATCCACAGACCAACTCCAGTCAGATCAAAGATGAATTCCAGGTAATTCTCACCACTTGTTGTCTCTTGACATCCTTTGCTTAAAAAAAAAAAAAAAAAGTGGCCCGGCAGTTAGATGAACAGAAGGACAGCTTTGCATGCTGGACTAGAGACACACATTTAATGAGATGAAGTGGAGGTTCCTGTCAGACTACAAATCCCAGAATCTCTGTAGTGCTGAAAGTTGTGTTTAGGCTTTGAAGTGAAATGAGGCCAGACCCCCGTGACCCTGTGTTTGGATTCAGCGGAAAATGGATGGATGGATGGATGAAATGAGGCATTCTTGGCACTACAATCTGTGCTTGTTTCACCCATTGTGAAACATCTGATGTCTTGCATCTTGTTCCAAGTGTATTTCAATGCCTGCTAATGCTGTACAACACAGCACAAACAGATTAATTGCTGGCATGCTGTGCTCAGTGGTTTCTTTATTACACTCACATCATTTTTAAAAATTGCCCCTTAATTTAGGTTTAATTTCCTTTGTATATAAAATCTTAAATCAGACAACTTTCTGTATGTACAGGCAGTTTAACAATAAGAGCCTTAAACGCACTTGGCCTCTAATGAATTGCAGCCATGCTCAATTTAATGCATGCAAGCTCCATGTCATAGAAGAGCAGAACTTTATTCATTGCTTTATTACTTTGTGCGCTATGCGCTACTGTATTGTTTCATTTTACTCTCCGCTTGCTTACACCAATACATGTAGACTTTGTTGTGGAAGTTTGGCAACCATACTATTTAACATTTGTGAACATTTAACACTTGTGAAATATTTAGTTAAAGAAAAGGGTAAACAGCTTAGACTTTATTTTTTTCCCTTTTTTTGACTAACCGTTTGTTAAAGCCCTTATTTGTGCTGTCGCCTCCTGGTCAAAGTCCTTGTTATTTTTCTAGGACTAACCAAATAATACCTTGGGTATAACAATGCCATGGGGTCTGTAAATAAGTCAAGTAACTATTCTCTGGACTTTCTTTAATGATGTTATCTTCTCTTTGTGATATCTTTATGCATATAAGATCCAACATCTGTCTGTCTGTCTGCTTTTCACGAGAGAACTACTTAATGGATTTAGATTTTTTTTTTTTTTCTATAATTTGCTTGAACATTCCAGTTGATTTTCTGACTTCTCTCATTGTGCTAAGTAACTTAGTTCTCTTGTGGTACTGATTTATTTGCGCAAATCTGAGAGAGAATCTCAGCGGGCCAAGGGGAGGGGAGGGGTCCTCCTCATTCACGCGCCAACCTTGGGGCATATCTTACCTCCGCTTATCTAGCAAACGAGAGAATCTACTTAACAGATTTAGATCGGGTTTTTTTCTAGAATTTGTTTGAACATTCCAGTTTATTTTGTGACTTCTCTCATTGTGCTAAGTAACTTAGTTCTCTTGTGGTACTGATTTATTTGCGCAAATCTGAGAGAGAATCTCAGCGGGCCAAGGGGAGGGGAGGGGTCCTCCTCATTCACGCGCCAACCTTGGGGCATATCTTACCTCCACTTATCTAGCAAACGAGAGAATCTACTTAACAGATTTAGATCGGGTTTTTTTCTAGAATTTGTTTGAACATTCCAGTTTATTTTGTGACTTCTCTCATCGAGCTAAGTATCTTAGTTCGCTTGCGGTACCGATTTATTTGCGCGAATCTGAGAGACGCAGCAGGTCAAGGGGAGAGAGGGTGGGGCCTTCCTCACTCATGCGCCAGCCTTGGGGCTTATCTTACCTCCACTTAGCTAGCGAACGAGAGAACTACTTAACAGATTTAGGTCCAGTATTTTTCTAGAATTTGCTTGTATATTCCGGTTGATTTTGCAACTTCTCTCATCACGTTAAGAATCATAGTTTGCTTGCAGGAGTGATATATTTGCACTAATTCGAGACAGAGGCTGCGGGCAGAGGGAAGGGGGATGCGTGATGTCAGGAGTGGGCAGCTGGGTAGGGCCCTTCTCGCTGTCCTGTTTCACTTCTATGTGGGCAGAGTCATGGAGCACAGCTAGTATTAGATTAAAATGAATAATACCCACAACTAGCCAACCCACGGCGTAGCATACGCCGCATAATTATGTATTGATGTGTGAAAACTTCCTGAAAGACACAGTTGTCCAAATGGGGTGGGTTTGAGGATACGACTGTAAGTGAATGAAAAGATGGAACTCTGGAGAGAGCAACATACAATTGTCCGTGACTGAAAACTGGAGTACCGCCGTCGTGCCCCCACCTCCCAGAACGAGGGACGGGGCTGGACGGCGGTTGGGCGCGATGGGCAGAACGGGGGGAGAGGGGAAGGACACCCTGGGAGGACGCCCTTTCCGCCCCCTCCGCCTCTCCGGAGAGAGGGCAGGGAAGCGGGCCCGAGAGGTTTCGGGTCCTAACCATCCAATGACGGGTCAGCACAACTGGTAATGATCGTGCAGGTTCACCTACAGAATTACGACTTTTAATTCCTCTAGATATTCAAGTTCGTTTGTCTTCTCAACGCTCCACCAGAGGCCACGAGCGACCGCGGCAGGGCTGATCCGAGGACCTCACTAAACCATCCAATCGGTAGTAGCGACGGGCGGTGTGTACAAAGGGCAGGAACTTAATCAGTGCAAGCTTATGACCCGCACTTACTGGGAATTCCTCGTTCGTGGGGAACAATTGCAAGCCCTGGTCCCCATCACGAATGGAGTTCAATGGCTTACCCACGCCTCTCAGCGCCGGGTAGACACACGTTGATCCATTCAGTGTAGTGCGCGTGCAGCCCCGGACATCTAAGGGCATCACAGACCTGTTATTGCTCAATCTCACGTGGCTGAAAGCTTAGCAGCTGCAATAGTTTTACACTCCAGTACATTGCGGTGAATGCTGGTAACAGTCAGGTGGGCGGGCGGTTGAGCAGGCGTTCTCGTCCCATGGTCTTAGAGTTGGTGGGCGTGGCTCTGTGAGTTGTCGTCATATCCCATGGTCTTAGAGTTGGTGGGCGTGGCTAAGTCGTGCGTATCCCATGGTTGTCTTGCGTGCCCTGTCGGCTGCTTAGTAAATTATATATATATATAGATGCGTCATTACAAATTGACTATACTGCATAGCTTATGCATATCCTCTCCTAACTAACTGGACAACACATCAGCCTGTTAGGATTTTTATTAGGTTTTGTCACAGACATTGCCTCAAACTCCAACTTACTATGTTTCTTCACCTGATAGAACATATGCTGACAGTCTGTTCCTCACCCATTCTAACATTGCCTCCTTTAGCTGGGGCCACAACACAGTGTCCTCTTAACCTTTGCTCTTGTCTTGGCACCTGTCTCCATTGTCAACTTCAAGGCTTCGAAAATACAAAATGATATATATCTTACACAGCCAGTCATGTTTTGCCTTAGAAGGGATGTTTGTGCCATCCGACTGAACAGTGTTAGAGCTCAGAGCAGCTTACCGGCCCTTGGAAACCCCTGGCGTCAGTTCTTAAGCAGGAATGTGTAGGCCAGAGAAATGCTGTGTGATGTGCCGCTCTATAAAGTGTGAGTGACGGCATGCTTCAAAATGAAACTGTGGAGCCACTGATTAAATGAATGCATTGTGAAAGAAACACAACGAAGGTTTGGGGCAGCCACCCATATAGTTTCCCTGGCTGCAAAAGGCTTTAAAGTAGCGTACAATGTGTACAGATTAGAGTCCAAAACAGGACTGTTTAAGTATGGATGACGAGGGGTTTTAATAGGTGGTTCACAGGAAGTGACGTCCACGGGGACGAGACAGGAAGGATTTCTCATGTTTGGTCTGTGGAGAGAAAAGAGAGAGTTTTAGTGCACCCTGCCACCCCCCTGGCCTGGCATGGAATTGGCATTTCCTGCTCCCTTTGGTTGACTTCCAAGAGCACGTGTGTGACAGCATATTATTTATCTGAACAAGCCTGAAATGTAAAGAGTAAATCCAAGAAATAAAAAGCAATTGTGTTTATGATAAAGAGGACACATCCAAAATGGACACTTGCAGAAACAATGAATCAAAACCTCAGAAGGCCAAAAAACAGGAAATCTAGATGTGTATCGAAAACTCTGGACAGTGAATAAATGCTAAACTCTAGGAAGGTATATATGATCTGCTCAACCAAACGGTAGCTCAAGCTGTGTACAACGTAATGTGTCTGCACTATGTGACTGCGCTTGAGTAAGCGTTACAAAGAAATGGACAGACGGGGTCAGAGACAAGTAACATACAAAAGGAAGAGCTAATGGTCATAACGAATTGGCTAATGGTGGTCCACAGCCTAATCCTTACAAGTTGTAGTCGTGCAACTTCCATCCATCCATCCATTATCCAAGCCGCTGAATCCGAGCACAGGGTCACGGGGGTCTGCTGGAGCCAATCCCAGCCAACACAGGGCACAAGGCAGGAACCAATCCCGGGCAGGGTGCCAACCCACCGCAGGACACACACAAACACACCCACACACCAAGCACACACTAGGGCCAATTTAGAATCGCCAATCCACCTAACCTGCATGTCTTTGGACTGTGGGAGGAAACCGGAGCGCCCGGAGGAAACCCACGCAGACACGGGGAGAACATGCAAACTCCACGCAGGGAGGACCCAGGAAGCGAACCCAGGACCCCAGGTCTCCCAACTGCGAGGCAGCAGCGCTACCCACTGCGCCACCGTGCCGCCAGTCGTGCAACTTGCTAATGTGAATTTGATCCTTTTAACTGCTTTTGTACTGAGTCTGATGAGAAGTCTGCCTGCACTCTTGTGCTCAGGATTTTTTTGTTTTGTTGTTTTCAGTTTTTACTTGTACTCTCTACAGTTTCTAATACACTTACATCTAGTGTGATCTGACACTCTGCATGTGACTGCATTAAATTTAATATGCCACTTTATTAATCTCCTTTATTGTCCACGTAATTTACGCCATCCATCCATTTACTGTACCTGCTTTGTTTGATTCAGGGTTATGGAGTCTTAGCATCAAGATGGCAGGCGCCAGCTTTGGATGCGGCACTGGTTATAGAATTGCAAATTAGTCTAATGCATGTGTCTTTGGGATGTTTGTTCCTTATCATGTTTATCCAGTAACAAAAAGCTGACACCTCTGTCTTGATGCTGGAGGGACTCCAGTTAAACTGTTCAAACTAAGAAATCGATCTTCTCCCTGTAACGTATAATTTTCCATGTTTAAGCCAGCTATACACAGCTTTGTTCCCCATATCCTGAACACCTGTTGCCTTAATTTAATAATTAGCCTTTCATAAAATATCTTTGCAAAAGCGTTTTGGAAGTCACGCTCAACAGTGTCACCTTTTCTGCTGTTGTCAAATGTTTTGTTGCTTTTTTATAAAATTCCAGCATATTAGCGAAACAATCATGATGGTGGTGTGGAAACGGAAACCCGCTGGCATCTAGTTTTACATTTCAAAAATATTCTGCTCAAATTGTTCTGCAGTGGGTGAGGGTTGAGGGGGGTGAAGTTGCGAAAGAAGAAGCAGGCATGTGGAAATGGCAAGAAAATCCGTGTTTCTAATGAAAGCCTGCGGCAGATTCCAAATCAAAGATGCAAGTCATTGATTTGAAATAATTCCATCAATGCAGAGCGGGCCACGGTGGCGGAAAGAGAAGGGAATGACGTTTCTCGTAGTCTGGCACACGGCCAGAGAAACAACTCACTATCACCCCACCGGAAAAAAAAAAAATCCATACTAACCGAGATGCTAATGAAGCTTGTGTTGATACAACACGGCACGGCAAATTGTTAAGAAAAGCGGCTCTGCTTGTCAAAGTTACGTTCATAGTGAAATGCAGAGCCTTGTCCTGCAGCTATCAAGGCAAGGAAATATGATCTCTGAAAATAATCAGCCGGCATTTCCTTTAGTCAGTGTACCCCCACAAATTAAGCAGGACTAAGGCAATGCATTGTGTGATAGAAGGGTCGTGTGATATTGACAGCCCTCTACACCCAGAACAACACACGTGAGACAAACAGGTAACAAGAAGCTCATCTTTACGACACAAAAACTCCAGTGTTACAGCCTCACCTGGCCTGCGTAATTGGCTGTTGAACTCCTGTCTATCCAATGCGTTTGCTAGGACCACTGACTCAGAATTTCACAGACTCTTTTTCATCTTCTTTACCTGCCAAGACCCTGGCCTCCCTTCCTTACACAAGTTGAGTGTTTAACCCACTCTCCTCCTAAAAGTGCATTTCATTAGCTTCTTGCTGATCTGAGGGTTACTCTCTGGCCCAACCCTGGAAACACTTCCTGGCTCAGGAGTTGTCCTAAGTTTGCCCCAGGTACACCCTCAATCAGCCCCTTCTCTTCTGCCACCCTTGTAAAGGACTAAGTCTCCACAGCTGCTTCCCACCAGTCATCTGCTCAGTGAAGGCCATGGCACATTAAGAGATTTTCAGTCATAGTCTTTATTTACGGTACATAAGGTTAGTGAGTCAGAGGCAGTCGGCAGCATATAGCCTACTGTGAATCACTCTAACTAGTCCACGACTAACCTCGACAAAATCAAATACGCTTGCGTTTCTTGGGGAATGTGAAAAGTAAAGGCCGTGACACATCAAAGTGACTTTTAAGCGATTTTTACAGAAGTCAGAGGCGTTTGACAGTGCGCTGTAGTGAAGGCTGGTCTCCTAGTATGGCTCAGTACAACTCGTCTTTGTCTTGTCCTGTCAAAAGCAAACAGGCCTGTGGATTTTTAGGAATATAACAAGTAAAGGCCATGTCACATTACGAGAATTTTCTTAGATTTTTCAGTCGTAAACTTCACTTGCATAAGTCACAGGCGTTTGACAGTGCGCTCTAATGAAGGCTGGTCTCCTAGCATGGCTCAGTCCAACTCGTCTATGTCTTGTCCTGCCAAAAGCAAACAGACCTGCATGTCTTTAGGGATGTGAAATGTAAAGGCCATGTCACATTACGAGACATTTCTTAGATTTTCAGTCGTAAAACTTCACTTGCATAAGTCACAGGCGTTTGACAGTGCGCTCTAATGAAGGCTGGTCTCCTAGTATGGCTCACTCCAACTCGTCTATATCTCGTCCTGCCAAAAGCAAATAGACCTGCATGTCTTTAGGGATGTGAAATATAAAGGCCATGTCACATTACTTGACTTTTCTTAGATTTTCAGTTGTAAACTTCATTTACAGAAGTCACAGGCATTTGACAGTGCGCTCTAGTGAAGGTTGGTCTCCTAGTGTGGCTCACTCCAACTTGTCTTTGACTCATCCTGCCAAAAGCAAAATAGGCCTGCATGTCTTTATGAATATAACAAGTAAAGGCCATGTCACATTACGAGACTTTTCTTAGATTTTTCAGTTGTAAACTTCATTTACAGAAGTCACAGGCGTTTGACAGTGCACTCTAGTGAAGGTTGGTCTCCTAGTGTGGCTCACTCCAACTCGTCTATGACTCGTCCTGCCAAAAGCAAAGAGGCCTGTGCATCTTTAGGAATATAACAAGTAAAGGCCATGTCACATTACATGACTTTTCCAGTGAGTTTCAGTCATAGCCTTCAATTACATAATTTTGTCTGTTTCCACACCACCATCTTGATTGTTTCGCTAATATGCTGGAATTTTATAAGAAAGCAACAAAACATTTGAGAGTTGAAGGTAGTCAGTAGCTCGTTTCTGTGAAGCCATTCGTCTACTGCGACATACTCAGAGACTCAGTCCAACTTGTTCACAACTCACTCCATTGAAATCAGACAGTTTTGATTTGGTCTTTAGACTGTGGGTGGGCTCTGTGTGCATGAGAGCCAACAACCGATGAATGCTCAACTGGTAGTAAAATCACACGGAATGCAATGATGAGGAAGTAGTAACAAATTTGTACCTCACAAACAGAACAGAAGCTCATCTGTATTGTGTTCCGTGTTTTCTGTATGACCACAGAATAGAAAAAAAAGAAAAAGGGCCAATATTGGAGATGAACTTGCCATACCTGTTAACTGCTCCTTCGGGCAGCACCCTATTTGCTGTCAGAAAAAGGGGGCAAGCGAGACTGTGCTGGAAAGTCAGCATGCAGTCGCTAAATTTGACATGCCCATTAATTCTTAATTGTGTAAACTGACATGATCCAGTGACGAGGTCAGCAACTGCGGCGGCGAAGTCTGACATACCCTTCAACTAGAAGTAATCTGGCATTGGCATTAGCAGGGAAGCATGGTTCCAAATGTTTCCTGTTGTGACTCAGTGCCCTTTAACAGATGGGAGGTGTTGCCATCACTGGAATTTCTTTGCTGCACCTACTTCTTATTGATTTAGACAGCTTGACAGCACATGTAGTGTCCTGCAGGGCCATGCTCCAGTTCCTCTACAATTTCTTTTGCCATCCGGGTGGTGTGCTTGCTCATGATAACCTTTCTCTAGCCAGGCACTCCATTCTAATTAATGTACACAGATGATGAGTCATTGCAGCTATGCCAGGATGCTGGCAATGCCAGGTACACGGCAAACAAGTAAAATCAAGAGTCAAAGATGAAGACTGACTACTGTAATAGGGATGAGCTGTGTCTTTAGTTTTGGTTTCATCATGGAGACCAGTGAAACCTTTAAATCAGTTACAGAGAGAAACCTCTACTACAGTCCATGGAGATGGTTATAGCCATGATGGGCAAGGCAATGTTCCCATTTTTGTAGCACGCAGCCGCCTTCTAGTGACAATAAATCATGCCAGAGATGTGCATCCTAAAATTCCTTCCTTCATGCCTCAATTTAGAGTCAACAGGGTGACTGATCCCCTAATGACATGAGCTTGTCTGCTCATGTCTGCTCACATTGCGGAGCTTATAATACCATTACTGTCAACTGCCATCCCTCGTTGTCGCCATAACCAGCTCCACTTCCCTCCTGGTCTTTTGATTCGTGATTGATTCTGTGTGAGCAGCATGTGGCAGTGCTATGGGTTCAGTTAAAACAAACTCACTGCTCTCTCTGCATTGGTCCCCATGACAGCATATTACATGAAGCTGCATATTATAGATGGAAAACGCATTTCATATTACATTGCTAAGATAGATAAGTGAAATGAAACCATGCATATTAGCAAGTAAGTTTGGAAATGCCAATGAAATATCAGCCCAGGGGATCTCTACATATTATATCAACTCTGGTAGTTTGTTGAATTGGATCTGTACATCCTATACTTCATATTTATACCTCAACGAGATGTGCCCTTTTGATGTTGCTGGCACATATTTACAAAGATGCTTTAATAGAGAATATCTGTTGAAATATTTGGGCAACCCAGTAGTTAGTTTGGCTGCCTCATAGCTCGGTCAGTGCTGTGTGGAGTTTACCTGTTCTCACTGTGTTTGAGTGGGTTTGTCCTGTGTCACAAACTCGACAAACAGCCATAGCAAGGTTTGGGGTAGCCACCCATATATTATTTCCTGGCTGCAAAATTGAATAAATTGATGTACTGAAGTGTACAGATCAGAGTCCCGAAACAGAGCTGAGGGGATAGAGGAAAGGTGGCTGCTTTTAAAGGCCAGTATAGGAAGTGACCTCAAAGGGGCCGGAACCGGAATTGTCTTCATCCATAGGCTCGGACCCAGAAGTAATGTCAAAGGGGTCAGAACCAGAATGGACGTCATCAGGGCCAGGCAGAATTTCCTGTGAATGGTCTGCACACGTGTGTGACACCTGGTACTCCATATAACAAGAGCATGCAGGATAGCATAATAAGATGGCTTCAACGGGAGTATGTATGCGCTGGCACCCCATCCAGGGTTGTTTTCTGCCATGTGGTCAGCATTACCAGGATGGGTGTAATGGTCCTGGTGGCCTTGAACTGAAGGAGTGGTTTCAGAAACTGAATGGATAGTTTTCCTCTTGTTTGTGTCCTTTCTGAATATCAGCCCGACTCTGCCCTCTGTTTTCCTTTTACCTTAAATGAAGCAATATTATTATATATATATATATTTTTTTAAGTTCCATTAACCCCGCTGTTTTGTTTTTTTTCTGGTTCATTTGATGATTCCGCTTGCACAGTTCAAATGATGCAAGTTTTACTTGACAGACTTTCTTAATGTTGTCTTCTCTGTTTTATTTTGCTTACTTCAGTCCGACATGCCATACACTTCTTCTGTGATATTGGAGGTCGGTTTTCAGGACCGCGTTACATTTTTCACTAGCCTTCTTTTTGAGGCGCTGAAGCTTATCCTGACAGCATTAGGCTTAAGGAAGGGACATGCGTCTGTCACGGGGCACATTCATGCACCCACCCTCATGCATCCACATTTATACGAGGTTCTTCTAATCCATGACTCTCAGCACATCTCTGTGTCTTCGTCTTCATCATATACCACTTACTTGGTACATTCTAACGGTTCTCCTGTCCATTATCAAACCTGCTCATTCAAGTACAGGGTTTTTAAGGGAATTAGACCTTATCCTGGCAGCACTGGGCACAAGGAGAAAACTAACTCTGGACAGAGAACCATTCTGTTTCAGAAGTGGAAAAGAAGCAAAAGGCACAAATGAACATGCACTTGGGAGGCCCTGCATGGGGTATTGAGCCATACAAGCATTTTGGTCATCTTTGGTCTTCGTGAAGGACTCCAGAAGCTCCCCACCACTCACTTCAAAACAAAAAAAAAAATCACATATAAGTTTTAAAAGATGTGGTTACCTGGGCAGTGTGCTATCCCATATACTCACCAGTCAGTACAGAATGTATAGGCAGCAGAATGCAAGTTTTGCCATCACACTGACCCACTTTAATCTCTTGCCCTCTTTGAATTTTTCTTTCAGACTCTAAACATTGTGACACCACGGATGAGGCCCGAAGACTGCAGTGTTGGACTCCTGCCTCGGAATCATGACAAGAACCGGAGCCTGGATGTCCTGCCTGTGGACCGCTGCCTGCCTTTCCTAATATCAGTCGATGGGGAGTCCAGCAACTACATCAATGCAGCCCTCATGGATGTAAGTATTTACTTGAAAGGGTGCATCCCCATAAATGAACTGGGGTTCACTCCAGGCTTATGGTAGTGCATTTGTCTATAGCTGCTCTAATGCAAATTGTGATCGATCGTAGAAACTGTTCTTCTGTAGGCACATTAGTGTTACAGGTACTAGAGAGTGCTGCTACTATGGCATCAAGAGTGGGTAGATCAGAGAGCAGTGGCTGAGCTAACAGGCATCAGCAATTTATTTGGACAGTACCTGGCTGGATCTCCAGTAGGATTTAATGGTGGGTGTCCGTCTGATATAAGCTTCTTATTTTCATTTTTTTTGTCTTCCAGAGTCACAAGAAGCCAGCAGCCTTTATTGTCACTCAGCATCCCCTGCCCAACACAGTGGCTGATTTCTGGAGGCTTGTGTTTGACTACAACTGCTCATCAATTGTAATGCTCAATGAGATGGACAGTGCACAGGTAGGCCTTTGGTCCTATAGGTCTGGTAGCAAGCTGATGCAGGAGAGTTGGAGAAATCATGATATGGGTCTGCATCACCAGTCTGCTGAATGTGGCTATTGTTATCTACTTTTTGCTTTACATTTTTATCAAGAGGGGAGTTTTGCAGTAGCACACCATTAACCCAGATGATTACACCCACAGCTCTGTAAGCAGTATTGGCCTGAGAAGAGCTGCCTGTGCTATGGACCCATTCAGGTGGAGTTCATCTCAGCTGATATTGATGAAGACATCATTAACAGAATATTTCGTATTTGCAACATGGCTCGGGTAAGCCTAATAAGACAACAGTTGTTCTTTCTTTCTTTCTTTCTTTCTTTCTTTCTTTCTTTCTTTCTTTCTTTCTTTCTTTCTTTCTTTCTTTCTTTCTTTCTTTCTTTCTTGTGCAAATGAAATCTCATTTTGTCTGCACAAGCTAATTGCATTCATCCTTCTTTTGCACACTAATGATTAATTACTACTGTACATGTTTATGATGCAACTCTGAAAAATAACAATCATACACAGATAATAAAAAGTGAGTTGTGGATAAACATTAATTTCCTTAAATTTTGCCTGTCCATTGGTAGGCAAATCAAAATTGAGTCAGCCTAAGTGTCTTTCACATCTATCTATCTATCTATCTATCTATCTATCTATCTATCTATCTATCTATCTATCTATCTATCTATCTATCTATCTATCTATCTATCTATCTATCTATCTATCTATCATCTAGTGCCTTTCACATCTATCTATCTATCTATCTATCTATCTATCTATCTATCTATCTATCTATCTATCTATCTATCTATCTATCTATCTATCTATCTATCTATCATCTAGTGCCTTTCACATCTATCTATCTATCTATCTATCTATCTATCTATCTATCTATCTATCTATCTATCTATCTATCTATCTATCTATCATATAGTGCCTTTCACATCTATCTATCTATCTATCTATCTATCTATCTATCTATCTATCTATCTATCTATCTATCTATCTATCTATCTATCTATCTATCTATCTATCTATCATCTAGTGCCTTTCACATCTATCTATCTATCTATCTATCTATCTATCTATCTATCTATCTATCTATCTATCTATCTATCTATCTATCTATCTATCTATCTATCTATCTATCATCTAGTGCCTTTCACATCTATCTATCTATCTATCTATCTATCTATCTATCTATCTATCTATCTATCTATCTATCTATCTATCTATCTATCTATCTATCATCTAGTGCCTTTCACATCTATCTATCTATCTATCTATCTATCTATCTATCTATCTATCTATCTATCTATCTATCTATCTATCTATCTATCTATCTATCTATCTATCTATCTATCATCTAGTGCCTTTCACATCTATCTATCTATCTATCTATCTATCTATCTATCTATCTATCTATCTATCTATCTATCTATCTATCTATCTATCTATCTATCTATCTATCTATCTATCTATCATATAGTGCCTTTCACATCTATCTATCTATCTATCTATCTATCTATCTATCTATCTATCTATCTATCTATCTATCTATCTATCTATCTATCTATCTATCTATCTATCTATCATCTAGTGCCTTTCACATCTATCTATCTATCTATCTATCTATCTATCTATCTATCTATCTATCATCTATCTATCTATCTATCTATCTATCTATCTATCTATCTATCTATCTATCTATCTATCTATCTATCTATCTATCTATCTATCATATAGTGCCTTTCACATCTATCTATCTATCTATCTATCATAAAGTGTTTTATAATAAAACATTTCATTGCAAAATTAGGCTCCAAATTTACATGAAATAACGATAAAGTTAATGTTCAAATTGTTTCTATATTATACATGCACTGTACACATTGTGAATATAATTAACCAGGTTTTGAAGTAGAGGACCATTGTTGAACAACGCACCATAGTGAGATTTCTCTGGGTAGAGGGAGTGAAATTCGTTGAAATTCCCAGAAGGATATTGGCCCTGTACACAAGTGAAAACAGCAGGACTCAATGAAAAGTTTATAAATGTGTAGAAAGGTTTTAAACAGGAAGACCAAGTGTAATCAATGAAGCTCAATATGGTCGACCATCAACGTTGGGCCCACAAGCTCACATCGGCATGGTAAATACCTTCATTTGAGAAAACCAATGGATTCGGCTTGGGGTTAGTTGCACATTTGGATATCAGCTGTGGATCTGCACATGCCAAAGTGCATGATACACTAAGGTTAGCACAAGATGGGTACCCAGACAGTTTACTGATCACGGGCCAATATCCCTCTGTGAATTTCAGTGCATTGTTTAACAATGGGCCAATCCTGCAGAGAAGCATCCATGTTCCTTTGACCTTGGCTTCAGCTAGACTATTGGCAGAGCACTGTGCTGTGCATGCTTGAACTACCCATTAGCCATCATAAACTTGTATTGTCAGTTTCCATCTGTTGTTGTTACCTTGTAATTTTTAAATTGCCTTTACTTTTTGATCTACCCTCATAATTATATATTTGTAAGTAAGGCTCTGCTTGTATTTCTTCTTCCCTCTTAAGCCACAAGATGGCTACCGTTTAGTCCAGCAATTCCAGTTCATTGGTTGGCCAGCCTACCGAGAAACCCCTCTATCCAAGCGGTCCATCCTTCAGCTGGTCCGACGTCTTGCAAAATGGCAGGAGCAGTACGATGGTGGAGATGGACGCACAGTTGTCCACTGTTTGTGAGTATAGTTTCAGCTTTGTTCAATTAAAGTGTGCACTTTGTGGCAAGGTTGGCTGCTGTTTTGAGCCAGTGTACTCAGCTAGACTCCTGAATGACACCTGCATCATGACGGTAACTCTGCTGGTGGGTTTGCCTGTATACGGATGCCGACCCCCCAGCACTGATTTGGGAATCTAATAATGTAGAGTGCATTTGAACACTCAAACCACATTTCACTCCACAGCACAGCTGCTCTTCCCAGGAGGACCTGACTGAGGAGGACTGAATTACTCCCAGATGCCTTGGTTTCTGAGCCCTCAGTGCCTATTCTCACAGATGCATTTGCCTCACAGCGGCACATCAAAAATATCATTATATTTTCCTTAGTATTTTTTATTATTATTTGTCCGCTTATTTAGTTTGAGTGTTTTTTTTGTTTGGTATTTTTTTTCTTTGCATATAATAGCTCTACAGTGCAAAGACTCTACACACACTGCGCCTAAGTAAATGGCGCTTAAAATTAGATAAGCAAAGCCATATTGCAACGACCGGTTCTGGGTATAATTCCAGTAATAGCACATGCCTCATTACGATTAATTGTCTTTATAGTCATGAAAAGAAGAACTGCTCCGCTTGGCTTTGTGCTTTCAAAACTCCAGTTGCGGCAGGCTTGGTGGCTTATTCTGTAATACAGGACACTTGAACTTAATGCCAGGGGGGCAAAGCTCCATAGGCCCACCTCTTCTCATTCTTAGCATTTATTGCTAATTATAATAGACCATTAGGCTTGAAGACGTAGATTCTGTGGGGAAAAATGTTTTTGGAATACTAGAATTTAGAGGAGGTGGTTTCATGGGCTTGATTGCCCTGACTCTTTCAGCCCAAAAGGTACTTTGTAAATAAAAGTGGTGGCCGTCTTTGTGAAGGATCAGTCCATAGTTTGCCTAGTCAGTCTAAAGCCTAGGATGTCAAATTATGATTATATCAGGCCAATACTGTATAAGAAGTCTAGAGCCTAGATGGTGTTTACTCATCATTTCAGCAGCCTGGAATCCAGTTCTTTGTGTCTGCCTGGGTTTGAGCAGGACACTAGTGAGTTTGACCAGGTGGCCCAGATCTGAATATAAAGACCTGTATTCCAGCATGGCAGTTTTCTGTCATTAGAGATGTTGGTCAACTCTAATGTAGAAGTAGAAGGTCCTCACTCTGTAGCTAGAGAATTTAGGTCCAATATGACATAGTGAGCAGGCCTCATTCTGAGTGAGCTCAAGTATTAGGGAGTACTGACATTTTTATGATTTCCTGCAGGACGGGAGGAGGCCGAAGTGGGACCTTCTGTGCTATTTGCAGTATCAACGAGATGATCCAACAGCAGAACATTGTGGATGTGTTCCATACTGTCAAGACACTGCGTAACAACAAATCAAATATGGTGGAGACACTGGTAAGTTAATCGAGATGAGGTAAACTGTGGAGGTAACTGTGAACTTATCGAGGCAAGATATCACCTGTTTCTTCTACTTTGCTCTCTTTCAGGATCAATACAAGTTCTGCTATGAAGTTGCCCAAGAAAGTCTGAGCTCATTCTGAGTCAACCTGTGAATGGGTCAAGGACTTCCTGAATGTGATAACAGATTAGAGGTGTGGCAGGTGGTCTTTCAACTCCTTGCGGTACAGAAGTCCACGTGGTTAAACAAACAGCATTCACTGTCAGCAGCGGCTTCCCAAGACAACCAGGCAGATAATTATTATACTGTCTGACAAAGAACGCCTACCCTGAGGCAGAAAGCCTTTTACTAGACTTTGGGAACTGTGAGCAGAGACTTTAGCCATCAGTTCCTTGTTGACAGTCACTGTGTGCTGATATGGGACTCCTGTGACCAACGCTCAACTGCTGGATGATGATGACCTGCAGACCCTTTTGTTTTCTTCTCAATGCCTGTATTTTGATATGTGCGTGTTCACGTCTTTAAGGCACCCGTGTTACCTCCCGTTCTGTGGACTTTTGACAGGTCTCATCACTCCCTCTTCTCTGTTAAAGTGAGGGTGCCATACTGAATCGCATTACAGGGCGAGCGAAGCTGAACCAAACCTTTCCTTCTGGAGTTTCCATTGTCTTGTTTGACTCAAATAAAACTGAAAATTGACTTGCAGTTCTGCCATTGTTTGCCTTCTCCGTGCGATTTGCTATACGGCTTGTCCCCAAGCTGACATGCAAGCTGGTCAGTCTCCCTCAGCCGTCTTCTTTCTAAAAACGGTTTGCATACTGCGAGGTAGTTCTATATTTAAAAGAAATTAAGCCTCCTTTGGCCGTTTCTTCATTTTGAATTCAACCACTTTGTCTTATTTTTTCTGTAGAGTGTTGCCCAACTTCCTCTTTGTGTACATTTCCTTTTGTTAATATTTTCCAACTCAGATTTGAGTATTTCATTTAAAGTATTTTGAACCACCATGTTGGCATATGATCCCTTTTTAAACATGTTTAGCTCATTGAGTTGGTTTGCATTTGTGATATTCGCAGATCTTTGCCATTATTGTCTGGGAGAGGTGCCGGGATTTAGCGTGTTGATATGCTTTGTGTGTACATTTTTCACTTGTGTGTTCAACTTTACAATTAATTCATAGGGAGCAGTTGCTCTTTCCAACATTTTCCAGTCATTTTGCCAATTTATGTTCCCACGTTTTAATTTTCTGATTAGCTGGTTCAATTCAGTTGCAAGAAAAAAAATTAAAAATTACAGGTGCTCTCTGTAAAATCTGATTTAACAAGTTGCCTCTTTGGACCAGTCTGCCCAACTCCCTACTGTAATTTGTTTATTTTGTAATTTAATTCCTGTATTGTAAATGGGAATGTCTGTCTTCTATCTTTAATTTCTGGGCGGAAGCAACCCACGGGTGTCATTTCATTTTCAACCACTTTAACGCTAACACAAGATAATCCATCTGATGAGGCACTGAGGCCCAAAACACAGGAGCTGCCTGCCTTAGGTTTGCAGCATTGCGGAGTAATTGGGTTGGGTGAAGACATGTCTGAATTAAGGAAAACCTTGTCTGCAACTCAAAAAACATACTTGATTTGGAGTTCTGCGAATATTCACTCTAGCTTTCAGATCGGTTTATTATGTATGTATAGATTGTTATGGGTAAACTCTTTTAAATAAACAGGTGAAAAAATGTACATTGTGAGTGAGTGAGTGACGTGAAGGCCCATTGACGGAAAACTCGTTCTTAAGAATAAGATTGGTTTTTCTTTCAGTGCAGGCCATAGCTCGATTCTTTATTGAGTTCTTGGTGGCTATTGTTCAGTGTCTATAACTGGACATCACATCAGAGGTCAATTCCTCTCAGAAGCGTCCAGGACAGTCTCACTACAGAATTCATGTTGGCATTGCAATGGATCAGTCTTCCAGGGTCATACTAGTATCATTCTCAGTTGCGCCTTGAAACCTACACAGCGCCCAATGCAATCACTTCTGTGCCATGCGGTAAACGGCACACGTCAGTATTGGGTTACGAGTTGGCTATTCTGTGAAGGTTCATGCTGCGTGGGAAGTGGGTTGTAGTTTGTTGTTAAGCCATTGAAACCACAAGGCCACCAGTTCAATTCTCACTTCACCATGTGACCCTGAGCAAATCGCTCAACCTGTTAAAATACATGTAAACAGTTATAACATGTCCTGATCTTGTAAGTCATCTATCATCTCAAAGCAGTCTGAAAAATTATTACAAGCATGTATCCATTATTAAACCACTTTCATCCAGATCAAGGCCATGGAAGACCCATCCGGGTGCATTAGTCTCACTACAGAATTCATGTTGGCATTGCAATGGGTCAATCTTCCAGGGTCATACTAGTATCATTCTCAGTTGCGCCTTGAAACCTACTGTCGCAGATACGCCCTTTGTCCACCTCTCGGACCCTCAGGTACCACTCCAGACACGTTGTAAAAGCACAAGACTTCTTTATTTTATTCTTGTACAGTGCACAAAGCACCCTTCACTCCACACTACTCATAAATTCACAATCACTACAATAATCACAAATCCTCCTCGCCCAGACACTTCGCCACCCTACCTCCCAGCTCAGCTCAATGTACTGGGCTTCCCAGAGTCCTTTTATACACCCTGACCCGGAGGTGTTCCTGCCCAATCAGTCCACAGTTCCTTATTCCTTCCGGGTCAGGATAAACAGTCATTTTCTTCAACCCGGGAGCACGTCGTTTCTTCCTGTCACGTGACCATGACGTACTCCCGGGTTATAGGGCACATAAGAGCCTCCGAGTCCTCCTACAGCGACTCCTGGTGGCCCCCAAGGTATCCAGCAGGGCTGCGTATAAAAACTACATAGTCCATGAGACCCTGCTGGAACTCAGGGCACGTCCACGCTATCCGGAGAGCTCCTAATGGTGATCTGGGGGTGATGGCCGGAGTAAGAAGCCGGCAATCCACCACACTACACAGCGCACAATGCATAGGTGTAAAATGAACTAACCTCAAACAACGCACCAGTACAATTAAAACATTATGAATGGAGTCACAGTGTGGCAGTGACTTGGTTAGCACTGCAGCATCGCGAGTTCAAGTCTCACATGTGTTTGTTGTCTGTGCAGTGGGACTGTGTGCTCTGGTTTGCCTCCTACATCCCTAAAACAGGCACATTGTGTTAACCTGGAATTGTCAGATAGCCTTTGTGTGGGAGTCTGCTTCCAGAGAACTGGCTCACTGTCCATGTCTAGATTCTGTCTTGTGCTCAGTGCTCATCCCCGAAGCTGACTGAGAAGATTTGGGAATGTTATGTAAAGTTATTATGAATGGAATCCACCTAGAAATACTAGTTATAGCTAACATGTAGTGCTACTGGACAACAGCATACATGACTCTGAACTATTTGGAAAAAAACAAATGGAAACTATCATTATTGTACTGAAAATCTCAGAGTTTTCTAGAAGATGCCATGCAATCTGTTTGATCTTCTCAAATATAACTGCTGAAAAAAATTAAAGGAACACTTTGAAAACACATCCGAACTCAATGGGTGTTTCCTTAAGAGGCATTAGAGCTCTGGAAATGTGTTCTTTTCAATTGCGGCGTTTTAATTAACCTGAATTTAAATAATTATAAATAAAAAAGGTATTATCCCCCCCAGCATGCAATATGATGGTTATAAGATTACACGAGAAGTACAATTGATAATTTAGCTCTTTACTGATGGGTTCACGCGGTATTACAGACGGGAAGTTTATGACAGACTCTACCAAGCATGTGGGTGTCTTGACCTACGCAGTCTGCCATCTTTCGTCGCCACGCTGAAAGGATTTTCACCGGATGGAAGACATAATCTTCTGCCCTGCAGCTTCAAAGTGTTGGCCATAGGTCCATCCTTATATTCTGGTTGCTCCATGTGCAGGCTCCTTCTCTTGGATCCAAACAAGGACAGGAAAGGACTCAAACCCCACCTTCAATAATACAGGAATAGCACAATACTTACATACAGTTCTCATTCTCCCAACAAGGAAAGAGGATGGTGTGCTGACAAAAGACAGAATTATACTAGTCTGTCTTTAGGCTGACTATTCAATTCTCCAGTTGTCTTTGGCTCTCTAGTACTGTGCTTGGCTCGGCAATTCTAAATGCTGATGCTGTGCCCCTGTGTACCATACTTGGTCTGCCTGTATGAATGAGTCCATAACAGTGGGCACAGAGAACAGTGACATTAAACTTAATAATAGATAGATAGATAGATAGATAGATAGATAAAACATATTATAACAATGAGGAAAAAATCCAGCTGGATATCTCTACTGCTGTCGACTGGGTAATGTGTTAGGAACGTTAAGGATGCCACATCGTTTGATGGAAATGTAAATGATCAACATATACAGGGCTGAATTCAAAGAGACCCCAAAAATGAAAGTGAAAAAATGATGCGGCAGGCAGGTTAGTCTATTTTGTAGGCTCTGGCAGTGCTCATTCTGTTCATCCTTGCCCAAAGGAGCAGATACCGGTCCTGCTGATGGGTTAAGGACCTTCTACAGCCCTGTCCAGCTCTCCTAGAGTAACTGCCTGTCTCCTGGAATCTCCTCCATGCCCTTGAGACTGTGCTGGGAGACACAGCAAATCTTCTGGCAATGGTATGTATTGATGTGCCATCCTTGAGAAGTTGGACTACCTATGCCACCTCTGTAGGGTCGAGGTATCGCCTTATGTTACCAGTAGTGACACTGACCGTAGTCAAATGTAAAACGAGTGAAAAAACAGATGAGGCGGGAAAAACGTCAGTGGCCTCCACCTTTTAAACCATTCCTGTTTTGGGGGTCGTCTCATTGTTGCCCCTCTGTTGTTAATTTCATTAACACCAAAGCATCTGAAACTGATTAACAAACTCCTCTGCTACTTAACTGACCAGATCAATAGCCCAGAAGTTTCATTAACTTGACGCTATACTCGGATGATTAAAACGTGTTCCTTTAATTTTTTTGAGCAGTATACTTGAGAGAATAATTTGTCTGAGCTGAGCAGTAAACCTTGATAGTGGATGAGTACAGATGTGCAGGGGTATTCAGCGTACAGTGCCAGGGCTTCTACAAGACATCTGGGATCCCGAGACTGATTTCTGGGGTGTGCTCAGAAGCAGTTCCTGGCTGGTGCTTAACAGCCGCTTCTGGTCACTGGACCGGTCACATAAGTATCTGGCAAAGGCTGAACTGGCCAGGCTGTGGAAAGGGTGTGCATTATTAATTTACAGGAAGGTGAGTGTGTGAGATCAAGTGGACCATACGCCCCACATGGTAGTTGGGGTCAAACCACTGTATCAGTGTTTCTCAACACTGTAGGTTTTGTAATATTTTTTTAGTGACCCTGGGAGAATTCCCCAGTAATTTGTGTATGAACATCAGATGGGGGGGTGGGGTATGGTGTGTGTGTGTGCCCGCTGGTGATTCATGCACAATTATCAGAACGGGACACCCTTGTTGAATCAAGCATTGTTGTTGCACTCCTTGCAACCCACTTTTGACATACGGGACCCACTAACGGAAAACCCTCAACCCAAAAGTGGGCCGCAATCCACTGGTTGAGAAACACTGCCTTATATTAGTCGGCCTTGTGGCCATTAGGTCTTTGTTATGGTTCCTTCAGTGCTTTTAATCTTTCTTATAATAATATCCTTCATCCATATGTCTGAAATACAATGTCTGTCTGTCTGCTTGTATGTTCCCTACATAATCCTTACCCCTTTGACTGATCAGAATCAAATTTGGCATACTTGCTCTCTAGGACCATATAGACAAGACAGACTACTTTGAAACTCAATATTTTGAAGCTGGGGATCCCAGTGGGTTTTTTCCTCCTGTGTGCTACAGACTGCACACCAGTGCCACCTGCAAGCTAAGAGTGATTGAAACATCTGAACCAATGGAAGCCAGACTAGAAGACGAAATGACCATTACTTACTCAGGCCTTTATCTACTGTAAGATTAAAAACAATATTGTGTTCTTTTGCATTGGGGTGTTGGGTGAGGCTTGATCAAAAGTGGAAGTAGAGCACAACACAAAGCAAAATCAAAGGGTTGTTGGCTTTTCTTTATAATTTAAGCACTACAGACTGTCCACCTTGATCTAAAAGGCTGAATCAGACATGACAGCGCTCATAGTTACAACCCAGCAAGGAGTTGCTGCAATTGTGGAATCCAATCAGACCCAAAAAGAACAAATCCTCGACTCACGAGAGCAGAGAACCTGATAGAGAGGCAGTGTGGATGATGGTTAGGACAGCTAGTAATAACAACAGGACACCATTTAAACCAGTGCTTTTTTACACAACACCTTCCACACATATACCTTTCAGATGAGTATTATATGTTCATGGCCTCCTAGGTTCTTTTCCAGGTAAAGGGATGACAGTTTCTAGAGGACAACAGTGGCTGCAGATTTTTTTTTTGTTCTAATCCAGTTGCTTAATTAGAAACCAATCCTTGCTAATAACAGATCTTATTTATTTGGGTGAGTTGTTATTGCTTTTATTCTGCCATGCCAGGTTACTCATATATTGTAGATTTTTTTCTTTTCCTTCCAAATTTTATTAAACCCTATAGATCACCATGAATACAGACAGGTGTAAATAGGAACAGGTTAGATGGAGAACTTGTGGTTCGTTTGTTATTTGTATCTTATTGCTTATTAGGAGCCGTTAAAAGCAGTGAATGCAGCTGTTTAAGATGAAAATTAGCAATTAAGGGCAGTGAAACTTAAGTGGCGTAACTAAAATGAAGCATAAAGATGTTGCTCAGGCAATAAGTGCTTCCACAGCAATAACTGACTTCTCATTAAGAAACTGGATTGGAACAAAAAACAGCAGCTAGAAGATGACATTGCAGCCCCCTGGTCTGTGCTACTGAAAACAAAACTCCACATCCAGCCAATTCCCAGGCAGGATCTGCAGGTGTGATGGATGTCAAGAGGTAAGGTAGGACCTCACATTGCGTAGCCCTTAAATGCAGGTTGGTAGAATAAGATTAAGCAAGACAAATGGCTTTAATATAAAGCATCAGCTGCAAATGTTAACCAGGCATCACGCACCATCCAGTTGTTAGTCAGATGAATTTCAGATATCTTAAAATGTAATTTACTTTTTAAGATATCTGAAACTCGCTTTGAGATATCTTAAAATAATTTCCTTTACATTTTAAGATATCTGTAATACATTTTGAAATATCGTAAATGGATTTCAAGACATCTCAAATACATTTTCAAATATCTCAAAATAACCATGCCTGCACTTCAAGATATCTTCAAATGAATTTTCAGATATCTTAAATTGACCTATCGTGCATTTTAAGGTATCTCAAAATCATTTCCTAAAAAAATGCCTATTCTTCCGATGGAATATCTTAAAATGTATTTGAGGTATCTTTAAATGAGCAGGAAGTGATTTTGAGATATCTGAAAATGGACAGGAAGCTGTTTTGAGATATCTGGAAATGTATATCAGATATCTTAAATTGTATAGTAGATATCTGAAAATGCTTTTGAAATATCCTGAAATAATTAAATGTATTTTTAAAAATATCTTAAAATGTATTTTAGATATCTTGAAATACAACTTGAGATATCTAGAAATATATTGTTAGACTAGCCATGTGCGCCCAACTACGTTGCGCGTGTTAAAGTTGTCTGTGAAGGGCTCCCTGTTTAAACGCGGCTGCCAGTCGTGAACTGGGCCCTTCGTCGCACAGCATTATGATTTTTTATAAGGGAAACAAAATTACAAAACAAAACCCTTCGACATTGATTCGATAGGAACGGCCTACTCGGAATCACTGTCTGAATAGTAATTATGTGGTGGTGGAGGAGCATTTCTGCTTCTCTCCATTCACAGTCCGTCTCGTTTTCACAACGCTGTCGTTTCCTCTCACGATCTCTTCTCAACCTTTCTCCAATCTCGCAGGTTGCTTTGTGGCAATCCAAAGAGTAAGGAAGAACCAATGCTTCTTTCTTGAACTCCAAACGCCGACTGATGAAAAATCACAGAAGTGTGTCCGACTTATATACTCTGACTACTGACTCCAAGAAGTGGGTGAACATTTGATTTGGACGAAGTGCTGCCAACGACGGTTGATAGAAACACAAAAAACCACAGTCTCGACAACGAAGCAGGTGTCGACACCAGATCTAAACACAAAGAGTGGTATCGACAGTGTTTGTAAACAAAAGTAACAACCAAGGCAGTGTCAGGGAAACATGGATTCACGGACAAACAAAGATCAAGATCCAAATGAAGATTATATATAAAGATTAGTTAATTTAAAGTACAACAATTTGTTTAGTTTGAATGTCTGTGTTTTGAGGTGTGACTGGAGTACTACAGTCTTCAGTAGTATAAGCCTGGAGGAGATTCTTAATGCAATGCCTATGTTTTAGCTGTCTCTCTACTGCCATCTAGTGCTTCTTCTTCTAATTCATTCGCGGACAAACAAAGATCAAGATCCAAATGAAGATTATATATAAAGATTAGTTAATTTAAAGCACAACAATTTGTTTAGTTTGAATGTTTGTGTTTTGAGGTGTGACTGGAGTACTACAGTCTTCAGTAGTATAAGCCTGGAGGAGATTCTTAATGTAATGCCTATGTTTTAGCTGTCTCTCTACTGCCATCTAGTGCTGCTTCTTCTAATTCATTCGCGGACAAACAAAGATCAAGATCCAAATGAAGATTATATATAGAGATATTTGAAATGGAGCGGAGACCCATTTTAAGATATCATGAAATGAATTTTACATATCTCAAAATGTATTTTAGATATCTCAAACAACAGTGAATATTAAGTTATCTGAAATGCTTTATAAGATATCTTAATTACTGTATATTCTCACTCATTTTCAGATATCTCAACATAACTTCCTGTACATTTTAAGATATCTCAAATTAATTTTCAGATATCTTAAAATAGACAGGAAGTCTCATTGAAAGAATAGGAAATTTTACAGGAAGTGATTTTGAGATATCTCAAAATGTACAGCATATCATTTTATGATATCTTGAAATCTATTTGAGGTATCATAAAACAGATGCATTTTTAGATATCTGTAATTCAATTTGAGATATCTAAAATGCATTTCCAGATATCTTAAAATTCATTTTGAGATATCTCTAAATGTTAATTCGGCTTGCCATACAGTCTGCATACTTTGTACTGTACTGTAGCACTATCTACAAATGTTTTTAAAACAGTTAACAAATGTAATAATAAAAGAGATCTGTCTGATGTATCTAGTAGTCAGAATGTGAGTAACATTAAGGATCTTTATTGTCATTCCAACATCCATATGCAGAAAGGATTTTTGGTACTTAAACTGTGCCCACAATAACCCCAAAATAATAAAAAACACAATAAATAGAATGAAATACCATTTATACATAAGTAAAGTAAGATAACTACAAGTAAAAGAATACTATTGCAGTATGCCCTGTACTTAGCAGCAAGTAATAAAGGTGGCAGTGAATTGTTTAGTTCACGGGACCACTGAAATGAAGTGCAAAGTGCAGTATAAGTCGCACGGAGTGTACAGTCAGTTTTAGTGATGTTGTGTTCATTAGTCTAATGGCATATGAGAAGAAGGGCGGTGGTGACGATTGAAGTCACATAGCACACATCAAGAATTTATCCATCCATCCATCCATTTTCCAACCCGCTGAATCCGAACACAGGGTCACGGGGGTCTGCTGGAGCCAATCCCAGCCAACACAGGGCACAAGGCAGGAAACAATCCTGGGCAGGGTGCCAACCCACCGCAGGACACACACCAAGCACACACTAGGGACAATTTAGAATCGCCAATCCACCTAACCTGCATGTCTGTGGACTGTGGGAGGAAACCGGAGCGCCCGGAGGAAACCCACGCAGACACGGGGAGAACATGCAAACTCCACGCAGGGAGGACCCGGGAATCGAACCCAGGTCCCCAGATCTCCCAACTGCGAGGCAGCAGCGCTACCCACTGCGCCACCGTGCCGCCCTCAAGAATTTATGCTTCTGTTTAATATGTAATTTTGCTTTCAGTCAATCTAACAACTATTGACAGCAGACTGACTGTAGAACTTTTGAAGAGAACAGGTGAGTACTGTTCATTTCTGAAGTGTGTGTTGTGCATATTGTCCTGATTTACCCATCCAGTGCAGAAAGTTCATTTTTCCTAACTGAGAGGGCCGATCTGCTCACTGTAGGTATAGCCAGAGAAATAATGATGGGCCTTCATCCAATCCAAGGTGAAAAAATGCTTTGGACTCGCCCATGTTTACCATTTTATTCTGACTACCCTGACATCACCAGTGCGTCACAGGGCACACTCATTCACTGTAGCCTCTGGGGTTCAAGTGTGCACATTACATATCTGGAGTCTACTGTGAATGAATTGGACTTAAATGTCGGCAGCAACAATTAAATGGTTCACTGAGTGAGATATTTCTGAACCAATCCAATGTCTTCTAAAAGTGGAGCTGAAAGTAGCAGCGGTGATTTAAACAGCAAAAAGTAACATATATTGCCAACATGGTTCTATAATAACAAGACGGTGCTTATGATGATAAACCATCTTTTGCTGAAAGGTCTCTCAAAAAGACCCCTGTTAAATATGTACATTTGCATGAAGTGTATGGAGAACACATTACGCTTGTTAAAATTAAACATAAACTACTGTAAAGGTAACACCATTCTGTCAGGCCAGTTTACAATTTGGCATCCAAAGATATCACTGGACAATGTATTGCGCTGTGTGTGTGTGTGCTCTTTATTGTTCAGTTACAACAATACTCTCAGAGTCAACATGAGGTTAAAAAAATTAATGCAATGTTCACAAAAAGATGAACTTGAGAACATGCAGTTGAGCTAAGTGGTGTGCCATCACACTTAGTTATAAGGAGTTGATAACAAAAAGCCCCAGGAGATGCAGATTTCTATACTCAATACACGTGACCCGAAACAGTACATGTGCCATGACTTCGGCAAAACCATTGTGGCCACCAAGGGATGCTCCAGCTCCCCAAAACACCTGACACAAAGGCTTTGAACACAAGTGTAAAATAAACAGGAGGGTTTTATTATGTGGGAAACTCTACTAGCAAATGTTTCCCACAGCAACAAGGCACAGTTACATAAGTGCCCACAGCAAATACTCTGCAACCCTTTATATTTCCTTCCTCTATCGCTGCTATCTTCTGCTAGCGGAAAGCTTCATCTTCTCACTCCCAACTCTGGTTCTTGACCTGAAGTAGCCAACTTCTTTTAAGTGATCCCCGGAAGTACTTCCAGTGTCCAATAGACTTGGCCTGGGAGCACTTACGGGTTTTGTCGGGAACCCCACAAAATAGGGCTCATTATTCCCTGCATGCATGCCATTTCCCTGTCCTTCCACTACAAAGGCGTCCCAGCTGGGTAAGGATGTAGTGGCTGGAAAAAGCTAAGATTCACACTGCCTATTGAAGGTGATATATTTATTTTTTTGGTGGGGACCCCAGGAACGCACCCAGCCTTAGCCTGACCCATGCGAAGCAAAGACAATAAAACAGAAAATTGAAGAATGTATTAAACAACAATAAATGAAATCTAACTACACAAAATAAAACAATCCCACCCCAGTTCTCTTTCTGGTGAATACGTAATAACATGAACTCAGAAACAACAAGCAACTAACAAAAAACTACAAACAATGAAGTCCATAACAAAGTCCATAGGAAAACTGCATCCAATGTAGTGAAAAGATTGAATAACCCAAAGATCAGCTGACTGTAAGTAAATGTAAAGAGCAGTCCTACCGGTATATCCTGATGATGAAGAGTGATGGGATTGGGAGCGCTGCTTCTTCGAAAGTCGATGAACAATCCAATTCAGTCCTCACGCAGCAGACAGACACCAGACAGTCCATACACACGAACAGGAGGTAATCCAGGACATGAACAATAATCCAAAGGCAAGGAATGGGAAGACAAAACAGATGGGTAACTCCAGACACAACACAGCCGCCCCTCTCTGTATAACCAGCCTCCTTTTAAAATTTGTGCAGTGGCCTTCTTGCCCCCAGCAGCCCTTGCACCATTGGCAGATGTCCAATTAGAGACACTGCAGGGATTAATGGGAAATGAAGTTTTTACTCCCCGGTAGCACTGCTATAAGGATGCTGGCCATCCTGCATACCACATACCATGGACAAAGCTGCACAACATTCAACTACTGAGTGTATGTCTGAATCAATGACTAAAGTGAGTGAGCATTGTCATCTGATTCTACTGTAAATGCAAACATGCCATTTCAGAATATACAGTAGCTGCAGCTTTTTAGATTATACTATACCAGTAATGGCGTACTGCACAATAACGTGCATTGAATATACTTGACTTGAGCATTCCTAGTTTTCATCCTCTTTCTCTGTACATTTCGCATTCATTTGCTCAGAGGTTGATGCGCTTTCATTTTCTTTTTTCCACCCTAGCATCCCGTTTCTTCTCTTCTTTCGTTGGCATCTTTTCACGTTAAAACTGATTAAGTCAGTTTTTGTGTTGCAATTAGTACATTTTTCTTAATTTTTCACTTAAGCTGGCACTTAAGTGTTCAATCTGCCTCAAGAATGATTTAAGATATGAATAGGCAGAGGAAGTGATTTTTTAAGGTGGAAGGGATGAGAATGGCCATGCTGGCCACTGCCGAGAGTTGATTATACAATAAAATAAAAATAAAAAGATTAATAAAAATCATCACCCCGAAAGCGGACAGTAGAGGTCATGTAGTATATCCATCCATTTTCCAACCCGCTGAATCCGAACACAGGGTTACGGGGGTCTGCTGGAGCCAATCCCAGCCAACACAGGGCACAAGGCAGGAACCAATCCCGGGCAGGGTGCCAACCCACCGCAGGACACACACAAACACACCCACTCACCAAGCACACACTAGGGCCAAATTAGAATCGCCAATCCACCTAACCTGCATGTCTTTGGACTGTGGGAGGAAACCGGAGAGCCGGAGGAAACCCACGCAGACACAGGGAGAACATGCAAACTCCACACAGGGAGGACCTGGGAAGCTAACCCAGGTCCCCAGGTCTCCCAACTGCAAGGCAGCAGCGCTACCCAGTGCGCCACCGTGCCTCCCCTCATGTAGTATATGTGTACCAAATTTCAGGTCAATAGGCTAAACGGTTTGTGAGCTACAGGTGATTTAAAATCCTGGACAGACAAACGGACAGCCACAGTAGCGTATTATATAAGAAGATGTAGACCACAATACTTAAACAAACTTTCATTTTGAAACATTATTTCGCTCATCACTATAAGTAATCTTCAAGAAACCAAATTTGTGGCAAAACTCAATGTTTCGCTTTGCAAACAAATTTGCAAAACCAACTATGTTTGCCTTCCGGAAAAATCCATCCCATTGACACAAAAACAAAGCCTTTCTGGAGACACTTTCATACATGAATTTCACATGCATCACCCTGTCATTTAGTATTTGAATAAAGATCTCAAATTTAAACAAAAACAAACTAAGAACTTGTTTCCAGTAACATGTAGACTGTTTGTTGAGCCATCAGATGTATATTGTGTTTGTTCTGGTAAGAAGACACCTACTTTGCCAGTTATGATGACAATCTTGGTGATTGTAATCCTAAAGATGCGTTGGAGATTGAAATGAAAATCAAAGTGCCATAGCGCATGAAAAGTGTATATCGTCAAACTCCTCTGAAGGAATCAAGAAACAGGAAAGGGTGTTTGCTAAGTAACAGTGGGAGGGGAAGCAAGGGGATTTTTGTGTAGTGAGATTTCCTGTGGAGAATGTACAGTAAAGTGTACAGTGGTGCATTTTGACATGTCTTCTTGTGGAAACATCTCACATTTTAAAGCAAAAAACGCACTGCTCCTCCAGAGTGAGGTGAATGAGAGTGATAAACAGAATTGACTTTACCAGTGCGGTATGAATTACATGTGGTACGCAGTAGCGGAAAATAACAAATGAAAAACAGACATCCTAACAAGATTTTAGGGAGCAATATTCCACATTTTCTACCCCAAAAAACCATTACCATCCTCTAAAAACTCCTTTTAGTGAGTTTTGCATTTTGCCAGCAGAATCAATTTTTCCCTCTGTTGCCTCACTGGTGTTTTTCTTGAACCCCTACAGTTTAAAGTGCCTGGACTAGAGAAAATTGGAAGCAGTTGTTTAGAAAGAAGTTGTATTTGTAACCTCCACTACCAGTTCTGTCCAGCCTTGAGAATCACGCCTAGCCCAACAAGACTACATTCACCCTGAATGGCCATAGAAGTGGACAGAGCCTACACAAATATGACCAACACCATATACTTAACAATGCTTAAAACAAAAGATCATTGCTAAAATATTGAACATTGTGAAGAAATAGCAAATGATGCCTGAGAGAGTGTTGGAATTCTAGCAATGATTCAAGGCTAAGATGGACTGCCACAGACAAAATATAAGTCAAAATCATAAAGAAGCTTCTTTATCCGATGTTGGCTACTAACTGACGACATCCTCCAGTCTCACTTGGTATTTAAGCATGTTTCATTGGATGGGTAAATCACCATGGACTTATACCATGAAGTCTCTCAGTTTGAAGATTTGCACTGTGGTAGTGTGCTGGTGTTACGCTGCAGACCCACAACGTCTGGCTCAGAAGCAGTCTCTTTGCAGTGTGAGCTAATAAGAGAACTCCTTGTCTCCTTGAACACTGTGAGCCGAACACTTCCTGATCTTTCTCTCTTTCTCTGTCAGCCCCCACCCTTTCCTGCTCAACATCGGCACTAAACTGTAGCTGTCCACAACGCATATCCCATCCCTGCCACCAAATGATCTGTTGCAAACACTCACCAAAGTGCACATCTTTGAACTGAGATGCTTTGTGGTGTAACTTCATGGCAGTTCAAAGGGGCAGAGTCATGGTTCTTAATCAGGGTTACATTCTTCCTATCTGAGAACAGTCAAGGGAAACAGGTAAGTGACTAAGTAGCTCCTCAGTTTTTTACTGGTACACCCTTAAAATCCATCCCCATGAAAAACTCAAACAACCTTCACTGATGATCTCATATTATGAAACTAAATGATGAAGGGTTCCATATACTGTATGTGAGGATTTTATGTTAGGGAAGATTTGACTGTTTTGCATGTGGTGATGGGCCAATCACTACTCTTAAACACAAAAGAAGCAGGAGTTAAATTCTAAAAAGTTCCTTTCTGAATATGTGCCCTTAGGAATACCTGCAGATTTTTTGAAATTGTAAAACATCAGTGCAGTGGTTACTTAACACCTTCTCAGCCTTGGATCCAAATCTCCACCAAGTCATTACCTCTGTGGACTTTAGACATTTTCTTACTTACATCAGCAGGGCCTCCACAGGAATAATGATAAGGACACCCTGAGAAAATTTGGAACTTGCAGTGACTCACAGTTTGACTCCCATCAGGCCTCCTCATCTAATGCTAGCAGAAAGCCCTAATGCTCCTACCCCTTCATCTGACCATTATGCCAGGACAGTTCAATCGTCCAGGAAGGAATGCCACAGCCAGAGCAAAAATTGATGTCAATTTGTGCCGATCAAAAGCAAAACACAATGTTCTGCCTTGTAATAGGCTTTTAATGGATTAATTATCTTAAAGAAAGCGCGTGATTGTCTGTCCCCATCAATCTTTCTGCTGAACGCCTGTCATTAGCCAGCATGTGTGACGATGACTCAAAAGCAAGTTAAAAATAAAGTGTTTTCTTAGAATTAAAAAGACACAGCCTTCTGCCTGAGCCTTCCAAGCTGACAGCCATCACATCGTGTTCTCTTTCAAAGGCTGCTTGGCATCTTATATTCAAAGAAGAAAACGTTTTGGTTCCTTCTCTTTGATGTTGCTAAATTAATAAACCAAGTGGACAGAAGAGCCTCTTTATGTTGGCAACACTTGCTTTGTCTCCACGAATGTGTTGAGCTCAAGGACACCGTCTGAATTGAACGTCAAGCTCAATGAGTGGGCAGGCAGGGTCACCTTGTGAATGAGTGATGAAAGTGAGCAGGTTCACAGCAGCATGATGGTCAGGATACATGGGTGACAATGCTTGAGCCAGGAAATTAGGAGACCTACAGGGAGTCTGACTTGGAGACAATTGATTAAATAGGAGAGGGGGGTCAGTGGCTGGAAGGGGACATGAGAGGACAAGAGGAGAGTCACACTGGGGGTCAGCTGGTTAAGTGAGAGATACAATATGTGGACCTGATCAGAGTTACAGTGGGTGACAGCTGGTTAAGTAGGAGGTGAGAGGACCTGACCAGTCAGACTTGGGAATCAGTGGCTGACAGGGGAGGTGAGAGGACCTGAGGAGAGCCACACTGGGGGAAGTTATTGAAAAGGGAGGTAAAAAGGACAGGTTAGGCAGGGGGCAGCTGGGTAATTGAGTTATGAGGGTCACTGGCTAAAAGTGGAGACAAGATGACCTGGAGAGTCACAATGGGTATCAGTTGGTTAAGCTGGAGGTGAGAGGATGTGATCACTCAGACTGTGAGGTCAGTGGCTGAAAGGGGTGGTGAAAGGAACTGAAGAGAGTCACACTGGGGGTCAGTTAGTTATGTCGGAGATGAGCTGACCTGATTAGAGTCACAATGGGCAACGACTGATTAAGTGGAAGGTGAGATGACCTGACCAGTCATACTTGGTGGTCAGTGACTGACAGGGAAGTTGAGAGGACCTGAGGAGAGTCACACTGAGGGTCATCTGGTTAAGTGGGAGATATGTGGACCTGATCAGAGTCACAACGGGCAATAGCTGGTTAAGTGGGAGGTGATAGAACCTGACCAATCAGACTTGGGTATCAGTGGCTGATAGGGGAGGTGAGAGGACCTGAGGAGAGCCACGCAGGAGGGTCAGCTGGTTAAGTGGGGGATGAGCGGACCTGATTAGAGTCACAATGGGCAACAACTGGTTAAGGGGAAGTTGATATGACCTTACCAGTCATACTTGGTGGTCAGTGATTGACAGGGAAGTTGAGAGGAATTCAGGAGAGTCACACTGGGGGTCAGCTGGTTAAGTGAGAGATACAGTACGTGGACCTGATCAAAGTTGCAATGGGTGACAGCTGGTTAAGTAGGAGGTGAGAGGACTTGACCAGTCAGACTTGGGGATCAGTGGCTGACAGGAGAGGTGAAAGGAGCTGAGGAGAGTCATACGGGGGGTCAGCTGGTTAAGTGGGAGCTATGTTGACCTGATCAGGGACACAATGGTCAAAAGCTGGTTAAGTGGGAGGTGAGAGGATCTGACCAATCAGACTTGGGTATCAGTGGCTGACAGGGAAGGTGAGGAGAGCCACACTGGGGGTCAGCTGGTTAAATGGGAAGTGAGAGGACTTGAGGAGTTTCACAAGGGGAGCAGTGATTGAAAAAGGAGGTACAAAGGACAGGTTAGTTGGGGGGCAGCTGGGTAATTGAGTTATGATGGTCACTGGCTAAAACTGGAGACAAGATGACCTGGAGAGTCGCAATGGGTATCAGCTTGTTAACCTGGAGGTGAGAGGATGTGATCAGTCCGACTGGGAGGTCAGTGGCTGAAAGGGGCGGTGAAAGGAACTGAAGAGAGTCACACTGGGGGTCAGTTAGTTATGTGGGAGATGAGTGGACCTGATTAGAGTCACAATGGGCAACGACTGGTTAAGTGGAAGGTGAGATGACCTGACCAGTCATACTTGGTGGTCAGTGACTGACAGGGAAGTTGAGAGGACCTGAGGAGAGTCACACTGAGGGTCATCTGGTTAAGTGGGAGATATGTGGACCTGATCAGAGTTACAATGGGTGACAGCTGGTTAAGTAGGAGGTGAGAGGACCTGACCAGTCAGACTTGGGGATTAGTGGCTGACAGGGGAGGTGAAAGGAGCTGAGGAGAGTCACACGGGGGGGTCAGCTGGTTAAGTGGGAGCTATGTGGACCTGATCAGAGACACAATGGTCAACAGCTGGTTAAGTGGGAGGTGAGAGGATCTGACCAATCAGACTTGGGTATCAGTGGCTGACAGGGGAGGTGAGGAGAGCCACAGTGGGGGTCAGCTGGTTAAATGGGAAGTGAGAGGACTTGAGGAGTTTCACAAGGGGAGCAGTGATTGAAAAAGGAGGTACAAAGGACAGGTTAGTTGGGGGGCAGCTGGGTAATTGAGTTATGAGGGTTACTGGCTAAAAGTGGAGACAAGATGACCTGGAGAGTCGCAATGGGTATCAGCTGGTTAAGCTGGAGGTGAGAGGATGTGATCAGTCCGACTGGGAGGTCAGTGGCTGAAAGGGGCGGTGAAAGGAACTGAAGAGAGTCACACTGGGGGTCAGTTGGTTAAGTGGAAGATGAGCGGACCTGATTAGAGTCACAATGGGCAACAACTGGTTAAGTGGAAGGTGAGATGACTTTACCAGTCATGCTTGGTGGTCAGTGATTGACAGGGAAGTTGAGAGGACCTGAGTAGAGTCACATTGGGGGTCAGTTGGTTAAGTGGGAGATGAGCAGACCAGGTCAGAGTCACAAAGGGAGTCAGTGACTGAAAGGGGAGTTGAGAGAATGGTTCTTTGGGATGCAGGTAAGTAAATGAGCGATGGGAGCCAGTCAGTCAATGAGTCAGTGTCTGAAAAGGACTGAAAGGGAAGATGAGAGGACCTGAACATTCAGGCTAAGGTTCAGTTGGATAAGTGAGAGCAGATGTATATGAGAGTATGGTCAGTGTCTTAACTTGAAGACGAAAGGGTTGTGGGGTTGGGCATTTGGGTAAATGGGTGACCTGATTTTAAATCATAATGATGCATGGTGGCTGAACTGGGAGGTTAGGGAATATGATTAGTGAGGTTTAGTTGGGTGGATCTTCAAAAATGATTTCATTGTCCCAAAGTCTCTAAGTGCTTCTCAAGGGAAAAGCCTATGGCATGAGAAAACAATCCTCTAAATAATCTTTTAAAATCGAAATGTGTATTCAAAAAAAGAAAAATATAACAAAAAAATGTTCAATCAGCAAGAAAGAGGCAAAATGAATTGCTTAAAAGGCAATCCAAAAGCAAGCAAGTCCTAATACACCAAATCAAACACCAATCCAAGAAACAGAACGAAAAGTTAGTGAAAGCAGCAAATCCCCTCGAAAAATACCCAAGACTCCAGAAATTTCAATGCAGTGCTCTTAAACGCCTTAATGAGCCGGAGGAGAGTCTCAGGAGTGGTCATGTCAGGCTGCGCTCGTCCACAAAGCACAAGGGAAATCGGAGAACTCCACATTACACATAGAGATCAAGTAATAAATAAGAACACATGATTACAATAAGCATACGAAAACATATAAACGTGGCATAAGGGATGGTTAAGATGGGAGGTTAAGAGACCTGCAGTGTCACAGCATGGATTGGTGGGTCAAATGAGAGGAGTCACAATGACACTGGAGATCTGTGTCTGAACAGGGAGAAGAGGTGAATGGATCACTTCAGGATTGTGGTCTGCATGAACTTGGAGGTGAGGAGACCTGCAGAGTCCCACTGGCAGTGGGGAATGGGTTAAATGGGAGGGGAAGTGACCTGACCACAGTGACACTGAAGGTTAATGTCTGAACTGGGTGTCCTAGATGCAAGTCCAACTGTCATGTCCATACAGGTGAGATTGACTGCAGAAGAGGCTTTGATTTTTATTAACAATAAAGTTAGTTATCCATGGAGATATGGAGGGAACTAGTGGTGTATTTTATTCATTTTTTCTGCCTTTTCTAGAGTGTTTTGTTTTGGACTTTTATGAGTCTAAACTGCTGGTTTTCACATCAGGGATTTCGAGTGTATCTCTTATTTCCCAAAAAGGCTAAAATTTTTCTACTGTCTTCCTGTGACACCATAATGGATTCTCACAGGTGCCACTGATTTGTGAGCTTCACCTTGGCCATTGCCTAGATGATTTTCCCAAGATTCCCCTGGTGGTAAACAGCACGTGAAGTCATCCATGCAACCAGTTAAAAGGTCACCAGCGGAATTTCTTCCTTAAGTGCATTAGCATCGAATTATCATTTCATGTGCAAATTTCTATGGGTTTCCCTTATGGTTTTTTTGACTCATCTTCTGGCTAACAACTTTTAACTTTTTCTGGTTCATTTGGAAGATCTTTTTTTTTTCTTTCTCCTTGCTGGTATTGACCGTTGCACCTATTTTTAACCTTGCTTTATTTCCTAACCCCTTTCTTTCAAAGTTTTCCTTGAGTTCTGCCGAGTCAGAACTGTCAAAGCTTCACACAATGAAGCTGGAATCACATTGAGCTTCTGAAAAGAGCCAATGAAAAGAGAAAGGCCTTCTACCTCCTACAGAGGTGGTCACACAATGATGAAAGGAACGACACGTGATCACAGATCACAGAAGGACCCTTTAACAAAAAGCAGGATGCAAGATGCCAGTGTGGTTAGGGCATCTGCATGGGACTTCCTGGTCCTACCCATCATGTGACTGCTGCCTAATTAATGTCACAAGACAACAAACACTAATAGGAGGCATCAGGTTAAAGGGCGGGGGGGTTGGGAGGGGTGGAGCCACAGCTCGTTACTGAGTGGGATGGCAGCTGAACGAGGCAGTGAGCTGACTGGACCAAAATCAGGGGTCTAAAGTGGGAAGTGACCAGATTAGTACTGGGAGGCAGTGTCTCACTGGGTCTTGCTTTGTGTTATAATTAATACAGTTCATATGTGTATTTGTGGTTTTGTATTTTTCTGAACCAGTTTCAGAGGTTTGTTGATTATTTTGATTTATTTTAACAAGGGTTATTTAATTTCTGTTTTGCTTATGCAACATGTTTTGAAGTGTCACTTGACTGCAATCAATTGTTCCCCAGATGTGACTGTATAAATATGGCAGTTGTTATGCTACATATTATCCCTTGGAGGATATTTGTTTTGAACTTCTAAAAACTCAATGATAGTTATCTCTCTATTATAAAAAAAAATCTTAGGAGGGAGACGAAGGAAACGAGACGTGATCTTCTCGGAAGACACTTTGACATTAAGTAAGACAAGGCAGTGAGACAAAAGGACAGCTGCTGTACAGGGTTTTAAATGATCAACGTGCAGCGTGACAAGCAGAACACGCAGCTCACCAGCAGCAGCAGCAAGCCAGCAGCTGATCCAACTGCATCTCCTCAGCCCCCCTTCACAACGTGAGCAGCATTATACGTCCCACAAGAAAGAGATTTAACCATGCCCGGGGCTGGAAATAAAGGACAAAGAGTGGAACGTCGTAAAGAATTCAAAAATGTTGGCACGGTAACAAAGGATAGGAAAGATCGAATTAGCACAAATAAAACAGAAATTATTATTCGGTGAAATAATGGAACATCAAAAAGAGATAGAATATATTGTTCGGATTTAGACTTTAAGTTAGAGACTTCTAGATCGTCTAATTCGTGTTGCCATCAAGAATTAAAAGATTCCAAAAGCGTTGTTGCAGTATGAAGTCGTGTGAGACGGAAACTTTTAACATGAGATTCTTTCAAGTCACGCCCTACTTACAACCATTTTCAAACAAGACCACCGTCATCTAACCTCAGTCGTGTGAATGCTTTTGGCAGACACACTTCCTGCGCTCTCAGCTCTTATAAATTTTATCAGGACAATAATTTTATACGTTCTAGATGACACGTCATTGAAAAAGCAAAGAAGAAAGAGCATGGATAAACATTCGAGAAAGTCATTTTATTTATTAGAAAGAAAGAAACGATATTCACTCACAGGCGTTGTTATGTTGCGTTACGTTGCGTTGTCGCGATGTACAGTAAGTCCAAACACGGAATCAAAATTCAATGCGATCTTGAAGAAAACTTAATTCCATATATTGTTTTTACAAAAGTTTTAAAGTATAAGTGAAAATAATGTATATGTAACAATTCCCATGAAAATAACAATCTCTTTAAATTGTATATCCGGTAAACCAAACCCGGGGGTGGGCGAGCGAAGCTAGTTTTTTATTAAAATTTGGCCCTAGCATTAGATAGATAGATAGATAGATAGATAGATAGATAGATAGATAGATAGATAGATAGATAGATAGATAGATAGATAGATAGATAGATAGATAGATAGATAGATAGATAGATGTGGGATTTAAATCCTTGTCTCCTTACTGCGAGGCACCAGCATTACCACTGCACCATCATGCCATCTCTTCTCAATTTCTTTTATGAAATAATAATAATAATAATAATCATAATTATTATTATTATTATATTGTCCATCCATTAAATCATTTTGTGTATCTTCTTTCTCCAAATTAGGGTTTAAGGGAATCAGGGCCTATTCTTACAGCACAGAGCACACATCTCACTATATAAAAGCGGTCGGGATTGTCATTCCGTCCCGTGATGCGCAGTCACCTTCTGCGCATGTCCGAAGCCGAATGTGCAGTCGCCTTCTGCGCAGCTGCCCGAAAAACCTTACGAGACCGAGATCGCGGCAGGCGGCAGATTTATGGCCGCGAAAATTCAAAGAGAAAGATGACTTCGATTAAAGCTCTAGAGGCCTGAAAGGCGATTTCGACTACAGCTTGAGGCCTAATTACGCATTCATTCAATACACCTATATCAGGTTTGTGGTGCTTATACTTATTACTATTCCACTTGTGCCCGTTTCATCTTACGTTGTCGAAACGGGCTCTTTGTCTAGTTAGAATGAAACCCTGAATGTGATGCCAGTCAATCACTCATTCAGCTTAGGCTGACTCAATATCTAGATAGATAGATACTTTATTAATCCCAAGGGGAAATTCACATACTCTAGCAGCACCATACTGATAAATACAATATTAAATTAAAGAGTGATAACAATGCAGGTATACAGACAGACAATAACTTTGTATAATGTTAACGTTTACCTCCCCGAGTGGAATTGAAGAGTCGCATAGTGTGGGGGAGGAACGATATCCTCAGTCTGTCAGTGGAGCAGGACAGTGACAGCAGTCTGTCGCTGAAGCTGCTCCTCCGTCTGGAGATGATACTGTTTAGTGGATGCAGTGGATTCTCCACGATTGACAGGAGCCTGCTCAGTGCCCGTCGCTCTGCCACAGATGTCAAACTGTCCAGCTCCGTGCCTATAATAGAGCCTGCCTTCCTCACCAGTTTGTCCAGGCGTGAGGCGTCCCGCTTCTTTATGGTGCCTCCCCAGCACACCACCGCGTAGAAGAGGGCGCTCGCCACAACCGTCTGATAGAACATCTGAAGCATCTTATTGCAGATGTTGAAAGACGCCAGCCTTCTAAGGAAGTATAGTCGGCTCTGTCCTCTCTTGCACAGAGAATCAGTATTGGCAGTCCAGTGCAATTTATCATCCAGCAGCACTCCCAGGTATTTACAGGTCTGCACCCTCTGCACACAGTCACCTTTGATGATCACGGGGTCCATGAGAGGCCTGGGCCTCCTAAAATCCACCACCAGCTCCTTGGTTTTGCTGGTGTTCAGTTGTAGGTGGTTTAAGTCGCACCATTTAACAAAGTCCTTGATTAGGTTCCTATACTCCTCCTCCTGCCCACTCCTGATGCAGCCCACGATAGCAGTGTCATCAGCGAACTTTTGCACGTGGCAGGACTCCGAGTTGTATTGGAAGTTCGATGTATATAGGCTGAACAGGACCAGAGAAAGTACAGTCCCCTGCGGTGATCCTGTGTTGCTGACCACAATGTCATTAGGTTTCATTTTGGGTTTTGAATCCCTTTCCGTCTTCGACTTCAGATTCTTATTTTGTCCTTATAATTTAATAACCATTTTACTTTCTGGATCTGACTTTAGTTTTCCTTTCATAACGTACCTTGTGTTATCATCTCCTAGTTATTATTCTATCTCACGATAATCCTCAACATTGTATGAGTCATAACAGCAAGTAATTTGGGTAGAGAGTTGCAATAGATGGTATTGACTGGATGTGGAGAGATGCAGGACACCTGCTCATTTAGGGAATCACCAGCCTGAGAGGTGACTGGACCTGTTGTCCTTCAGACTGAGAATCAATGCATAAGTTTGGAGATAAGGAAATCAGTGACTGCACTAAAAAGTACAGGGTACATCTCAGACTCCAAATGAGTGTCAGCTTGTTGCCTGGGGGGGCATACAGGAGCAGTCCCCAAATACACAGAAAGTCCAAGGAGGACTGAATACTCCAAAATAAAGTATTTTATTTGCAAAACAATGAGAAGGAAGCCTGAAAAATCAAGCGAAAAGACTAATTCAACCTAGCTATCACATGGTTTGCATCCCAATCAACCCAATGGGATATCTTATGATCTCTGACCAAAATACTGTGAAAGAAATATTAACTGCTTGCAAGCTACTTAGGGTTAATAGCTGACAAAGCTGTTTTGCTCTAACGGCAGGTTATTCATACAGGAGTCTGTCATAAGACAGGGTACAGTAAGCTGACCTAGGATAATTTCCAGTTTCTTTAGGAACACGTCAATTTGACACAAGAAAGATGACCTTTCCTTCTTTAGGGTCTATCTGACAAGTAAAAAAAAATAAGAACAGATGGCCCATTAACGTAATAAAACAAAATGCTTAAGTAAATGATATTATGCTTTTTGTTTAAGTAAGGGGAAGGGGAAGGAAGAAGAAATTATAAAAAGCCAATCTAAAAATGGAACTTTGCTCTTCTGTCTTGCAACGCAGACTCCAGTGTGATATTTGCCCGGACACCACCAGTCGAAGACTGTATCTTTATACAAAACTGGTTTATTTTTGTTCTCCTTAAACACAACAACACAGTCCCGCACATCACACTGTGTCACTAGCCCCAGTCACCTTTCCCCTGGGCCTTTCTCACTGTCCCTGGGCCTCCTTCTCTCTCTCCAGGAGCTTCTCCTGCTCACAACTCCAGCTCACTGATAGGAGGGAGCCGGCCCCTTTTATCCTCACCTGGATGAGCTCCAGGTGCTCTGCCTGACGACACTTTCTGGTGTAGCGGAAGTGTTAGGAGAGCACCCTGGAAGGATCAACGTCCATTGGTGTGGTGGAAGTAAATATGTCCTCGGCTCCATGAGACTTGGGGCACCCCCTGGCGGTGGATAGGGGGCCCAACGGACTTGAACCTCCCTGCTCCCCTTCCGTGGCCCTCTTCTGCTCCAGCGTGGTTGCCCCCTCGTGGCCCGGAGGACAAATATGCCACCACCTGGTCCTTCCAGGCGTCCCGGCCGGGTCTGAAGCCCAGCCTCCTTAGACACCAGGTACTCATCTGTGACTGAATAAAAAGCCCATTGATTGAACTTGTCCCGTCATCCTCGGGGGGTTCTTCCACAAAACAAAGTAACTTTCATTTCACTCCAGCTTTTACAGACAATACAACTGGCCTCAGTTTCTCTGGCCAGTAAAACCTTGTCTACTAAGCATCTCAAGTTTTCCAATCCCAGCCATAAAGATCTTCAAGGGAACCCAAAAAAGAACTTCCAGGTTTGAGAATGAGCGTTTGGACTCTATGCCTCATTCATCTAAAGTTCCTTCAGTGACCACAGGTGTCTCTGTATCTTGAGATCTTAAAGGGCCAAGCAATCTCCACATCACCTGTCTGAAACGCTGAGTGTCAGGGTACCATGTATAGCACAGTGGTCCTCCCTGCTACCTGCTATGGCACTGAGAACCTCTAATGAGCTCAAGGCAAGTTAACATGTTTGGATGTTTCCCTTGTACTTCCAGTCACTCGTCTTCATCAGAAATACAGCAGAGTAGTGGTCCTCAATGTTCAGCCCTTAGGCCCCTGTGGCTGCAGGTTTTATTCCAACCACTGTCTCAATCAGTCAATCATTGTTACCTTTAATTGATCTCACTATTTAATTAGCTAATCCAGTTTTTTTTTTCATTTTATTTTGCATTTAGAAAGTACAGCAGTCTCAGATTTACACTTACAGAAAATTAAGACATATTTGTATTTTTATGTATCTTCAATCGTTTACTTTGGTTAATTTTTTTTAATTCAAATTTTTCTGTAGACATTGCTTTCTTAATTGTATCTGAATACTGGCAATTAATGTTGAGCAGAGTAGACACCAGTGCAACAGAGCAGCTACTTCAGTGATATACACTCATGTGTTTATTAGGGAACAATTGTTTAAATAACCAGAGCATTAAAAATTATTATATATATATATATATATATATATATATATATATATATATATATATATATATATATATAATAAACTACTCAAAAAAATTAACACTTTGAAAATACATCAGATCTCAATGGGAAAAAAAATCCTGCTGTATATCTCTACTGATATGGACTGATATGGTAATGTGTTAGGAACAAAAGGATGCCACATCATTTGATGGAAATGAAAATGATCAACCTACAGAGTGCTGAATTCAAAGACACCCCGAAAATCAAAGTGAATAAATGATGCAGCAGGTTAGTCCATTTTGCCAAAATTTCATTGCAGCAACTCCAAATCGCACTCAGTAGTTTGCATGGCCTCCATTTGACAGCGTCGGGGAGCATGCTTCTAATGAGACGATGGATGGTGTCCTGGGGGGGTTTCCTCCCAGATCTGCGTATCACTGAACTCCTGGACAGTCTGAGGTGCAACCCGGCGGTGTCGGATGAACTGAAACCTAATGTTTCAGCGGTGATCTACTGGATTGAAGTCAGGCGAGTGAATGTGGGGGCCAGTCAATGGTATCAATTCCTTCATCCTCCAGGAACTGCCTGCATACATGAGGCCGGGCATTGTCGTGCACCAGGAGCAACCCAGGACCCACCGCACCAGCATAGGGCCTGGCAATGGGTCCAAGGATTTCATCCTGATACCTAATGGCAGTCAAGCCTATAGAGGTCTGTGTGTCCCGCCATGGATATGACTAACCATCACTGACCCACCACCAAACCGGTTATGCTGAACTATGTTACAGGCAGGATAACATTCTCCATGGCTTCCCCAGACCCTTTCACGTCTGTCACATGTGCTCAGGGTGAACCTGCTCTTATCTGTGAAAAGCACAGGGTGCCAATGGTGGAACTGCCAATTCTGGTATTCTATGATAAATGCACAGAGTCCACTTGAGGACGTCGGCCATCAGGCCACACTCATGAAGTCTGTTTCTGATTGTTTGGTCAGAAACATTCACACCAATAGCCTGCCTGCTGGAGGTCATTTTGTAGGCTCTGGCAGTGCTCATCCTGTTCCTCCTTGCCCAAAGGAGCAGATACCGGTCGGTTCTGCAGATGGGTTAAGGACCTTCTAAGACCCTGTCCAGCTCTCCTAGTGTAACTGCCTGTCTCCTGGAATCTCCTCCATGCCCTTGAGACTGTGCTGAGAGACACAGCAAACCTTCTGGCAATGGTACATATTGATGTGCCATCCTGGAGAAGTTGGACTACTACCTGTGCCACCTCTGTATGGTCCAGGTATCACCTCATGCTATCAATAGTGACACGGACCGTAGCCAAATGAAAAACTAGTGAAAAAACAGATGAGGAGAGAAAAACGTCAGAGGCCTCCATCTGTTAAACCATTCGTTCCTGTTTTGGGGGTCGTCTCATTGTTGCCCCTCTAGTGCACCTGTTGTTAACTTCATTAACACCAAAGCAGCTGAAACTGATTAAGAAACCCCTCTGCTACTTAACTGACCAGATCAACAGCCCACAAGGTTCACTGACTTAATGCTATACTCGGATTTAAAAGTGTTCCTTTCATTTTTTTGAGCAGTATATATCCATATATTAAAAATATACAACATTTTCTGTGGCCTCCATAAGTGCCCAAGCCATAACAATACACCCCCAACCCCACCATGTTTAACAGATGAGATGGTCTGCTTTGGATATCGGGCAGTTCCTTTTCATCTTCACACTCCTTTCTTACCAGGTTCCTCTTTGTCTCGTCTGTCCACAAGACCTGCAGGTTCTTTTAAGTAGTTTTTCACAAACTAATCCGGCCATTCTGTTTTTGTGGATAACTAGTTGTATTTTTGTTTTCGTTGTTTGCGGATAGTCGTCTCAGACACACACACACACATCGGCCCCCTGAAGACTGGGTCTGATCTGTCAGACAGGCGTCTGAGGCTTTTTCTTTACCGTAGTGAGGATACTTCAGTCATCAGCAGTGGAGGTCTTCCTTGGCCTAGCAAACCCTTTGTGATTACTGAGCTCAACAGTGTGTTCTTTCTTCTTAATGATATTCCAGACAGTTGATTTAGGTAATCCGAAGGCTTTACTGATGTCTCTAATGGTTTTATTCTTGTATTTCATAATGGATTCTTAGACTTTTATTGGCACCGCTCTTGTCCTGATGTTGAACAATGGAAAATACAGAAACAAGCTTAGGTATCTTATGAAGCACACCTGAGGAATCTCAAACACCTGTGATGCCAATTGTCCCAAACATTATAGTGCCCTGTAATGGGAGGGGACAGTGTAGAAAAAGTGTTGCCATTTCTACATGGTGAGACTGAAATGTTTGCAATTAGCTTTAAATGAAAGTCTGCAAAGTGAACTCTAATCAGATTTGTTTGATTTGTAATTTTAAACTGTGGCGCAAAAGGAGAAATATGTCTTTGTCCCTAACAATATAGAAGGCACTGTACATTTATAAAAAAGGAAAAAGAATAAATTCTTAGCCATGTAACACGTAACGTTTCTACATCATTTAATAAAAATGTTGCATAATTAGTTTGCAGTTTATGGATTGTTGTATAAAAGAGAAACTGGGAAAGAACAGCCTGCTTAATGAAGGTAGGAGTCCAATTAAAATAAGAAGTGAACTGGGACAAAAACCTGCATGTTGATAACCACTGAGACCACCAGGAACAATCCACGACTCCTACATCATCCATTGAAGACAGCATCTCACAATATGCAGTCCAGCAAGGGCCTCTCAATTCTATAGCACCCCTGTGTGGTTATGGCTCACTTATATTTAAATAAGTAGTACCAGTGCAATCTTTAGGTGGGTTGTGTGGTGAAGTTATTTAGAGTTTCATGGATCCATTCAGGTTCTTAGCTAAAGCAGGTGTCAAGGATGAGACAAATGAGTTGCAAAAAGGTTTGGGGCAGCCACCCGTATAATTCATCTTGGCTATAAAAGAGTTGAATAAAAGAGTACATAGGTGTATAGAAATGAGTCCAAAACAGAATTGTCTTGTTGAGGCAAAGATGCTGCTTTTAAAGCAGAGGATAGGAAGTGACATCATCAGGGCCGGAACCAGAAGTGATATCATTAAACCCGGAACCGGACGTGACGTTATCGGGACCATGCAGAATTTCCCATAATCAGTCTTCAGTGGAAAGAGAGAAAGGGTCAGTATAATTTGCCACTATTTTCCAAAACGGTTCGCCATCTCCCTAGTTAGAATAAGTTCTTTTTAATTGCTGCGTTTTAAGTAACCTGAAACTATATAGATATAATATTAAAAGGCGATATCCCTCCCATAGTGATACGGCGGTATAAAATCACATAATAGAAAATAACTTAGCTTTCTTTAATGACGATTTACGCGGCATTACAAACGGAGGAAGCCAAATGGCAAAACTTTTATCAAGGTGGGATCTCGATGTATATAGTCTGCCATTTTCTCAGGACCGGATGACGATATCCCCCATCCGTCTGTCGGCTTCGAGGTTTTTGGCTTTTAGACAGATAGATACTTTATTAATCCCAAGGGGAAATTCACATACTCCAGCAACAGCATACTGATACAAAAAACAATATTAAATTAAAGAGTGATAATGAGCAATGCAGGTATAACAGACAGTAACTTTGTATAATGTTAACGTTTACCCCCCCGGGTGGAATTGAAGACTCGCATAGTTTGGGGGAGGAACGATCTCCTCAGTCTGTCAGTGGAGCAGGACGGTGACAGCAGTCTGTCGCTGAAGCTGCTCCTCTGTCTGGAGATGATCCTGTTCAGTGGATGCAGTGGATTCTCCATGATTGATAGGAGCCTGCTGAGCGCCCGTCGCTCTGCCACGAATGTCAAACTTTCCAGCTCCATGCCAACAATAGAGCTGGCCTTCCTCACCAGTTTGTCCATACTGTTTTCTCCACGTGCAGGCCCTTACTTAGGTTCCAAACAAGGCAAGGAGAGGATTCAATTTCATCTCTAACATACAGAAATAGTACAATGCCCATTTTCGTAGTTGTCCCCTTCTCTCTTCAAATGCTTGCCTAGCAGTTTTACATGATGAGAGCCCTTTGTCTTAACTTTGGCCTGGCCTGTACATGTGAGTGGATTTATAAAATAATTTTTTGTACAGAGCACAGTGACATTAAACTTATTATTCTGATTGCAGCCACCCCTGGTCTGGTGTGGAATTAACCTCATTCAGGCCCTTTAGCATGCCTCCCATGTGCATGTGTGCGACACAGGACATCTTTGGGGTCTGTTTGTGCGGCTGCAGGGTGATCATTGTGGAGATGAGCTGATTAACAGGCAGATGATTAGCATGGCTGTTCCACATTAACACTCTGAAGATTGTAACTAGGGCAATGTATACACCAGGAGTATAACAGGAGCCTGGGGGGGGCTAGATGGGATGGGGGTGAGGATCATGAAAAATCAAGAGGCAAGAAAAGAATGGCAGCATTGAGAGTTCATGCCAGCTTGGTGGACGGGAGCCAGAGCAGTCAGTAGAACCTGAGATAGGGAGAGGAACAGCCCTCCAGGGGTGGGTCATCTACCACTGGGCATTATGGAGGAGCTGGGCATGATCAAGATGCCAAGGATGTTTGTTGGAAGGTGATGGTCTGGCTCTGAGTGTCCCGGTGGTCAGGACAATAGCTGAAGAGAGCATCCTTGGCTGCTGGTGTCTCAAGACCCACAGGGTGAGCTGGGAAGACAAGGAGAAGGAAAATGCACTAGGCTGGCAGAGCAGGCAAGAGAAAGAAACCCACTGTCATGGTTTTATATTTGGATTTTAATAATGAAAAGAACTTGATTATTTCTGGTTTTTTATCTACCACAACTGCACAATGATTTTATCAAGGATTCTTAATTTATAGAAAGACCTGCACTGTACTTTTTGAACAATTTGAATAAAACGCACAATGCGCCATCTCTTCCTGTGTATGTGTTTCGTTGTCCAGTCCATGCTCGGTCCATGACTATTAGTGTCCCAGGTTCAAGAGGAGTATGGCAGCTGCAGGCTACCTGGGCAACAAAGTAACACCCCAGAAAGTGTCCACACCCTAACCCTGACTGGATTAAACAGAGAAGTGAAGATTAGTACAGCAGATCTGAGTGACACTGGGGTGGAGGTGCTACTCAGGGTCTCTTTATAGTCACATGGTGAGTTCTGAAGAGAGTTGCAGTGGAGTTGAGCACCTGAGGTGAAAGGTCACAAAGCATCAGGATAAGAGATGTAAGGGCACCCCTGGCACTTATGGCGACAAAGAAATTCAGTTCTGCGGCTCTTTGGTGTTCATTTCACACACCTTGAAATAATAGTGACCAGAATAAAAAAGAAGCCACCTGACATTAGAAGAAGAAGAGCCGAACACCATCACTGGGCATGTCAGACATGAATGAAGGTGTAATCAGCAGCTCGGAGCTCAGTAACGCACAAGAATCTATTTTCAGTTGCCATGTCGTTACTGTTCTCAACACTGTGGACTCTTTGGAAAGCAGAATACAGGAGCACCATTGGACAATGGCAGCCATTGTCTGAATATAACAATGGCTTCCATTTGACTAGCAAACAAAGTGGAGGTGGAAACATTAATTGTTAATGCAAACATTTGTGCTGGAAATGGCAATCTGTGGCTTCAACACCGTGATTAGAAGCTAAATGATTAGATGAGAACTCCTCAACGTCTTGAAGCACGTTGTTTGACATTCAGGTTGGCATCTTTTTTTTAGCCTGGGTGTAATTGTGACATGTGCACTGACTGGGCTTAATCACTGGCACATGTTTGTACCTCTGGTGTGTTAATAATGGTAAGCTTCACGTTGCGCAGGAAAGGGACATCAGTCCAGGGAGAGGATTCGTCTTGCACTCCACACGTCTTTGGACTTAGCGACAGCTCTCCTGACAGACCTGGCAGCAGGCTGCTGTATTAATCATATGCAGCTAATGAATATGCACAAGGATGAGATGAGAGATGATTATTCTGCCTTGAATACATTCATCTAAATGGTAATTGTGTTTCTAATCCACATTGTGCGCCTCAGTGACTCCAGAGGATGAAGCACTTCTACTCTGTCCACATGGGGCTATCAGCTGGTCCTGTTATTGAAGACTCTAGACTGCCATATTCAAGCTCTATTGAGGCTGAATGAATGGGAGATGCACCCTACCCTTTCCAGTAGTCTCTAAGGACCTGCAGGAGGCAATATAGGGTCAGAGAAGCTGCATAGCCAACATGAAAGCCACAGGAGGACATTCAGAGGAAGAAGAACAAGACATGATTGGAGGACTCTTTAAGGACTCCACAGTAGTGAGGCATCTTGAACCCCATAACAGGGAAATCCACTCTAATGGGGTGAGCTTCATAGCCTTCAACAGAGAAGTGCATTATGATTGAATGACTACAGTAGCAGAAAATGAATGGACATGTGCAGTCTCTGATGGGAGGGCTATTTTAGACATTGTCACACATATGCGCATGGGAGGCAGCTAGAAGGACCAAAAGAAGGTGATTCCATGTGTCACTCACGTGAGAGTAGGAGGACATTGGAGGACATCTACAGACAGCCGTGGGTTTCACCTGTCTGACTCAACATAGAAGACATCGCTTCTGGCACCCAGGATGACACCACTTCCGGTTCTGGTGCCTAGGATGACATCACTTCCAGTTCCGGCGCCTAGACTAATGTCAGAAGAAAGTAACTTTTGGTTCCCCTTTGTCACTTCCGGTTTAATCACTTAAAACCGCCGTCTTTTCAAGCCTTCGGCAGTTCATGTCTGGACTCCAACCAAGACATTTGTTTGAAAAATCAACCCATTGCAGCCAGGGATAATATACGGGTGGCTGCCCCAAACCTTTTTAAGTGTGTCGAATCTGATCTTTTCACACATGCCAGGCCAGGGGGTGGCGGGGTGCAGAAAACCATTCTCTTTTATCTCTGCAGACCAGACATGGGGAATTCTGCCTGATTCCGACGACATCACTTCTGGTTCTGGCCTGATGACATCACTTCCGCCGACCTGCTTTAAAATCAAGACAACCTTCACTTGTATTCACTTCTGTTTTGGACTCAACCTGTACACTTCTGTGTTGCCAAATCTCAATTATTGCAGCCTTATTCAAGTATACAGGTGGCTACCCAAGACCTCTTTTGGTGTCAAGGTCTATTCATTTTACAACATTAAGATGCTACGCGTCAGCCAGAATTTGTTCCCTGGTTTATGTATGATTTCCATTGTATGGTTCATTTTGAGTCATTATTTTATGCACATTTTGAATTTATGAAAATTATGTTCATATTGTTATGTTTGTTGATTATTTAGGATTTCTTTTATTCTGTATATCAGTATGTTCCTTGTCTTTTGTGGATGGAACTCCAAGAGGCAGGACCACTTTGACATTACTGCTGAAGGGACCACCCACTGCCTTTATAGTCAGGTTGGCCTCAGTAGAGGTTCATTGGCTGAGTGATTGTCAGAAGGTCACTTTATTATTGGTTCTGAGTATATGATTTCAATTTGGACATTTCACACAAAATCCTCTTTGCCCCATGCTTCAGTTTCTGCAGAATTTGTCTGCTTCCTTACATCCCCTACACACAGAAAAACTACCCCAAAATCTCATAAATTCCTTGGTGGATTTGATTGAAATTTGGTGTTGCTGTAAAAAAATAATAATAAATTAGGTGACATGTTTTTTTTTTATTTTATTTGTCTAATGCACCATGTCTCTCAATGGCCACAGAACTGACGGTGCTCACTGTGAAATGGGGTGTGACAGTTTATGCTATGAAGGCCATCTGCAGAATTGAAGTGAATGGAGCAAAGCTGAGTGAAGCTTGAAGAAGACGTATTTAGTAAATGCTTGGCTGTGAGCATAGTCAATATCGCACAACTGATCCATTAATTAAGGTATTCAATATATATTATTCCCTTCACCCCATTCATCTTATCTGTAAACTTGTGCAAATTCCAAAGTGGGGACTTCAAATCCCATCAGTCAGTGTGCTGCTCCAGGCAATTTTATTGGAGCTCACAAACTTTAAAGAAGATCATGTCATCAAAGGTAACAACAGCTTTTTCTTTTTTTTTTCCTCTACCACTTTGAGACACCAATTTCATTGTCTTGCTGGATCTCAGAGCAGTGTTTGTCAGACTTTGTGGCTATGGGGCCTGGTTTTACCTTTTTAAGTTCCTTGATGACCCACAGATGGCATGATTAGAAGAGTGGGAGGTAGGGGGTCCCCTTGGTGAAATGAGGACACTTAGAAATGAGGAAAAATCTCATGCAGTGTTGTTGATCACTTTGGCTGACCAGGGGTGTGTCAAATGTGACAATAAATGTCACAATAAATCCGAGATAAACTGATGACACTACTTTTTTTATCAGTGCGTGGCCTTGACTTTTTGAAAAACCCAACACTATTGTCCACCAATAATACCAGTAAACACAGGCTTGAGAAGATTTGTGGCAGATGAAATTTAATGTCAGTAAATGTAAAGTATTACACATAGGAAGTAAAAATGTTAGGTTTGAATACACAATGGGAGGTCTGAAAATTGAAAGTACACATTATGAGAAGGATTTAGGAGTTATAGTGGACTCTAAGCTATCGACTTCCTGGCAGTGTTCAGATGCCATTAAGAAGGCTAACAGAATGTCAGGTTATATAGCACGATTTGTGGAGTACAAGTCCAAGGAGGTTATACTCAAGCTTTATTACACACTGGTGCGGCCTCATCTGGAGTCCTGTGTGCAGTTTTGGTCTCCAGGCTACAAAAAGGACATAGCAGCACTAGAAAAGGTCCAGAGAAGAGTGACTGGGCTGATTCCAGGGCTACAGGAGATGAAATATGAGGGAAGATTTAAAGAGCTGAGCCTTGTCAATATAACACTAGAATTACCAGAGCCTACGAAACAACTCGTAGATCCGTCCCACCTTAAATCGCTTCTTAAATCCATTTGCACCTCTCCGCCAGCGTCTTTTGTCCTCTAAATGTGCCAATAAATACAAGCAGCAAGCAGCCAGGTATTCCATCTCCCCACAGACTTAGAACGTGCACGAATTTCTCCCAGCTCATGACTTGAATCCTTCTTTTCTTCACCCCAGAAGCACATCGTTCCCCTTGTCCATGTGATTCGGACGTACTTCCGGGGCGTAAGGCAAATAGTCTTTATTCCTCTCTGCAGTGCCTTCTAGCAGGCCCCAAGGTATCCAACAGGGTTAGGGATAACAGCTACATTGTCCCGGATTCCCTGCTGGCATTCGGGGTACCTCCATGCTGCAGAGAGGGCTTCACCTGGCGGCCTGGGGGTATTGGCCGGGATGAAAGGCCGGCCACATATCACAGTATATACTGTAAATAGAGTAAATGTGTTCAATAGTTATGTGTCATTATATTTTATTGGTTTCACCTTTGTCACGATAACAATATCCCTAATGCCAAGTTTGGATGAACAGAAATAGAATAAAGAGGTATACATCTCTGTAAATGACAATCATGGTGTATCTGTTTGGTTCATCAGCTTTGTGTATTTTAATGCATGCAGTGAGTGCTCCGAGTGATTTAGTCCTTTTTCAGGGCTGTGCTGCAGCTCTGGGAAATGCATTAACTGTTTTAGGAAATACTTCCACAGTTGTGAGGATGGCATTTTCAGTGTGGGAAACGTGTCAAATCGATAGAGAAAAACTGTAGTGAATGAAGGACTGATGAATGGATGAGTAGATAGATAGATAGATAGATAGATAGATAGATAGATAGATAGATAGATAGATAGATAGATAGATAGATAGATAGATAGATAGATAGATAGATAGATAGATAGATAGTGTGATGGATGGCCGGCTTCATATTCCGGCCCCCACCCCCAGGCCGCCAGGAGGAGCTCTCACGACAGCATGGATGGGCCCCGAATTCCAGCAGGGCCTCATAGACTATGTAGTTTTTATGCACAGCCCTGCTGGATACCTTGGGGACCACTGGGGGTCGCTGTCGGGAGGCCCGTGGACTCATATATGCCCTATAACCCGGAAGTGCGCCATAATCCAATGACAGGAAGAAACAACGTGCTCCCGGGTTGAAGATAAGGACTGTTTACCCTGACCCGGAAGGAATAAGGACTTGTGGGTAATGGGCAGGAACACCTCTGGGTCAGGGAGTATAAAAGGACTCTGGCAAAGCCCAGACACTTAGCCGAGCTGGGAAGTAGGGTGGCTAAGTGTCTGGGAGCAGAGGAGAGAGTATTGTGTTTGGTTTATTGAGTATATGAGTAGTGTGGAGTGGAGGGTGCTTTGTGCACATAATTATTGCATAATAAAAGAGTCTTGGACTTTTATCTGGTGTTTGGAGTGGTACCTGAGGGTTCAAGAGGTGGATCAGAACCTTAACTGCTACAATAGATAGATAGATAGATAGATAGATAGATAGATAGATAGATAGATAGATAGATAGATAGATAGATAGATAGATAGATAGATAGATAGATAGATAGATAGATAGATAGATAGATAGATAGATAGATAGATAGAACCTTATTTGTCCCAATTGGGGAAATTTGCTTTTTAACATAAGTTCATTAAATAAATAAATAGGTAGATAAGTAATGTCACATGTTTAGGAGGCAGTCAACAAGCCCTGAGGTGAGTGAATTATTGCGAGACAGGGGGTTGAAATGTGATACTAACGCCTCTCTCTCTCTCTCTTTCGTCAGACAAATGAAAGAAAAATAACTCACCTTCCACACTTCAGGGTGGTCACTTGCCATGACATCATTGTCCGCTTCCATCTCGATGATGTAACTTCCGACATCACCTCACTTCTGGTTTCCCGATGATAACATCACTTCCATCTGACAGTTATGGCATCATCTCCTGCCAACTCATTTCTGTCAGCCATTTTTTCACTGTATAAAAACACCATCTTTGTCATGTACCATTGTCAATTGCTGTAAAGTATTTTGATCATAATTTTGCCTTTTTTGCATTTATTGTCCATTGGACATTATACGGGGATGGTCCCGAACTCTTTTTCTTGTCGTGGAAGATTCTTTTTTATTACAGTAAGTAAGCAAGTATGTAAATAAATAAATACATATACACACACACCGCAATGACTATAAAGCAGGAAAATTAAAAACAAAGAAAACTAGTGAGTTGGCTGTCCCAGTCCAGGTGAGGCACTGTGGGAGTATTGCTGTTGGTATTTAGGAGCCCCGTAGCATTTCCTGACACATTTCTGATGAATAGTTTGTTAGCTCCTCAGTGTTAGTATGTTGTCCATAATGGCACTCAGTTTTGTATTAACACTCTCCTTTGCTACAATCCCCAGGGGGTCCAGAGTGCGTCCCATAATTGAACCTGCCCTTTTAAGTAGTCTATTGATTCAGTGGGCCTTTCTTGAAGTGATGTTACCAGTCCAGCAAACAACAGTATAAAAAAGTCACTCTGGCCATCACAGAGTTGAAGAAGATGTGAAGGATATCACCTCCCATATTAAAGGAGCGCAGTCTCCTAAGGAAGAAGAGTCTGTTCTGCCCTTTCTTATGTAGTTCTTCTGTGCTATAAGACCAGTCCAACCCGTCATTGATGTGGACCCCTAAGTACTTGTAGGAGTAGACCACCTCTACGTCCATGCCTTGAATAGTGAACAGACATAGAGACTCTTTGCTGTGGCAAAAGTCAATAAAAGGTCCTTGGTTTTGCTGATGTTAAGATGAAGACAATTCTCTTTGCAGCAAGAAACAAAGTTCTCCACCTGACTACCCCATTCTGTCCCATCCCCTTTGTCAATACAACCTATAAGTGCAGAATCAACTTAGAAACTCTGTAAGTGACATGACCTGGTGTTATATTTGTAGTCTGAGGTGTACAGAGTGAAGAGAAAAGTAGACAGGACTGGTCCTTGTGGTGCTCCGGTGTTGCTCACATCTGTATCAGAGACACCGCATTTGAGTCTCACAAACTGTGGTCTGCCTGACAGGTAGTCCATTATCCAGGGCACCACAGGCTCATCCACCTACATATCTGTGAGTTTACCCCTTAACTGGGATGGCTGGATGGTACTGAAGGTGCTGGAGAAATCCAAAAAACATAATCCTCACAGGTGAGAATAAGCCTTATGGAGCAGCCAGATAACTTCATTGTCCACAACAATCTGTGTGCTATAGGCAAAGTACAGTGGGTCCAGGTGATCTACCACAAGAGAACTCATATAGTCCAAGAGTAGTCTCTCAAAGGTCTTAATGATGTGAGACGTAAGTGCCACTGGTCTGAAATCATAAGATGAAGAGGTGGCTGCTTTCTTTGGAACATGAACAATGTGGGATGTTTTCCAGTGAATTGTTAGGGACAAATTTAACAGGTGACAGTGGACACTACAATGTTAGTCATCACAGGCCTTAAAAACTCCAGGACTGACTCCATCTGGTCCTGTGTGTTTCTTCCTCAGTTGTCTCCTTATTTGGAGTGCTTGAATTAATTGATTGATGGGTGGATGGATGGATGGATGGATGGATGAATGAATGGGTGGATGGAGTTTGGATCACTGAAGAAATGAACAAACTGCTGAATGGATACATGAATGAAAGGATAAATAGATGTGCAACTTAATGAATGAATTAATTAATGAAAGAAAGGTGAATGAATGAATGAATGAATGAATGAATGAATGAATGAATGAATGAATGAAACACTGGTTGTGTGGGTAGTGGTGTGGATGACTAAAGGAATAAATTAAATTAATAAATGAATGAAATAAAAAGATGGATGAAAGAGTGAGAGAGTGAATGAAATAAAAAATGAATGAAACACACTGAGTGAATGGACAGGTGGGTGAATGGTTGATGGATTGAATGACTGAATAGAAGTAAATAAGTGAGTGAGAGAGTGAATGAAAAAAGGGCAAGTGCATGGATGATTGAATGAATGAATGAATGAATGAATGAATGAATGAATGAATGAATGAAAAGATAGGTGCATGAATGAGTAAATTGATTAAACTTTTGGTGGGTGGGTAGGTGGCGAATTAAATGAATGAATGAATGAATGAACAAAACATTGAGTGGACAGATAGGTGAGTGAATAATTGAAGGAAGAAATGAATGGATGAATGAGTGAGTGAAAGTTCAATTGTATGGATGAGTGAATTATTGAATGAAACATTTAGTGGATGGATGAGGTGGTTGATGATTAAAGGATGGATGAATGGCCCAAATGATGAAGCCGACGATTGTCCTACATGGACAGATTAATAGCTGAGAGCTTCCCTCTCCTCCTTATTTTCCACCCAATTCACATTTTCTATGTTCCTCTGCATTTAATAACTTTGCTTTCCAGAGGAGAGCCTTTCCTTCTGCCTCGGCCATATTGTGGAATGTCCTTCCGGACATCCACTAGGGCTCCTTTGCAGCTTCAGTGAAAGAAGGACTCTAACCCTTAACCAAATCCTGTCATGCCTAACCACTGCAGCCCAACACCATGGAGCCTCTCATGGAGAACTTTGGTGTTTCCACCATTGTGAACCTTCATATGGCATATCACCCACCACACAAGGTGTCTCCAAAGAAAAGTCTCCTTTCCCCCCATTCTAGTTCTTTCATGGACACATCTGCTGTGCTGGGTGCTCTGCTTTCCAAGCTGTGCAGGCCCAAACAGTCTGCATTTCAAGATTCGAATTAGAACACAGTGAGCTGTGGGTGCAGGGCAGAGAGACGCAGACGTATCGAGCGACTCATCATATTAAGATATTCCCTGTAATGAAAGCAATCAAGCGGCCATTATCTGAAGCGTGCGCTCGGCCTGACTCAGTTTGTTTTGGACACGTGTCCTTCTGTGATCTCTAATTTTCGCCTAATTATTTGCAGATCAATAGCAGGATTGATTGCCGAGCAGGAGACGAGTGCTGCCAGCTCCACAACCGGTGAGGCGCTTACTGCATTCAGGCTGGGAAGGAGCAGCTGCTGAAAAGGTGGAGGATGTTTGTGGCTTCATGGGGAAAGTTTTAATAACTGGCAGGAGGCTCAACGATAACCCCACAGGTCCACATGTTGTCTAACCTACCTCCCCAGTTCAGATTGTAAAAGGACATTTTCTGTTCTTTCTATGTTACAAGAATTTTGCGGGCCAGTAAATCTTTGAAGGAGCTGATGAGATCAGATAACTCCTTCATTAATGCTAAGATTTATAGAGACGAAGACCCTCTTGTTTGGTGAGTTTCTGTCTAACTGATGTAACCCCCTTGCATGGCCTTTCCTTCTCAAGCAGTGTGCAAGGTCTTTAGTTTTTAGTTAAATTTACTTTCAGCCATTTAGCTCATTTGGCTCGTAACAAATCACATCTTTCACTCAGTTTAAAGAACAGAAAACTTTCTCTTTACTTGAAACCAAGAAACAGACAACCAAACATTTGCATATTATAACGATGTACAGCACGAAAAAAAACACACATGAATGATTAGCGATTTACAAAACTATACGTCGTCCTTTCAACACTACTGGTGAGCTCACCGTTAGTACCTATACCCTTTTAGAGTAATTAGTCACTCCACTGGGGGCACCAAACGTAGCTCAGGTGCGTAGGGGCCAACAAACAAAACAGCCCTGGCCCCTTCACTTGAGCTTTACCTCAAACCAGATAAATCAAACAAATAATAAAAAAAACACGCAAAGACCTTGTGATCCCTCCTTTGGCCTTTCGTCTCACCCCTGTCCCCAGCGGGCTGCACTCGTGTCCTACTGACTTTCTCCTCGTTTATTTCCTGCACGCTCCATTCACCTCTGCTGGATGTGGGGTGTGCCTGTTTGGGAATGGCTTTTACTTTCGTCCCACTAAATCATTTAACAACTCCGTTTTTCTCCCCCTCTCTTTCTCTCTCTGAACACCAGCGTTTTGCCGTACATTTCTTTTTTTTTCTTTTCTTTTCTACGTTTCAATATATTATAGATTTATTGTCCTCGTCCGCATTATGCTGCCACTTCTCTTCTGCTAGTTTAGTGTTTCGCTAAAGCTGTCTTCTTATAGCTGTGTCTCACTTCAGCGTTCCACTAAAGTTATCCTTTCTCTCTTAACGGCATTCAACTCAACTCCACGAGTGTCTCCTCTCCCCTCTTTTACTTCTGTGTTCCTCCAGTCCTCCCTTTTCATCCAATCCTGTCCATGTATCTACCTGAGGATGGACCAATGAAGGGAGCACTAACAGGTGTTAAGCTCGGCTTTATGCCCCTGCTCTGTTTTAGGTTACAATTCACAACAACACTTATATTAACTCTTTGAGGGCTGAATATTTTTTCCCGGTGCCTGGTGGGATTTCCCAGGAATGGTCTGCAAGGAGCTGAGAGAGACAGTCAGCACACTCTGCCACCTCCTGGTCTGATGTAGCATTACAATTACTCAAGCCCTTTAGCTACCTCCTATTCGTACGTGTGTGACAACTGATATTAGTCATTAGGTTTTTTTAACAAAATGTGTAACTCGCTAGTATTTGGTTCTGAGCCCTTCACTTGGACTGATCAATTTTGCACCCCCAGACTGCTGTTTACTCGATTTTGCTGACCACTTTTGTTAATCACTTTGGATAAAAGCTCTTCTAAGCAAATAAGTGCAAATGGAAAAGTAACAAATTCCTATTCTGTGATAGGATGATTTGGTAAAGATTTTAAGCTCTCTTCATATTTTGCTCCCTTTCAAATCTATACAGGGTACAGGGTGGAAGGTGGGCTGTAAGATTCTCTTTATCCTGGCTTTATAGCTGTGTTATGCAGATTATCCCAGTCTTTATAAATTCACAATCTCCCACATTTCCTCAGTCTTGTCATAGCAAATCCAAGCAGTTCAAATGGCCATGCTCCTTCAGATCTGCTGAAATAAAGGATGGAACCACAGCTATGGGGATCTTTGCTGTCATTTAACAAAAATTCCCTAACAATGGTCATGGGAGGTACTGGGTGCAAAGCAAGAACCAACTCAGGATGAGGCTAAAGAAAAAACCTGCAGTCTTTGGTATGTGAGAGGAAAATGAGACCACAGGAGTAACAAGCAAACAGCACCTAGAGCAGCGTTTCTCAACCTTTAAGTATTCGCGACCCGAGTTTTCATAACAGTTTTAATCGCGCCCCCCTAACGTTTTTTTGAAAGTAGCCCACTAATTCCAATTTGTTCTTTTTTAATTAATGATATATCATATGGGTGGCACGGTGGCGGAGTGGGTAGCGCTGCTGCCTCGCAGTTGGGAGACCTGGGGACCCGGGTTCGCTTCCCAGGTCCTCCCTGCGTGGAGTTTGCATGTTATCCCCGTGTCTGCGTGGGTTTCCTCCGGGCGCTCTGGTTTCCTCCCACAGTCCGAAGACATGCAGGTTAGGTGGATTGGCAATTCTAAATTTGCCCTGGTGTGTTTGTGTGTGTCCTCCGGTGGGTTGGCGCCCTGCCCAGGACTGGTCCCTGCCTTGTGCCCTGTGTTGGCTGGGATTGGCTCCAGCAGACCCCCGTGACCCTGTGTTAGGATATAGCGGGTTGGAAGATGACTGACTGACTGAAAGTGACACATTTCTCTATTAAATTTTGTGTATAAGCCAGACATGGGGGTGTGTTATTGTATTCAAATCTGGTAAACAAATCTCTTTGTTTATAGCAATAGCAAATAGCAATTCAGAACAAAAAAATTATAAATGATTTGTTGGACCAGGAAAAAGTCAACATACACATACACACATTTAGCCCTGTGACCCTGTGTTCGGATTCAGCGGGTTGAAAAATGGATGGATGGATATATCATATATGCATATTTTATTATACCTACTTAACTTTAATCAACATTTATCTAACTCTATATTTATTTTTCTGGTATCAGAATGTAGTTTAAGTTAATTTTTTTTGGTTTCAATAGATGTATTTTTCATATTTTCGATTCTTGTTTTCTTTTTTTCACATTTTTGCGCCCCCCTTTTTGTTACTTCGCACCCCCCAAGGGGGGCCCGCCTCACAGTTTGAGAACCACTGACCTAGAGAGTGACCAGACTGGGGTTTGAACCTATAGTGCACTGCGTGTGTTTAGAATAATAACTGTGTGTTTTCACATGGTAGGCGAAATGGCTGAGCAGGCAGGTCTGGAGAGAAAATTGAGCTGCTCAGCTCTGTGTCTCTTTGGCTCAATGCAACTTCTGCCTGCATTTATGATGTTAAAAAGCAAGCCAAGGTCTAGATGTGACTGGGGAAGCATACCAAAAAACTAAAACAAGATGCGTCTTTAAGGTTAAACATGATGCCATCTGGAGGCTTAAAACTGGGCAAGAAGGTGACCAGCCAGGGACCTCATTCTCGGTGCTCATGGGTAAAGTCTGAAAAAAAAAGCAGAAGCAGCAAAAAAGGAGCCTCCTTGTACTCAGCCTGTGGTCTCCAGTCCAGGACCTGCCCCTGCCACAATAGGCCTGTCTCTTCATTTGTTTTCACTCAGAATGATGAGTGTTCAAAATGCTCTTATTAAATTGAGTTAGTCATCTCTCTCCCTTTCGCATATGCAGTGTTAAGTAATAAATAAGTGAGAAGTACAAAACATAGCGGATGCCACTTGGTTGACACAACATGTCCGTCATGTGACAGGCAGGGCTCATTCCCTGGCTTATTTCTGTTTTCCTTTTATTGTCATTTTTGCTTTTATGCAGTTTTTATTACTGTATATACTCACGTATATCTTCTTGAAACCCGAAAAATCGATCATAAAATCAGACCCCAACTTATATGTCCATTCAAAAATACGACACCTACATTTTTTTTTTTAATTTTACATCTTCTTGCCTCCTCCAATCTCGCATCAATTTCTCAGACACATTGAATTTTGTTGCAGCAGCGCAGTTACCAATTTCTTTCACCACTTCAATGACTTTTAATTTAAAACCAGCTTCATATTTTCTTCTGATCGAACGCTCCATCGTAGATAAGGGATGCTCTTACGATAAAGGTGTACAAGGGTGTGAGATACAAAAAACACAAATCAGTGCAAATGTCACTTCAGAATAGTTTGGGTATTACCGTGTGGTCACGTAGGCACAATACATAGAAAACAAAAGGCCATGTGCTCTGTGGTCACTCTCTCAGGTGGGCATTAGCATAGTATAATCTCTTGGACCAATAGCATGAGTTTTCCGCATTCAACTTATATGACCGACATTATAAAATACCAGAAATTATATGGTAAAATTATCTGCAGGAAAACTTAAATGTGAGTATATATACGGTACTTTAAGTAACTATTGCTTAATTCTTACACATTGTGTTTTTGTGGGTGGATTCCCCATGGCATGAGGATTCCAAAGAGTTCCAAAAAAGCAGACCAGGACCTTCACTGGCCAGCCCAGAAAAGGCTCACCTCAAGACCACAAGTCCTCATACTGCTTCCTGCTGGCTGTGGCCTACACAGGCCTAATATGGGCAGCTTTTTTTAAAAGTTCAAAATACAAAGAAAGTACTATTCTTTACAAAAATGCCCTGAAAGGGAGAGAACCATCAAACTCTGGCTTGTGGAGTTAAGTCTTACCAGAGTTCTAACAAAATAGAAAAAGAGACAAAAATGCTCAGAAAAGCAAAAGGAGATGCCTGAAAGGCAATGAAAAGAAAACAAGTCCAACAGTCAGAGAGAGCAAATAAATCCTTAAACTTGTATATCCAAGATTAACAATATTTATAAAAGACCCCACTACAAGCATAATGCACGACTCAACACAATATTTAGGGAGAAGGAGGTATCTTGTAGGGGTGGTTTCTTCTCTTGGGGTACCACTCATGAAGCATAAGGAGTGGACAGACAGTTAAAGTGACAGCTCTTATTTTAGACAAACTTAACAGAAACTATACCAAAAGCATGAAAACCAATAATTGAAAATATGGAAAACGTCAATAGAACAATGATTAAATACAAGTTACCAAAAAAAAAATCATACTCAACCACAATTAAGATTTAAAATGGCACTTAAACAATAGGTGTGCTGCCAGTTAAATGGGCATAACAAGAGTGCTCTGGAACTATCTAAGTGCTTTTCTGTTGTAACAGTAGGGGGTGCTAGTGCTCCCTTGAACCCTCAGGTACCACGCCAAACACCAGGTAAAAGTCCAAGACTTTTTATTTTTATAATAATTACGTGCACAGCACCCTACACTCCACACTACTCATATAATCAATAATCAATACAATAATCAATTCTCCTCTCCCAGCTCAGCTCACTCGCCTGGGTTTCCCACAGTCCTTTATAGTCCATGACCCGGAAGTGTTTCGCCCTCCTGTCCATGTGACTTGGAACACCCCCGGGTCATATAAAAACTCTTCTTCTTCACCCTGGAAGTACGTCGTTTCCCCCGTCGCGGTTATTAAGACGCACTTCCAGGTTATAGTGCACATATAAGTCTTTGAGCCTCCCTGCTGCGTCCTCTGGTGGGCCCCACGGTATCCAGCAGGGTTGGAAATAAAAACTCCATTGTCCATGATACCCTGCTGGTCTTCGGGGCACTCCCATGCTACATGGAGGGCTCCATCTAGCGGCCTGGGGGTATTGGCCAGGATGAACAGGCAGCCATCTCCCACACTGTATATATAATATTTGTAGTTTTCTTTATGCCAAGGGCTGATATCATTGGCAAGCAGTGTGAGATAGTGGTTAATGCTTTGGGCCTAGGACTTCAGTCCTTATAATAATAATAATAATAATTTTTGCATTTATATAGCGCTTTTCTCACTACTCAAAGCAACTTAGCAATTGCACGTTAAGGGCCTTGCTTAAGGGCCCAACAGAGCAGAGTCCCTTTTGGCATTTACGGGATTCGAACCGGCAACCTTCCGATTGCCAGTGCAGATCCCTAGCCTCAGAGCCACCACTCCTTAATATTGATAGATCGAAATGTCCTTTCTATTGACCTGACAAAATTAATCTTATTCACTAAGCAGAATATAGTGCTTTTGTTGATGAGTATGTGAGTGAGTCAGTGTTGTATTATATATAGAGATTTAATTAAATTGAAGACTTGATAGCATTCATTTCGGAAAAAAAAGCAAAAATTTGAAGACTCACCAGGACCAGCAAATGTGAAGGCTCATTAGGCTGGCAGATCATTTGAAAAGAATATGGCTATCTCTTCACTCTTATTCTCTTTGGGCAGTTCTCATAAACTTCCATCTTAAAAAGCTGCTATCTTTACAAGTCCAAGAAACAACACTGGATATGGCAAAAGGAAAAGAACTTGCGTTTGCTGAATGTGTGGACAGGTCCAGTTAGCTGAGTAGTCTTTCCTAAGTGACGTTACACACTGAGCGCATGCTAGTCAGCTGTTAGGTTAGAATAATACAATGAAGGGAGGCACTTGATTGGTTAATATATCAGGTGGTTCAGTGCTCTATGACATCATCAGTGTGTCTCATATGCACTTTCTTACATGGCTTCATCAGTGACAAGGTTTTGGTTGGATGCCTACAGTGTACATAAATCAAAGTCGCAAGTTATACTTATTTTAAGTTGGATGAGGTGTCATAAAACTTTACTGGGGTAGCAATGGACACTTAATGAACCTGATGGTCTTCGGGGCACTCCCATGCTACAGGGAGGGTTCCATTCAGCGGCCTGGGGTTATTGGCCGGGATGAACAGCCGGCCATCTCCCACACTGTATATATGATATTTGTAGTTTTGTTTATGCCAAGGGCTGATATTATTGGCAGGCAGTGTGGGATAGTGGTGAAAATGTTCATTGAGGCCTACAGGTATACACACTACTCAAATTTTTCCTGTAATGCCTCAAAGTGGTGTATAGAGGCGGGGGACAGAGAGTTTGACCCTGGGATGTGTCTACATTTTTTAATTGGTATTTTTCCATCATTTTATGCAGACCTCATTTTTCATCAAACAATTTATTAAATCAGCTGTGAAAAATGGTGTGAAGTTTAAAGGATCTGAACAGTTAATTAAATCAATTAAGTTAATTAGGGCCTTCAGCATGAATGAAAACCAGAAGTCAGTGAGGCCCTTGAGGACGAGAGCTGCTGAAGAGCTCCAAGCTTTGTGTTTGCCACATTATCTGATGTGTCTGAGCTGAGAGTAAGCTGAATTGTAGACACCCTGGCATTAAGCTTTTCAGTGTAATGATTGATTTTTACGTTGTTATTTCCACTGAACGCTCCCTCAGATTTAAGCATGCAGAGTGAAGCTCCTTCATAATTTTTCTGGAGGACTCTCTTTCCTTGATCCAATGGGATATTAAAAGAGTAACGTTTTCTCTAACAGAGGGTGGAATTGATGGAAGTGATAGGGAACAGTAACCAGCTGCATTAACTCTAGAACAAAATTAATCATTGTTCATAGTGATAACAAACAACATAGTTTTAGTAAGTGTCACACACGTGTGCATGGGAGGCTACTAAAGGGTCTAAATGAGAGTAATTCCACACAAGACAGAGGGTCGCGGAGTGCACAGACCTTTATTCTGACTTTATTGCAGACCGTTCACAAGAAATTCTGCCTGGCCCTCATGACGTCACTTCCGGTTCCGGACCCTTGGATGACGCCACTTCTGGTGAAAAACCCATGACTGAAGAGACTTCCGGTTCTGGCTCTTTTGATGACATCACATCCAGGTCCGAGCCTATGGAAGATGATCCGTCCGCTTCCGCCCTCAATAACTTCACTTCCTTTTCTGGCCTTTAAAGCTGCCATATTTGACTAACCTAATCAATTCTGTTTTGGACTCCGTTCTGAGCACATCAGTGCTAGCAATTTACCCATTTGTAGCCAGGGAATATTATACGGGTGGCTGCCCCAAACCTTTTTATGACTCTTGTGTCTGCTTTTTGTCACATAAGGTGTGGTGGATTGCCGGCTTCTTACTCCGGCCATCACCCCCAGGCCGCCAGGAGGAGCTCTCCGGACAGCATGATCGTGCCCCGAGTTCCAGCAGGGCATCATGGACTATGTAGTGTTTATACACAGCCCTGCTGGATACCTTGGGGGCCACCGGGAGTCGCTGTAGGGGGGCTCGTGGGCTCTTATGTGCCCTATAACCCGGGAGTACGTCACAGTCACGTGACAGGAAGGAATGACGTGCTCTCGGGTTGAAGAAAAGGACTGTTTACCCTGACCCGGAAGGAATAAGGACTTGTGGGTTTTGGAACAGGAACCACTTCCGGGTCAGGGGGTATAAAGGACCATGGGAAAACCCAGTACGCTGAGCTGAGCTGGAAGGAAGGGTGGCAACGCGTCTAGGAGTGGAGGATTGGTTATTGGTTTATTGATTATTGATTTATTTATATAGAATAAATAATAATTGGATTTTTATCTGGTGTCTGACGACTGATCTGAGGGTTCAAGAGGACGACCGTGCCTCAATCTTTCACAAAGGAAAAAAGTAATCCGACAAGCTTTGTCCCAACAGCATTATCTCTCACACTCACACCATCCCAACATCAGACTCAAATACTGTTACTCTTAATTGGTACCATGTAACTCGTTTTACAGTAACACATGGAACATCATGGCCCAAACCTTCTCTTTTCCACTCTGAAAACTTCACTGCTGCATAAAGCAAGACAATAAAAATTTGTAGAAGTTATAAAATATTTGAGTGAGCTGCAAATAATTTTAGCAGCAATAAGAAAATCCTATCCAGGCCTTAATTGTAAAGTAGGAAAAAAGGAAAAACGTAACGACTGAGCCCACAAGGACTTGCTTCTTTGTCCTGGCTCTTTACAAATAACCACAAAACTGACAGCACAGTGCTGAGAGAATAAACAAAATAGCAGATTCTGCACATCTGTAGCCTTCAGTTGCTGTTGTTTTAAACTTTTCTCACATCTTTGTTGTTGAGATGTTATGTTTATTTAAATCATTGTCTATATCCTTATTTCTGCCATTGCATATGATTATGTCATGTTCTTCCAGATTGCTGTGTTGTTGCCTTAGCCTTGGAAATGTTGAGCTTTCATCAGCTTATGACATAATCAACACCATCTTATGAAACAACAGTCAGATGTCAGATGTGTAATTCATCTTAAATTGAAAATAAAAAATGAAAGATGTTTGGTATCATTTCTAAAAGAAGTAAAACTAGTTTAAGAACAACAGTTATTTTTACATTACCTGGTTTGTGGCTCTGTCAGTTTTGTTTTTCACCCTGTTTCATTGTAAATGCCTTTCAGGACGCATAGATTCACACTGCCCTTACGTTGTGATGTATTTATTTTACTTGGGGAAACTGCAGAAAGCCAATCAGATGAGGTTGAGCTCACACATTCATTCAAAGAGACTCTGCAATTCAGATGTAAGATGTCTCATTCAAGTATATTACACTTAGTGCAAAAATTACAATTATATTACACTTGACATAAAACACGCACAATATCGTATATACTCGAGGATAAGTCGAGGCTTGATTTTACCGTATAATTTCCGGTATTTTATAATGTCAGTCGCATAAATTGGATAAGGAAAACTCACACTATTGGTCCAATAGATTAAGATACACTAACACCTACCTGAGAGAGTAACCACGGAGCACACTGCCTTTTGTTTCTATGTATTGTGCCTACGTGACCACACGGTAATACCTGAACTATTCCGAAGCGACGTTTGCACTGTTTTGTATTTTTTGTATCTCACACCCTCATACACCTTTATCGTAAGAGCATCCCTTATCTACGATGGAGCATTCGATCACAAGAAAATATGAAGCTGGTTTTAAATTAAAAGTCATTGAAGTGGTGAAAGAAATTGGTAACTGTGCTGTTGCAACAAAATTTGATGTGTCTGAGAAACTGGTGCGAGATTGGAGGAAGCAAGAAGATGTAAAAAAAAAATGTAAGCGTCACATTTTTGAACGGGCGTATAAGTTGGGGTCTGATTTCATGATCGATTTGTCGGGTTTCAAGACCCAACTTATATATGAGTATATACGATATAAAAAATAAGTGACACAAAACAATCAACAAAGGCTCAGAAACTCCGATATGAGTAGGAAATGATATTGATAATCTAGTGAGCCTTCTGAATGGTTTCATTCAACACATAGATGTTGCGATAAAAGGGCTTTTTGAACATGCTGAGTGCTATTTTTAATCTTATTTGTTTTTTGAAACACATTAAAAATGATCAGCATTTTTGTGACATCACTGCAGCACCATTTTGTGCTATCTTTTGAGCTGCATCCTCTGCCATTTTGAGTTTTCCTGACCACAGGTATGTCGTGGTTAGAAATAATGTTTAGTTGCTGACATCTGATCAACGGATAATTGATAAGTGCCATTATCACCACACCCCACATTTACAGATGGTGGCACAGTAAGATCCTTCTCAAAGTTTGGGGAGAAATCTTCAAAAGGCTCTTGTGAGAAGTATTTAGTGACAAGAATTTTACGGTAGGCAGCATTTTTATAAGTTTTATTGACTTCATCTTTGGTTTCCATATTGGTTTTCTAATGATTATTTTTGCTTCTGAAGCGGATCTGTTTCTGGTTTTGAGTTTGTCTTTTAGCTTTTGATTGGAGGAGGTGAGGAGGAGGTGGACGAAGCTTGCTGGGAGAGGAGTGAAGGCGGTAAAGAAAGAAAGGAAGCAATGACTGTGTTGACTGTGTTGTTCCACTTCCCCATGGGAATAAACTTGTGTGCTGAACTTGAATGTGTGTCTGTCTGTCTGTGTCAGGAAGGGTGGCTGGTACGCCCTCTTGGTGGTCCACAGGGTGTTGGCATTTCTTTAAAGAACACAAACTCTCACTTGCAAAAAAATCCAACAATAAAACTGGCTGACTTCCATTAACCTGATTTTATTGTAACAAGCGTGGGGACTGAAGAGACAGGCGCATGAATGCTGCAAACATACCATTTAGAACATCAGGCCGTCAGACAATCAGGTATATTTATTGTTTAATATCACAACACACAACAGGCAGATTGCTAAACCACCCTGTTCCTAAGGACCATGGGGAATGCTACCCAAAGCAACAAATACACTGCTAACCAAATTGCGCACTGTCTACCTCTGCATGTACACTTTGCCGGGCAGTTCTTCGTATCGCTTTGTGAAACCTTTTCCCACACATGAACTACCAAGGTTCCAGGATCTTTAGCTCCACTACACGTATTACGCTGTGTCCTCCATCCAGTTCTTGTCATCCACCTGTAGGTCCTCCTTGTCACCTATGGAAATGCCAGACCGCCTGTCCCTCAAAACTCTCCTGCTAACATAACCCGCTCCCGTGAAAGCCATTGAATAGACAGCACGTTTCAAGGGAGTTTTCTGTTAATCAGGAGGATGTCCCCGCATTTGCCTGTAAGCCTCCCTGTAGTAAATCTGCACGTACTTCAGTTCCATATTTAACTGTTTGTTTTACATTGCTATGTGTGAAATTAACAATAATTGGAAACGTTTATCAGGCACATCAACATCAAGAAGAAAAAGAATCGATAATTAGAAAAAACATATAAAATATCATAGCAGTCAATTGTAACTATAAACCACATATACAGTAATCCCTCCTCCATCGCGGGGGTTGCATTCCAGACCCCCCCCGCGAAAGGTGAAAATCCGCGAAGTAGAAACCATATGTTTATATGGTTATTTTTATATTGTCATGCTTGGGTCACAGATTTGCGCAGAAACAGAGGAGGTTGTAGAGAGACAGGAACGTTATTCAAACACTGCAAACAAACATTTGTCTCTTTTTCAAAAGTTTAAACTGTGCTCCATGACAAGACAGAGATGACAGTTCCATCTCACAATTAAAAGAATGCAAACATATTTTCCTCTTCAAAGGAGTGTGCGTCAGGAGCAGAGACTGTCATAAAGACAGAGGAAAGCAAACAAATCAATAGGGCTGTTTGGCTTTTAAGTATGTGAAGCACCGCGGCACAAAGCTGTTTAAGGCAGCAGCTCACACCCCCTCTGTCAGGAGCAGAGAGAGAGAGAGAGAGAGACAGATAAAAAAATCAATACGTGCCCTTCGAGCTTTTAAGAGAGCGAAGCACCGTGCAGCATGTCGCTTCACGAAGCAGCTGCACAGAAGGTAGTGAAGATAATCTTTCAGTATTTTTAGACGAGCGTCCGTATGGTCTAGGTGTGCGAACAGCCCCCCTGCTCAATCCCCCTACGTCAGGATCAGAGAAAGTCAGCGCAAGAGTGAGAGAAAAGTAAGTTGGGTAGCTTCTCAGCCATCTGCCAATAGCGTCCCTTGTATGAAATCAACTGGGCAAACCAACTGAGGAAGCATGTACCAGAAATTAAAAGACCCATTGTCCGCAGAAATCTGCGAACCAGCAAAAAATCCGCGATTTACATTTAAATATGCTTACATATAAAATCCGCGATAGAGTGAAGCCGCGAAAGGCGAAGCGCGATATAGCGAGGGATTACTGTATAGTATATGTGACTTGTATACATTATAAAAGAAGACACAAGATAATGTGAAAGGTTTGGGGATCCACCCCATATTCTTGGAAAAAAGGTCATTTTTGTAGGTGTTTAAAGACATAAGCTCAAAACAGAACTGAAGCAAAAAGAGAACATGGGTACGATATATACTGTAGCTGGTAGACAGGAAGTGATTTAATGGGTTAGTGGAATTCTGGAAACCGGAAATGACATCAGATGAGGGTGGGATCTTGAGAACCTGAAAAGGAAGTGATATTGGCTGTCTTCTGAGGACCAGGAGTGGCTTTAAGCTGAAGGTTCGTCGGTTGGTCTGCAGGGAAAGAGTTAGAGGACGTGTGCCAACCCCAGTCTGGTGGGAACATACACATATATAAGCCCATATACTGTTTCCCAAGAACACGTGTGTGACAATATTATATATGTTCTTATGATTCACATAATTGTCAGCAATCTTATAAACAGGGGGAAAACGAGTCCAAGCATTTGATTCAAAATAAATTGTTTCTAATTTCTCAAAGATGAAATTAAGGAAAAAAAGCAGTTTTGAATTTGAGTGATTTGTATTTTTATAGTTGTAAATAATTTAAACATATTATTTATTGTTGTTTACATAATAAAACTGGAATTCTCTTTGTAAAATGAAATTCCCATCAAGCAATTAGCCTGATTTTTATTGTTATATTTGTGTGTAAACATTTTTTAAATAAACGCAATTCTAAAGTGTTCTGGCACATTTACATTCATTTAGCTAATATCTGTAGTAAACTGCTACTTTTCTTGACATCATTTATTAAAGATTTTGAACTTTATTAAAACAAATGAACTGTATATCTTGTGAAAAGAATCACAAAAAAACAAGTTGAAGGGTTAAGGTCCTGGCCATCAGACCTTACTTTATTCTTTGTTACTTAAGTATTGCCTAATCTTATTTTTATCTTTTTCTTTTTTTCTTTCTTCATCTTGTAAAGCTCTTTGAGCTAGACCATTTGTATGAAAATGTGCTATAGAAATAAATGTTGTTGTTGCTGTTGTTGTATACTGGAACAAAGCAGAAAAATTAACAGACAGAGTAATCTTACCAGACTGAGTCCACAACTGGACTGAAGTACGGTGAAGAATAGATTGACTTTATAGTGGGTTGACAGGAAGGGGTGTGTTTTGAGGACTGGAACTGGAAGTGTGGTCAGGCGGGATTTCCTTCTGAGGGTCTGCAAAGGAGGAAAGAAAGAAGACATTAGTAGGTAGTGACCCGCCCTGGTCCAGCATACAATTACCATTGTTTAAGCCCATCGACTGCCTCCCATGCACACATATGTGACAACCTTTCCTTCACAAAAAAGGCATACATGAATGTGAATATATAAATCAGTTCATAATCCATTGATTACAAGCAAACATCAATAATCCTACAAATCCAAAGCTTTTATGTCATAGAAAGGGTCTTGTAATTAGCTAGTGCGGGTGGATGGCCATTTACAGTTTTGTTCAGGGCAGCAAAAATGGTCAGGTTGGCCCTGTCTATGGCAGCACAGTAAATTACCTGAGTCCTACTACATCTGAAAATATTGAATCACAAAAACCTGTCCGGCTTCAAAGTCCATGGTGAACAGCCTTATGATGGAAATGCTCTTCATAAAGGACACAAACGTATAATCCATAAAGAGAGGCTGTAATGCAACTGGCCAATACAAGATAAAACTGGGACTTGGCTCATAACTGGAAGCAATTTTGTTATATTTATGGCATAGTTTATTTATTTACTATGAGGTTGTCTGCTGGATTCTGATGTCAGAGCACTGTGTGTTTAAAACAAGGTGATGGGCTTAGCCAGGCCCTCTGTAATTAATTACGAACCACTTCATGCTGCTTTGAGAACTGTCAGGGCTAATCAGAACATACTTGTGTTAGGACCTTCTACTTTGTATCTTGACTTTCCGGTACTCGCGTTTTGGATTTTCTCGACAATTTAACAAGATCTCTTCCTTGTACTTCTGACCTCTTTTTCTGTCTCTCTGCTTGTTCCTCGACACATTGATGCTCTTCCCTGCCTTTTGAATTTTTCACTAGCATGGAGGAATTTAATCACAATTTTCTTATGGTTTGGTTTGCAAGTCATTGCCTGCTTTTTGACTTTTCCATGTTGTCACATGGGTGGCCCAACTAGCCCTTTTGGGTACACCTTTGTAAGTTGGCCAGCAATGCATCATGATTATTCCACCTTTAAACTCTCCTTCCACTTCCAAAAATTGATTTTACACAACAATAGCATCAACAGTGGACAAAAGCTGTTTGTTTCTCGTAGACATATTGCTTTATAATTACCATGACAGGTTATGGTGAGAGGCTAAGCTAACCCATTTTTTTATATTTAACATTAGCTCACTCTGTTTAAACAGCCATGATTACATTATAATATAGAAATAAATGAGATAAATTGGCCAATTTCTTATAAAGTAATTATTTTTGATCTATGTTTACCTAGATACAATTTATCTTATTTCTAATGTTTTTCATCTTTGTTGAATAGTAGTTATTAAGTTCCTGCCATAAAAACACAAGAATGCAGAATTAGATGTTGTTTTAAGCTTTCAGTTCATATTGTAATTAATAATAATCATCTATATATATAATTCACAAAGTCGCCGCCAAAGGGGAAGACACCCATGAAAGCACGCACACCAAAACAAGACAACCATGAAAGCACGCAGGAAGAGGCGTGGATTCACTAAGCCGCCGACAAGTAGGAAAGAGCCTCGCCCACCAACTCTATGACCATTGGATACGACGACAACTCACAGAGCCACGCCCACTAACTGGGACGTGACGCCTCCGAAAAAACGGCGTCATTTATGTTCATCTGTTGTACGCTACACATGGACCTCTGAGCCACCTTGAGTTGGGGGCAGCAAGTGTTTGATAGGCTGCAACAAAATGATGAAAGTACGGGCGCATTTTTTCACACAAGCTGTGTGTGTGTGGGTGGGTGGGTGTTAGTTAATTTGTTACTCGAAGGATTTCAAGATTTAATATGCACAGGCGGTAACACTGCAAATGCAGCCCAAACGAACCAAAAATCTTCCACAGTCTCCTTACTGTAAAGCAGCAACACTACCATTGCGCTACAAGACAGAGAATGCAGTTAAAGAATGCACCAGTCTCGATTTTACTTTCACTTCTGTTTGGACAACTGTGTCATTCAGAAAGTGTTCACCCATCAATACATAATTATGCGACATATGATACGCCGTGAGTTGGCAAGAGCCACGAGTGTTCAGCGGTGTTTCCCAAACTCGGTCCTGTTGAACCCCTGTGGCTGAAGTGTTTTGTTCCAACCAGATTCCTAATCATTAATGCCGGTGAAACTCATCAGGGATAAGTCGGTTTTTCAAACGCAGTCGTGTAGCAGATTAGCTGGATGTAATAATCCGAGATGAATGCGCACCTCCGCGCTGAGTGAAAACACAATGTATATTGCTGCAACAAAATGATGAAAGAACAGGCGCATTTTTTTCACACAAGCTGAGTGGGTGGGTGTGTGTTAGTTAATTAGTTACTCAAAAGAATTCAAGATTTAATATGCACAAGCGGTAACACTGCAAAGACAGCCCAAACCAGGAAAGACAGCTGGCAAAAAGTCACCAACAAACTAAACGCGTGTACATTGTACTTACTGAAAGCAGCGTTACGGATTTTACAAATGTTCATTTTTTTCCCTCTGCTTAAAAAACATTGAAAAAGCGGCGTATACTACGCCTCGGGTTGGTTTGCAGCGTGTAAAACAGTTTGTTTGTCGTGGATAATTTGCTATCCACACAAGGAGGAACCAGGAAGCGAACCCACAATCTTCCACTGTCTCCTTACTGCAAAGCAGCCGTACTATGTAGCTGCGAAAAAATAAAAGCAATACGAGTTTTAACAGACGTCATTGAAGTGTATCATAAGTTTCTGTAACGTTAAGCAAAATGACACCTTTTATTGGCTAACTAGAAAGATTACAATATGCAAGCTTTCGAGGCAACTCAGGCCCCTTCTTCAGGCAAGATGTAATTGTAACGTTAATAAAAATGGCCAGGAAGTGTCACTACAGAGGTGAGTGTTAAATGCTTCGAAGCTTCGATACGATTTCCAACACAATTGCTTCAGACGTGTTGATGCTTCGTGAGGCTTCGGCGTCCTTCCCCTCTCCTCTGGATTTTTCAAATGTTAATTTTTTCCCTGTGCTTAAAAATCATTAAAAACCCAGCCTGATTATGCGGCGTATGGTACGCCGCGGGTTGTCTAGTAATACTTTAATCAGACGTCAGTTAAGTTGTGTATGCTGACCAGGAGCAGGTGTCGCTGCACAGTCATGTCCAGTGAGAAGAGCTGTTCCCCATCATTACTGACTCTCGCATTTGATATCCAAGATGAGCCCTTTTAAAACCAATTCCTGCATCAGGAAGACATCAAAGTTGTTGAAGTCTCGACAGAGCAACGATCTTTAATAATAATAATAATTCATTACAGAAAGTGTTTAAATGTTACTTACTCATCTGATTTAAAGTGCTGCCTATAAACACATGGTACATTGTGTAACAGCTTGACAACTGTCCATCCATTTTCTTTTCTATACTTCATTAGTCAGAAAGCTGTGAAATCTCAGGTAAGGTTGTTCTTGATTTGAATTTGAAGCTAAACGTGCGGCCAAGCAGCTGCAGCCTCCATCATGAAGTGCACACTGGCACATCTAACTTGCTGTAGCAGTGCTACTATGGGAAGAACTCCATTTCCCAGCAGCCCAAGGGGGATCACCCACATAGGATGACAGAAGAGGAAGTAGGGGCTCCTGTTGACGAAAGAGGCCAGTGGGAAAGTTGAAAAGGGGGGCCTGATGGAGCAACAGGAGAGATCAGTATTTTTGTGTATCCTGTCCAACGTGTCATCTAAAAAGTCAATCAGTCCATTAGGACTGTCTCATTCCTGCCTGTCATATGTATAGTGGTGGATTAATCGTCATGCGTCTTCAAAAGCAGCGCTCCTGCAAATCTCACCCCTCGCCACTCAGGACTACTGGTAGGACTGTTTCACTCATTTTCTCGGGATTCTCATCTTCACACTATTCCATTTCCCCTGCTTTTGATGTATTGGACTGCATAAGGACGCTGTTGTGAGTGTCTATTGTTGTGGTTCATTGTTATGTTACAAGTGTATCGCCGTAGGGGAAAGGGGAAGTTTGTCTGATTGTTGTTGTTTTGTATTGGGTTTTCATTTAATGTATTACTTTTTTTATACATTCGTTGGTTTTGTGTCTCTGCTTGTGAGTGTGTGTGGGTCGGGCCAAGACTGGGTGCATCCTTGGAATATCCACCAAAAAAAATAAATAAATCACCATCTCGTCGATGGTGTAAATCTTAGCAGCACCAGACAACTAAATTGCTACGTGCATTTTTTCATTTTTTTTTCCAGTGAAAAGTGTATGGGAATTAAGCATAGCAACTTACCATTACCTGTGTACATAAGGTGTTGCCTGAATTTTGTCCGCTTTTGGCTCGGCTTCTTTTGCACAAATACAGGGGTGAGAAATGAGAAATGACAATTGATTTAAAAATGGTGCGAGGCTTCACATAGGCTCAGGGTGTTGGGAGCTAGGAAGTACAGGCACGGGATGGGTTAGGGTTAGGGTTAGGGACGGGTTTCTTTTTGATTGAATTCATTTTTGTTTTTTCCAATTCATTGATTTCCAGAGTTTGTTGATTTGCCTTTAAAGTTTTTTTTTTGGCATGTATTTATTTGTTGGGATGCTTGTGTGATTATGTAGGGCAGGGGTCCCCAACTCCAGTCCTGGAGGACCACTATGGCTTCAGGTTTTCATTCTAATCCTTTTCTTAATTGGTGACCTGTTTAAGCTGCTAATGAACTTCTTTTCAACTAATTTTAATTGACTTGCTCTTGAAGACTCAGACCCCTTAATTGTTTCTTTTTCCTTAATTATCAGCCAAACAATAATTAGATACAAAATGAGCCAAAACAACTGGTGTCCATCATACAATATCTGAAAATAAAGAAAGGTGAAGGTTTCAGGAATGCTGATCTGCTCAGGTCAGCAAACATTTGACCAGTGCTGCTATTAGAAAAAGAAAGTCGGCAATTTTGAAATTGTCTGCCATTGCACAATGAGAGCAGCAACAAGCCACAGAATTAAAGAATGGGTTTAATTAACAACAGAAATCAGCGCCTAATTAAGCAACTGGTTGGAGTTTGATGCCATGACTTACCTGGTCTTCTGTTGGCTCCCTCACTTCACATTTCATTTCTGTTTAGGTGCTATTTAAGGAAAGAAATGAAGAAATTCAGAGGAACAAATCTTAAAAAACACGTCAATTAAAATTAATTCAGTGCACCAATGAAGAAATGGGTTAGAATGAAAACCTGCAGCCACTTGGGCACCCCAGAACCGAAGTTGGGGACCCCTAGTGTAGAGTTTTAGGAACAGGCCTGTTCTTCCTCATTGATGTAATTAGATTTGCCCTGTTTCTGGGGGGGGGAGGTTGATGACAGCCTCTACGTAATGCTCCAAGAGTGGTCCAGCAGGGGCGGCTTACCTGGCTTGGTGGTTTAGTGGAGGTGAGAGGGAATTGCAGAGATCTGACCGCACCTTAGAAGAAGAGGGGCTAGGTGGCGCAGGAGTGCTATGGCTGTTTAGTCATTGAAAGCTACTGATGTTAATATTGTTGAGGTGCTTTGTCATTTTTTTTGTGAGCTGACACAGAGCCCTTATTTTGGATGTTGCTTTTAAGGCTGTATTTTACCCTCGACTACATATGTATTTTTTATTGGGTAAGAGGTTTGTTCTTCTCATTTGAAATGATCTTCTTTTTTGTGTATAATGTCTGTAGAGTATTTAGATTATTGGAATTATTTGTGCTTTTCTTCTTTTTCACATACATACAGTATATCTACACTTGAACTGCTTTAAAGAGAGATTAAATAAAACACCTTGTTTTTTTTTACATCTGCCTTATCCTGGATTCTGCCTTGGCCACTCTTGGTGACGGGTGGTCTTGATCTAGTAGTGCTCCTGCAGGTAGATTGTGACAGACATTATATAAACTCTTGCTTTGCTGTTCCACCATTGCTTTTGGATAACCACAAGAGTGTTTATCTGTCAGACACGCCTCAAGGAATTAAAAATACAGAGGTGTGAAAAGCAGTAATTGTTATCCACATATGTGCTCAATTCCACAATGTTTTCAAGTGCAGTGGTTACTTCAGTGATGTTACAATACTGTGGCCAATGTGGAACACTACATTAGTAACAACAAAGCCTATAATGAAAGAAGAAGCAAGGAAAAGAGCAAGGAACAAGTGTCTGCTGTGCTTTGAGATCGAGGCCATTGGAGGGTACAGACAACTCTACCGTGTCTAAAAGGGTGGGAGAAGTGATAAAGAAAGAATGATGATGAAGAGATGAGGTCAAAAAGTGTAAAGGTCAGCAAAGGACCATGAATAACAGTGTGGGCAGCATGGTGGCGCAGTGGTAATGCTGCTGTCTTACAGAGTTCCTTTGATTTGGATGAACAAGGTCCTCTCTGTTTGTGTCCCAGGTCCTCCCTTTGGAGGACCTCCCTGTGAATTTTCTGGAGGTCCTCCAGTTCCCTCCCACAGTCCAAAGAATTGGTGATGCTAGTGTTTAGTATCTAGACGTGTGTAAATGTTTGCCCTGCCTTGTGCCCTATGCTAGCTGGGATAGGCTTCAGCACCCTCCACGACCCTGGTTGGTATTAAGCAGGTAAGAAATTATGTCAAAAATAAAAGCATCATGTTCAAATTGCTAATAGCAAAGTCATTATTAAACACAGAGAAACTAAGAAAACACAATTTTAAGACAACACAAATTAACTGGGAAAAGAGTTAAATTTGGGCACTTGTTGAAATACACCACCATCAAGTAAAACTGGGCCCATGTCAATGTCAGAGAATTTGACTTGTGTTGAGGTGTGGGGGCGTGGTCAAAGAATATTTGCATGTGGAAGGTGTGGCCAGAGACAACTGACATGGCAAATGGAAATCTGCATACAGAAGGTATGGCCAGAAAGAAACTGCATCTGGAGTGTGTTCGGTGTGGTGCGGCCAAGGGCTTGTTCAATGAAGTCAACGAAGCGGGGCCCACAGTTTGGGCGCTTGTGCCGTCACAATCTGACTTTTTCAATCACTCATTGCTCTTTCCTGATTTAGCACCACAAAGCACACAACTGATTGCTAGTCTTTGTGTCTGACCGGCAAATCCTTCAATTCAGTAAGCAGCTTAGGAAAGATTTATGTGCAGGCCTGGCAATCTGCGTTCGAGCTGCCTAGTCAGTAAATCCAGAGAAGTAACCTTTGTCTGCTATGGGCTGGATATTCACTGTGGAATAAGAAAACAGTGACATACAGTAAAGCGCTCAGGATTTATACGGCCATATTCTCCAGGAAACTCATTCTGTTCTTCCCATGGTTTATGAATTTCCATCCCCAAAATAAAAATAAGACCGCCATTATCACGGCTGTGGCCAAGAGAAGTCAGTTAGCCTCCTGTGCCCCTATGGTGCAGCAAAGGCACACCTGTCAGATGTGAACACATATTTGCATCTTGTATATCTGAATTATGTTTTATGTAAATACTGTTCAGAGGGCAGCATTCTTCATATTGGATGGCACAGTGGTGAAGCCTCATGTCACTTTGGTCCTAGCTGCCAGTCCAGGTTGGCCAGCTTTTATGTAGACTTTGCATGATCTCCTTGTGTATGATGGGGGCTACTTCACGATCTCAGATTTACTTCCAAATTCCAAAATGACCTGTCAATCATATTGTGTGCCAGGAGTTCACAAGCAATTTGTGTATCACAACATTAAATGAGGTGCTTCTTAATTGATTGTGGAGTGGAATTAAATGATGAGGTGTAAGTGAAGAGCCCATGACTCAATATTAGTATGAAGAGGCTTAAAGAATGAATGAATGAATGACTGAAGGAAGGAAGGAAGGAAGGAAGGAAGGAAGGAAGGAAGGAAGGAAGGAAGGAAGGAAGGAAGGAAGGAAGGAATATTTCAAGTGGTCATCAGATCTGTCCATTTTGTTCAAATGATTTTCCTGGATATTATCATGAAGGGTCCACCACAGGCCCCTGGAGGTTGATAAATTGAGCAAGTGGTTCAATAACATGTCTGAAGACTTTCAAATGGAAAACCCACAAAAGCACAAGGAGGTCATACGAGTTCACACAGAAGGTCTTCCAATCAAGAAGGGAAAGAGGGCCACCTGAAATATTATAGTGTTTTTAATAAAAGTATAATTTAATTAAAACAAGAGCCCCACAAGATTGTGACAGAATTGCTTTACCTTCTCTTAAAACTGTCAAAGATGTCATGTGACTAACTGACTTGTCAGTTGTGACATCCAGCTGGCTATTAAAAGCTGAAATTTATTTTATTTATTATTTTTCATATTTTGTTTCCTATGGGTTTGATTCATGTTGTTGTGCTGGTTATAAAAATTGAGACACTAACATATGGTGCCCTGTCTTGTTCCCATTGCTGTAAGGATAGGCTCTGGCATCCACAACCCACAGACATTTGGGTCCTTATGGAAGACCTGCTTGCCAGTTGTTACCCTACCAGAAATATGGCAGATAAAACTCACACTGTCCCTTTGGGCCTCTGTTCCATCCTTAGTTCAGGATGTTCTGAGACGTCATTACTTGTCTCCATTTTTGTTAGTTATTGTGCTGTCCCGATATCTGCAGAACAGATGCAGCTTGGGAAGTGCTCAGGTTCAAGGTGTCTCACCATGGCTTTGCAGGAGAAAAACCTCATACCAACTGTAATGAATAGTTGTTCTAATATTCTGGTTTGGGATTACTTAGCTACCTCAGGGCCTGAGCAGCTTGCAGTCATCATGTCAGCTATGAATTCTGCATTAAATCAAAGTCTATTTAAGGAGAATGTAAGGCCATCTGTCCAAAAGTTGAAGTTGAACCAAAAATAAACCTGTGAACACAATAATGATCTGAAACACACTAGCAAATCCACCAAGGAATGGCTAATAAAGGAGAAATGGAGAGTTTCACACATGTGTGCATGGGTTTCAGCTAAAGGGCTTAAAAGAAGGTAATTCTACACCAGGCCAGGAGGTGGCAGAATCCAATAACCCATTCTCTTTTATCCTTGCAGACCAAAAATAGGAAATTCTGCTTGGACCCAATGATGCCACTTTCAGTTCCAAGCTCGAGGATGGCACTTCCGGGCTCGATAATGTTACTTTTGGGCCCAATGTCATTACTTTCGGTTCAAGGCCCGATGACATCACTTCTCCTGACTAACCCATCTTCCTTCTATTACTCAGTTCTGTTCTGAACTCGAATCTGTAAACAACATTGCATCTAATTGCCTATTTTGCAGCCTTATTTCAATTACACAGGTGCGTCAAGGCATATTCATCCACAAGGGTTATGGACTGCGCATAGTCAAAGTCCTGATTTGAATCCCATTGAAATGCCATGGGGGGATTTGAAATCGACAGTACATACTGGAACACCCACAAACATCTTGCAAGCGGAGGAATTTTGCATGGTGTAGTCAATGACAGAGATTGGTGGGCAGTTATGCAAAACACATCCAAGAAGTAATTTTTTGCTAAAGGGGTCAATACCAGATTTTGTGGGCAAGGGTGGACTTACTTTTCAGACCATTACATATATTGATATTTTTGTTGAATAAAAGACACATTTATATCTTGTGCCTGTATCCTCTAAGAGGGAGAACCACCAATACATAACTGCTAGGGAGTACCCTCAGCCTTTAAATGTGAGCCAGGGGAGTGAGTCCCTTGCAGTTCATTGAATACACTTTTGTGGAGCATTGGGTCATATATCATTTGTTTCTTTTTGCCTCTGTTTAAGTTTTTTGATTTAGTTTTTTATTTTCTGACTTGTTTACTTTCAGAAGGTCTTGTTGTTAACTCCTTTTGCATGTTTTTGCTCTTTTCAGCTTTTTGCTAAACAGTCCCAGGTATAAAATAAATGATTTTATTGCACAAAATACCTTCTTTAACAGATAAATTCCACAAAGTTTCAATAAACTACGCCTTCTTTTCCTCCTCCAGGTGAGCTTTGCCTTCTTCCTCTGAACTCTGACTCATCAGAGGATGCTGGACAGCTCACTTTCATGTCAGACCCAGGAGTACCTCCAGTACTGGGGTATAATCCGACAGACGCTCTTCCTGGTCAGAAGGATGCCTTCTGAAACAGGGAGTCCCAGGGAGCACCCAAGGACTCCAACAGGATTGTCCCTCAGGACAACGATTCCCATATATCCCAGCAGGTATCCTTACTGGGTCCATCCCAGTGGAGCACTGCCATCTACCATATTGGGGGAGCAACTGCCTTGGATACACCAACTCCCCGCATTATCCATTAATTTATCCCTTTGTAGTGTGAGCTGGGGGACTGATCGCACCCCTACAGGTTAAAAAAGATGCTGAAAGACTACCTTCACATTGCTCCCTTGATGTTGCTGGGCTTACTTGCGGCTGATCTATCGCGCAATCCACGCGGTACTTTGCAGACTTAAAAGTCTGAACAGCTCCTATAAATTTTTGGTTGATTGTTTGCTTTTCTCTCTCTCTGACCTTCCCTGCTCCTGACGCGCACTCCTTTGAAGAGGAAGATGTGTTTGCATTCTTTTAATTGTGAGAAGTAACTGTCATCTCCATCTTGTCAAGGAGCATGTTTAAACATTTGAAAAAGAGACATGTTTGTTTGCAGTGTTTGAATAAAGTTCCTGTCTCTACAACTTCCTGAGTTTCTGTGCAAATCTGTGACCCAAGCATGACAGTATGGAATGTTGTTTCAACCCCATCTCACCCAGGTTATGCTTCCTTCCATACTATACTTCAATTACAGCGTCCCGGCCTGGAAAGGGTCCAGCAGAGCACTCACACCACACCTACAACTTACATGAACTTACCTCTTGTCAACTCCCCAGTGACGCCATGACACTGAGCACTGCCAATTATGGGCTCCTGTTGATCACCCCAGCTTTGTTCTGTAGAGCATTCCAAAATGAACATGAGGGATGTGAACTTGAACCTAGAAAACTTCCAACTCTGGAGGATGAGCTCAGCCTGGAGATTTCATTTGCTGTTGACGTTGTGGTGACTTCGTCCTTGATCTACTTATAACTACAGTTGGAGCGGTGTGCCACCCTGAGCCAATTTCATTCTTGTTGGTACATCACCCTGTGTTCAAGAGACTGAGTGGCCTTTAAAGCTTCCTCTTGAGTCTGTTGTGTTTTTTTTTTGTGATGGTGATGGTGAAACAACAAAGCCTCAAAGATCTGTTTGCAGTGGTCCAGTGCTTAGTATTGCTGCCTCACAGCACCAAATCTCAAAATCAAAACCCAGTCCAGACATTGGGTGGGGTTTCCTCCCAGTATTCCATCTGTCCTCCCAAAGTCAGGATGATGGGGGACTTGAAGTGCACCCTGGGAAAGATGAGCGACCCATCCGGGCTACTCTAATAGGTGCTGGTAATTCTGAGTTAGTTCTTTTGATAATAAGTTGATGAAGTTTTCTGCAGAGCTCACTCTGTAATGAGCGCTAAAGAAAATTGATGGAAGAGGTTGTTAGGCTGAATAGCATTCTAATTTCTCCTATACAGGTTGCTCTCAGAAATGCATTATCGTCAGATATATGAAAGGCCCATTTTTAATGACAGAATTCAAACTGTTGAATACCAGTACCGAGCGCTCCCCTACTCGTCTGCCTTAATCCCTCCATTATGAGTTTATAATTAGCCTGGACATTTATGATCACGTAGAAAAAGCCAAACCAGAACAGTTGGGTGTGCAATTTCTGTGTCAGCAGGGAGTGAGGGGAGAGTAACGCACCGGCTGTTCCATTGTAGAGAAAATAAAATTACGTCTGGATGAAGCCGTCAGGCGACACAGTTGCTATGAAGTGGACGCTTCATCCTTTTTTAGGAAGCAAGCCTGCATGGCAATTATGTGAAAGTAAAATATTCATCAGCGTGTACCTAAAAGCATTTTGTAAAATGTGGCGGCTGTAATCTCAGACTGGCCAGTTCTACCCGACTCAGTTCATTCATTTGTGAAGCCCACTGCAAATAATGGCTGGGAAGCCAGGGAATTAACACAGCTTTCATTTGGCAGCTCCACTCTCTTTATGTCTTTGGGCAATATTAGATTTTAATTATAGTTGAAAATTAAACAAAATTGTAGATTATCTTCAAGTCTTTCCACATCTCAAAGATGTACAGGTAAGGCTGACAGTGAAATCATCTTTATGTGACTCAGTGTACCAGATTTGTGCCCATCTTGGGTTGGTTCCTGCCTTTTGCCTAACACTTTGAGGATAGGCTACCCATCTTCAAGGTTTTCTAATTTAATTAGAAAAATGGATGGATGGATGGGATCATAAAATAAATCAGTATAGTAATCTAACCCCCGGCAAAAAGGGATGAGTACCTGAAAGAGGCCAAGTCTTCTTTCTTTTTGTTAAGTCCATTACCAACATTTCAGTACCATTTTGCCTCCTCATTCAGACTCACAGAAACTATCTGTATAAAGACTAGGGGCCTTATGTATAAATGGTGCATACACCCATTTCCTCGCACACTTTGAGATGTATAAAAACTGAACTTGGCGTAAAGCCACGCACATTTTCACAGAAGCTTTACACTTTGCGTACGCACTTTTTTGCTCAGTTTTGAAAACTGGCGACACCCAGCGTCAAAACAGTGCTACTGTTTCTGTGTCATTTACCTTTCTTTTTTATATTCGCATCAACGACGTGGTATTTATTAAATACACCAAAATTAATTGCATATCGTTTACAAATTGAATTCACTTGATTGTAATCTATTCTCTATGTATAAAATCCTAAGCCTGAAAGTGCAGCAGTTTTGTGCAACGATTTTATGTGACATTTTTATGTCACGTTTTTTGTCACACTTTAAATCGCGCTTATTTTAAAACTTACATATATATGTTTGGCATCATTCTTCTCAGAATTTATTGAATTTTAATATGATGTTGTTAGATTTTCAGAATGTTATTCCATTTTTAAATTATAAACTAAAATATTAAGATAGTCGTGCATCAAGCATAGTGGACCTCAGTTTAACAGGAATACTCCAATCAGTAAGAGAGTAAATATTTTATTCTCATTTCATGATTTTTACTCTGTTAAATATTAATTAATTTTTCTTTTACATATTTATAGAATTTCATGATTTTGACTCCAATAAATAATCATTTTTCTTTTGTACATTTACAGATTTTACTAATATTCTGGCCACAACTGGGGGTTGGGTGCCAAAGGCGCCAGGGGGGCCTGCCCCCCTTGTCATTCTATGACAATATAATGGTGCATGGAATGGTCAAATTATTCCAACCATAGCTGCTTTAGCATTGCTAGAAGACAATGCAAATGGAAGAATTAGAAGAGAGCGCATATGTACAGATGATGATGATGACTGGCTTCTAAGTCGATATCGATTTCCAACAGCTATCCTCTTGGAGCTGTGTGCTGAATTGGCGCCAGCTTTACAAAGGCAGTGTTGAAGAATTGTGCTCTACCTGATCATTTGCAAGTTCTGTCCACCCTTGGGTTTTGATCCTCAGAAGTTTTTCAACGTGAACTTGTTGACTGATCGTGTATTTCACAAACATCACTAAGTCGTGCCATGACAGCTGTATAGTATGGTATCATCCTCTTGTCATCCAGATATATAAGATTTCCTTACACTGTGGTTGAACTGGCAAACATAAAAGCGCAATTTGCAACTACATCCGGTTTTCCAAATGTAATCAGAGTGGTCAACAGCATGTACATTGCTATTACAAAGGCGCTGGACAAGTTACATCAGCCAGGGATGAATCACCAAAAGAATGAGCTGGCATCTATAACAGGACAATCTATGAAAACAGCCACTTTTCCAGCTACAGTTGTGGCCAAAAGGTTGGAGAATGACAGAAGTATTGTTTTTCACAAAGTTTGCTGTTTCAGTGTTTTTAGATCTTTTTGTCAGATGTTTCTATGGTATACTGAAGTATAATTACAAGCATTTCATAAGTTTCAAAGGCTTAAGTTTATGAAAAGATTCAATATTTAAAATGTTGGCCCTTCTTTTTCAAGACCTCTGCAATTCGCCCTGGCATGTTGTCAGTCAACTTCTGGGCCAAATCCTGACTGATGGCAGCTCATTCTTGCATAATCAATGCTTGGCGTTTGTCAGAATTTGTGAGATATTGCTTGTCCACCTGCCTCTTGAGGATTGACCACAAGTTCTCAATGGGATTAAGGTCTGGGGGGTTTCCTGGCCATGGACTCATAATTTCATTGTTTTGTTCCCCGAGCCACTTAGTTGTCACTTTTGTCTTATGGCCCGGTGCTCCATCATGCTGAAAAATGCATTGTTCATTACCAAACTGTTCTTGGATGGTTGGGAGAAGTTGCTCTCAGAGGATGTTTTGGTGCCATTCTTTATTTATGACTGTGTTCTTAGGCAAAATTGTGAGTCGTGCACTCCCTTGGCTGAGAAGCAACCCCACACATAAATGGTCTCAGGATGCTTTACTGCTGACATGACACAGGACTGGTGGTAACGCTAACCTTTTCTTCTCCGGACAATCTTATTGCCCCAAAGAATTGGAAAAGGAAATATGTGATATTTCCAAAAGAGATGAAGAGCCTCCATTTTTATGGAAGTTTCAGGTCAAAGATGACACCTAGCTGGCGGAGGGCACCGTGAGTGTGAAGCCACTGGACCTGATGGCTCTAATTGAGCCTTGGACCAGCTAAGTGTCATTTCTTCCTATTTGCATTGCCCCGCTAAAAGCCTTTAAAGATCATTTGAATGTGACGCTCTAAAGATCAAAGGTCTCATTAACCAAAAATGTCGCGCTGATGGAATTAAATTGCGGGGCCTTGTACTTCTGCACTCCTCCGCACCTGTTTTTTATTTTCTTCCTCTTTTTCTCTGATGTTAATACTAAGAATCCTTTTGTTACTTGGCAGCCGTGAGACGGCAGTGTGGCCAATTATTTCTGTCATTAAGCCTCTCGGATTGCGGGGCCGCACGTCTTTAAAGGCAGCTCGTTTTGAAGTCTGTCATTAGAGGACTCCGTCTAAAATGCACTTGCAGGCCATTTGCACATTTGTCTTACCTTTAAGGATGCCAGCATGCTCTCCGATAATGAATCTGCATCCTAGGAAGTGATCTGAAGCACAAAGATAGTGACTCTCTGTGTCAGCCACCTTTGAGATGAAATATGAACCATGCCTCCATCTTTAAGGTCTGCTCTGCCTGCAGTTGGGTAGGAGAGCTGATGCACCCACTAACCTTTGGCTGATTCAGAGAGACTCATCACCACCGTCAGCCCCAAGCCTTTGGGATGATGGAGACTGGGAGAACATGCCAACTCCATTGAAAGAATCACTGAGCTAAAAAATGAACACAGGTCCTTGGAGCAGTGAGCCTCTCTAGTCAAAATCAAGAAATGACAAAATGTCTGGGATGTAGGAGAAAAAAATGGGGAGAACTAGCAAACTTTAGATGGAAAGGGCTGGGAACCTTGCAACAGTGAAGAGTGAGACTAACCACCATGCCATCATCATTTCACCAGCTTGTGTGCCCACTGTTGATCCCCAGATTTTGATATGTTAATGGATCTGTGTTTCAATCTGCTACAGCACTTTTGTGGTTGGACACTCAAATGGCTTCTTATACATTTGACATGTGTGACACTCAAGAGCATACAACCGCCAGAACCCTGACACAAACAGGCAGGACACCAATTGCCATACACCACACGGTTTATTTACAGAGTGTTGTCTTCCACAGCACACAAACCACAGAGCATAACACAGTCCACTCCTCCTCAGGCTTTGTTCTCTTCCCCCTGAATCTGGCCATTGAGTGGTGCTGACTGGCTCCTTTTATAGGGCAGGTTCCCAATAAGCTTCTTCCAGCAGCACTTCTGAGTGTGGTGGAAGTGCTGTCAAATAGGGCCCTATAAAAGTCCAGGCGCCCCCTGATAGTGGCCACGGGTCCCAACAGGGTTGAGCTTCTATGCTCATGGCCCATGGCCCAACTAGAAACCAAGGGGGCTGCCCTCTATCGGTCCAGGGGAGAAACTGTCCTGGAAGTACTCTCTCCCCCAGTCCTTCCATACTCAGAGCATCCCGGCCGGCCACACATGAAATAAGGAGGAGCAAACTAGGTAATGTCACACGCTCACACATAGGGCACAGTTTAAGGGCTTGGATAATTGTAATGTGCCTCTGGAAAGCCAGAGGGCGCTGTCGATTAATGCCTTTTCTCTTCCTCTCTCTGCATACAAGAAGATTGACAACCATGACACCTCTGATGTCACTTCGGGTTTCCACCCACCTGGATCCACCTCTTCCTGCCAAGAACCTTTATCACTGAAAGCAACTCGATCTTAGTCAGTCTGTCTTGGAAACTTGCACCATAACAGCGTTTCTTTTTATTTTCAACATACTATATCCCGCATTTTATTTAAATATATGGGATTAGCCTTCATGATGCCCCAAAGATTTATAATCTCTTTCTGTCTCTTTATTACAGTAAGTACTGAAGTCAATGGTCTAATCTTGGATGTCCATATCACAGATGGCCACCTCACAGCCTTGAACCCGATCAGCTTATTTCTTCTGAAACAATTTGCTTCAAAATTACAGACGGATGTATCACTCTGACACAAAATACCAATTGATTCAGTTCAGGGCTGTCCCTGGAGCCATTTCTGGGCAATCTGAGTTTAGGCATATAATTCTAATAACAAGTAACACTTGTTTTTAACATTTGCTTTACATTTATATATCCTACCCAGAGTTCAATACTGCGTTCAAACACATTGTTATTCCTGTCAATTTGTTTAGCTGCTGGTTCAAAAGAAGAACGGATTTAACAGTCCTTTTTTTCTCCTCTTCTGACGTGGTTATCTAAAACTTCACGTTTCTCTCTGGCCCTTGCACCTTATCCTTCATTCACAGCACCTTCTCAAGGCAGTTTCTGCAGCTTCTCACTTTCTATGATGCTATTTGAGTCATTAGTCCTATGCCTGCATTTTGCTTCAACCTTCAACCCTCAACCTTCTGCTAAACTCCTGTTTAAATACACGCAATTCAAAGTAATGGCAGTTTTCCCTTATGAGGTCTCCAATATACAGTACTTACAGTCACACAATTTTTTCACTTAAGAGCTGTATCTTATCTAAATTATTCTAAAATAAAAACACACAAATTAATATTATGAGTTTTATTTAACAAACTGAAAGATGTAAATTTTTGTCCTCATGGACAGTGGTAATATCGGGTGATTAGGCCGTTTAGATCATGTCTATGCATCTTCAAAGCTCATCCTGACCATGTTATGCTAGCTTTGCCCACCCTGATCTGGGTTCAAAGCCAATTATTGATCTCACTCCCTTTACTTTGAGTACATGTTGATAACCCAATCAAATGGCACACTGAACATCCCTGAAACCGTGAGGCACCTGCAGTAACTGCTGTGCCACCCAGTATAGTCATTTGCACTCTCATAACTATGTTTTACATTGTTGCATACAATACTGTGTTTTTAACTTAACTGAATCCCAGCACGACATTTTAAGAATGAAATTAAAATGCACTAAAGAGGATGGTACAGCAGCAGTGTGGGCATTTCAGCTGGCATTCGGTGTCTAATGTATGTTGATGAAATTCAAATTACAACAGACTTGAAATTGTGCCATCTGCCAAAGTGATCTTGTTGTGTTGTGAAGTGCTGCTAATGTCTTTACATATGACCCTACACTCCTTATGTTCACTCTGAAGAACGTGCCCACCTGACAGGCAGATAGCACTGGTATGGGGACAGCTCTCTACTGCATTGCCCAGCACCATTAAGAGGGGATGTCAGTTTGAGGAATTTCATATCTGTTATAAGATACTGTCATGGCCACCTAATCTAGTGGGGAGGTCAGAGCCTACCTGTATAGTGCCTTTCAGAGTGATATTAACCCAACTGGTTTTTATAAAACAATTATCAATGCCAGCACTGATTATCTGGATTTTAAGGAGGGTAGTGGTGCAGAGATGGAGGATACTACCCTGTGGGTCCAGTGTCCTGGGGTCATCATGGAGACAGATGAGTCACGAAGGAGAGCCCAAAGAGAGCAGCAGAAGCCACCCAAGCCTGCAAGTAAATGATGAGAAGGGACATGGAATGGGGGAATCAGACACACTGGCATTAAGAGGGGCATTTAATCTTTTTAGTGGGTCTGTAAGCTACAGTTAGGTCCATAAAAATTTGGACAGAGACAACTTTTTTCTAATTTTGGTTCTGTACATTACCACAATGAATTTTAAATGAAACAACTCGGATGCAGTTGAAGTGCAGACTTTCAGCTTTAATTCAGTGGGGTGAACAAAACGATTGCATAAAAATGTGAGGCAACTAAAGCATTTTTTTAACACAATCCCTTCATTTCAAGGGCTCAAAAGTAATTGGACAATTGACTCAAAGGCTATTTCATGGGCAGGTGTGGGCAAGTCCGTCATTATGTCATTATCAATTAAGCAGATTAAAGGCCTGGAGTTGATTTGAGGTGTGGTGCTTGCATGTGGAAGATTTTGCTGTGAACAGACAACATGCGGTCAAAGGAGCTCTCCATGCAGGTGAAAGAAGCCATCCTTAAGCTGCGAAAACAGAAAAAACCCATCCGAGAAATTGCTACAATATTACGAGTGGCAAAATCTACAGTTTGGTACATCCTGAGAAAGAAAGCAAGCACTGGTGAACTCAGCAACATAAAAAGACCTGGATGTCCACGGAAGACAACAGTGGTGGATGATCGCAGAATCATTTCCATGGTGAAGAGAAACCCCTTCACAACAGCCAACCAGGTGAACAACACTCTCCAGGGGGTAGGCGTATCGATATCCAAGTCTACCACAAAGAGAAGACTGCATGAAAGTAAATACAGGGGGTGCACTGCAAGGTGCAAGACACTCATAAGCCTCAAGAAAAGAAAGGCTAGATTGGACTTTGCTAAAGAACATCTAAAAAAGCCAGCACAGTTCTGGAAAAACATTCTTTGGACAGATGAAAGCAAGATCAACCTCTACCAGAATGATGGCAAGAAAAAAGTATGGAGAAGGCATGGAACAGCTCATTATCCAAAGCATAGCACATCATCTGTAAAACATGGTGGAGGCAGTGTGATGGCTTGGGTGTGCATGGCTGCCAGTGGCACTGGGACACTAGTGTTTATTGATGATGTGACACAGGACAGAAGCAGCCGAATGAATTCTGAGGTGTTCAGAGACATACTGTCTGCTCAAATCCAGATAAATGCAGTCAAATTGATTGGGCGGCGTTTCATGATACAGATGGACAATGACCCAAAACATACAGCCAAAGCAACCCAGGAGTTTATTAAAGCAAAGAAGTGGAAAATACTTGAATGGCCAAGTCTTAAGTGATCTTAACCCAACTGAGCAGGCACTTCACTTGTTGAAGACTAAACTTCAGACAGAAAGGCCCACAAACAAACAGCAACTGAAAGCCGCTGCAGTAAAGGCCTGGCAGAGCATTAAAAAGGAGGAAACCCAGCATCTGGTGATGTCCATGAGTTCAAGACTTCTGGCTGTCATTGCCAGCAAAGGGTTTTCAACCAAGTATTAGAAATGAACATTTTATTTCCAGTTATTTAATTTGTCCAATTACTTTTGAGCCCCTGAAATGAAGGGATTGTGTTAATAAAATGCTTTAGTTGCCTCCCATTTTTATGCAATCGTTTTGTTCACTCCACTAAATTAAAGCTGAAAGTCTGCACTTCAACTGCATCTGAGTTGTTTCATTTAAAATTCATTGTGGTAATGTACAGAACCAAAATTAGAAAAAACTTGTCTCTGTCCAAATATTTATGGACCTAACTGTACATAGGAATAATATTAAAGTTCCATATAGGGGACTCCAGGCCAGACGTCTATCTTGTTCCTTCGGGCCGTTCATTACATTAGAGACTCAAATTACATTTTTTGTCAGTTTGTTTCAAAGGACGTCTCATGAGTTTAGACTGATTCATTGCTGCCAGAGTTCAGCCTGGTTGCCATCTTTTAAAGCCCTCAGTGCTTGTGTGTCTGATATTGGAAGGTGCTTGCATTGAATTGTTTAAAGTAACTCACCAGTCCAGCTCTCATGCTTATTCATCTCCATACTGCTATGTGAGCCCAATCTGGATGGGGTGCCAGTCTGTCACAGGGCACACTTCACAATCATAAGTTAACAGAATACCAAAGAAAAGCATGCACACTCTAGGCTAACACTTGAACCTAGGACTCGAGTTGTGAGACAATTGTGCTAAGCATTGGAAGTTTGAAATTTTAATTGAAGTTCCTTCTCTGTGCTCTGTTTTTTTTTTCAAGCCCCAAATAGTTTTGTCGTGGTTCATAAGACACAGGAGGGGATGGAGACCAGCAGATGCCATGGAGCAGATCTCTCACTCAGCATTTGGGGTTTAGTGGCTCATCCTTCTGCCAATGTCACCCGGATTTGGGGCAAGAGTTGTTTATCAGACTCTGCAGTGGACATAGTGGACCCAACGAATGCCCCCATCTTATTTGTTACACATTGCAGGGCAGCCATTATTTGTTGCCTTATTTGCACAGTTGCCTCTCTCCGAAAGTGCCAAGTCAAACTGCCAGTTTCAAAGAGTCTTGATCTCCAGATGGACCCCCTTCTGTAATTCTGCCGGCTGGGTGGCGACTTCTGTCAAATTCCAACTCCACACGCCTGTCAGCTCCTTTAATATCAAAAGCTTTACCACAAAGAAGAGCTGAATTTAGCAAACTGGAATGACAAAGAGAGCAGCCTTCAGTGGTCCTATAAACAAGCATGGCACAACCCTTAAATTAAAAAGTGCCTTTCCATACAGATGATCATCTCAATATATTTCATATAGTAGGTGCATTTACACAGGGTCAGAGCCGAGCCGATCCCAGCAACATGGGGTGTGAGGCTGGAGGAACTCCTGGGCAAAGACCTGTCTGGTCATGTGATACACGCCAGCCTGACCTGCAAGTATTGGGGATGTGAAAAAAAAAAATGGAGTACCTGGGGAAAAACCCACAGAGGCAAAGGAGAACATACAAACTTGACATGAACAACAGCCAGCACAGGGCACAGTCATCATAGAGGCACCAGGTAGGAAAGGTAAGGACAACAGACAATGAGGGGTGCCATTTAGAATAGGTAAGGGTCAGGCACTGAGGGGAACCTGATAGCTCCTCCTTGTCTCAGTACCGACTGCACAAACCTGACACCAGCGGTCTCATTTATTAAAGCTTGCTTGGATCTGAGAGTGAAAATATGTGAAAAAAAGGAAAATATGTATGGAAACAAAAAATGATTTATAAAATCTGGTGTGTGCATGTTTCTACACAATTTACCTTTATAAATCACAATCATTTCGTAAATGTCTCCTCTTGACATAACAGATGACTAGTGTGTTAAATGAACGTAATGGCTTATGGTTAACAAAAGCAGCTTTGTTCTCACTAGGTGCCCTTATTGCAATATGATTGCATTAAATTGTTATGCTTATGTTAGGAAAACCAGAGAGTGCTGAAAATTTATATTGGTAAAAAACTGTTATGCTTTATGTATGTGCACCCTCAGCAAATGAAAGCTTTGGTTAATGGCTACCAGACAAGCATGCCTGGCAGAGTGAAGCTCGGTTGAAATATTTCTGACCCTTCAGCCAGTTTCCTGAAGAGTGACAACAGGTTGTCTAAACTGTCAAACAGCCAAAAAAGTTCAAATACACAGCATTGGCCCTCTTAAAAGGCGACTTCAATAGAGTCATTACTTTAGAGGTTTAATATGTTACATCAACGCATATTATAATAACGTCTCAGTGATGTGAATTATTATACGCATAAGTTGTCATTTAGCTGGTTTGTTGGCATTTCCCTGCTTGATCAAACGGTGTCCCCAAAATATCTCATTATGTTTATGCAAATAATCCAAAATCTATGGCATTTTGAATATCCAAACTACTCAACCTGTTGCTGCCTTTCTCGTTTTCTTCTTCTCTCCCCACAGCACTGAGAAACCACCCAATGAGGGCATCTAGCCTCACCCCTTCCAGCTGGCCGGAGACACGTTACCATTTGACCCTGAAAGACTACCATGAAATGGAGCTTCTGAGTGCTTCATTGTTTAAGACTGAAGTAGTGATAATACTACCAGAGCAGTGATTTACTTTGTTTATTGATTTTGGACATTTTTGTTTACTTTTTGTTGTTATTAAATGGGACGTCCCAAATCTTCCTGTGTTGTCCATCCTGCATTACTGCTCCGGGCCACTATAGATATATATACACATACGTGCGATTTGGACACAGTTGAAGCACCTAAATGATAGTAATTCCACGCCAGTCCAGGGGGCAGCGAGGTGCACTGACTGTCTCTTTCAGTCTCTTTCAGACCATACAAGGGAAATCCCGCAGGGTTCCAGCGCCACTGCTGACATCACTTCCGGTCCCGACGACAGCACTTCCGGTTCTAGCGCCAATGATGTCATCACTTCCAGTCCCAATGATGCCACTTCCGGTTCTGGTGCCAATGATGATATCGCTTCCGGCCCCGATGACGTAATTTCTTTTACTGGCCTTTATATCATTGCACAACATTGTTGCACTTATAGGCTTAGGATTTTACATATATAGAGTAGCTATATATATATTGTCACACACGTGCGCATGTGAGGCAGCTAAAGGGCTTGAGTAGGGACAGTTCTAAGACATACCGGGATGTGGCAGAGTGCACTGACTCTTTTTCTCCCTTGCCTGCAGACCATTCATGAGAGATTCCACCTGGCCCTCTCGACGTCACTTCCGGGACCGAGCCAATGAAAGGAGACCTTGCCGGCTCCAGCCCCTGTGATGTCACGTCCGGGCTCGCACCAATGGCAGAAGACCTACATGAGCCCGACCCCTTTGACTTCACTTCCTGTCTTCCCCTTTAAAAGCCTCCACCTTTTCCTTATCCCCTAAGTTCTGTTTTGGACTCGGTTTTCTGCACATCAGTGCTGTATCAATTTAAAGCAACTTTGCAGCCTGGAAACCAGATTATACAGGTGGCTGCCCCAAACCTTTATATGACTCTGTCTCGAGTTTGTGACAATATATATATATATATATAAGTCATGGACGGCTGGGTGCCATACCCAGCCGGAATGCCTGGAAGGACCGGGAGAGGGATTATACCTCCCCCGGGTCATGAGAGGACAGCCGCTCTGGTTGCTACGGGGGTCACGAAAACTGAGCTGGGAAGCGTAACTCTATAGAGACCAGTGGCCACTGCCAGGGGGCATTTACTGGATCGTAGAGCCCTGGATGCCAGCACTTCCACCACACTAGGAAGTGCTGGTGGAAGTTCATCAAGGGGCACCTGGAACATATCCGGGGAAGTATAAAAGGGGCTGACTTCCAACAGTCGAGGAGCTGGTGTCGGGTGGAAGAAGACAAGGCTTTGCAGAGTGGAGAGAAGGCGGCTGGAAGAGGAGCATTATGAGGTTCGAGAGAAGGGTGTTTGGTGTTGGACTTCTGGGTCAGATGGAGAATTGGCCTTTTCAGTGCATCTGTCTTCGTGACTTGGTAGTACTTCTGGGCTATGGATGAGGCATGGCTCCTCCGTTCCTCTCACAGCTCCTCCTGGCAGCACCCATGGTAACCAACAGGGCTGAGAAACCACACTCCAAGTCCCAGGATGCCATGCGGAAATCTGGGGCACCGTTACACACCAGGGGAGCTGCCATCTAGCATGTTGGGGGAGGCAGTGTCCTGGAAAAGCTGCCTTCCCCCATCCTTCCATCTCAGGCCGGCCATCCACCACAAACCCTTTAAACCCAAAAGACAGACACGCAGGACACAGGATAAAAGCATCAAGAACATCTTTAAATTCTTTTCTTCTTTAAACAGTTGTGGTACCTGGCTGGGGCTCATGCCCGGCCAGGATGCCCAGGAGGACCGGAGGAGGGCTTGTGTCTCCTCCAGAACACAAGGGGGCGTCCGCCCTGGTTGCTTTGTGGGCCACGGGTACAGAGCTTGGAAGCTCTACCCTGTAGGGGCCCATGGTCACCGCCAGGGGGCGCCCCGATGCCTTGGGAGCCCTGGACCTCAGCACTTCCTCCACACCCGGAAGTGCTGGGGGGAAGAGGATTGGGGACCCCCAGAGGACTTCCGGATATGCCGACAGAGCTTCCACCACACAGGGGTGTGGCTACAGAAGCTCCCCGGGATGCACTTCTGATATTGTAAATATTGTAAATAAACGTGTGTGTGGTGAAACCAACATGTCTACCTGTCTGTGTCCGGGCTGTTCCCCACACAGTCCTCCCTAAGCACCACAGCCACAATAATGCAGGCAATTAATAATAAATCAAACACAATATTCTCCCACTATTTTTCCTCTACACTTCCCAGCAAGCTTTATCCACCTCCACCCGACTCTGGCTTCCCTGTTGGATCTTCATCAGTCCTTTAAATAGTTCTTGACCCTGAAGCGCTTCTGTTCTTCCTCCATGTGACTTGCCAGCACTTCTGGTTCAGATGGAGAATTTGAGTTTTTCATCAGCCCAGAAGTACTTTGGGGTTTCTGTCCTCGTGATCCACTAGTACTTCCGGGCTAGGTGAGAACTTATTCTCCCACCATCTTTCCACAGTGTCCCCTGGCGGAACCCACGGTACCCATCAGAGCTGTGTTTCCCAACTCCATGTCCCATAGTGCCCTGTGGGAATCCAGGGCACCGCTGCAGTCCAGGGAAGCTGCCATCTAGTGTCTTGGGGGAGACAGTGTCCTAGAAAAGCTGCCTTCCTCCGTCTTTCCATCTCAGGGGTGTCCCGGCCGGGTTGAGCTGCTGGCCGTCTCTTACTATATATACAGGCAGTCCCCGGGTTACATATGAGATAGGGACTGTAGGTTTGTACTTAAGTTGAATTTATATGTAAGTCGGAACAGGTACATTATTTTAACAAATGCTATTGTTGACCGACTGTAACCAAATGCTCTGCCAATGAATGATGGAGTTTCACCTCTTTCTGACCTATTTATTATTTCTACTTTATTTTCCATGGTGATGGTTTTTCTCTTCTTTACTGTATCACCAGCACTTGCATCAGATTTGTGTTTCTGAGACATTGTTGAAGGGTGAAGACAAAATGTTAAGATGAGCTCTTCTGCACAGCACTGTACACGCTATCACAGCAGATTAGGCACCAGTCATCAACACGTCTGATGTATAGGGTGGTCCAGATCTAATTATGCAATTTTCATTACGCTATAACTTATTCAGTTTATTATATAGAAAATCACCCGAAAAAGCCTAGACCATCGAGAAGCGTGCGAACTGACGACATGAAGAATTGTCTTTGCGCTGAACTGGAATCGTTCCTGCATAAATTAAAGTCATCCAGATGATCTGGATCTGCATAATTAGATCTGGACCACCCTGTACGGGCAAGAGACAACTTCCTGCTATAACAGTACAACCAGGCTTGCTATTGAGAATGAATGGGGGCAGCGAGGGTCGGTTCATCATCAGCCCACCTCACAGTCACCTCCACTACAGTATGCTACCTGCAGCGTACGCAACACCATTCAACACGCAGCCATCCGAGGCACACTACAATGCTACCCCCCGCCGCCCAGTTCAGGCAAAACCGGATCATCGCTTGCAACATTACCAGCCGCGCACCTAGAACGAACGGGGCAGCCGTGTGTGGTGGACGGGCAGTGAAACCGCATGCCACCAGGAGCCACCGGAGCGACACTGCACTGCGTGAGCAGCGAAATCGCTCCCCTCCAGCCTCTGTCCAGCCACCGCTTGAAGCGTCCGTAGGCTGAAGATGACGGAGCGGCAGTTACTGAGGCGCATGCATCGCACCTGCGGCCCCATTTGTATGTCGTAGGTCGAATGTCCATAACCTGGGGACTTCTCTGGCTGAAGTGACCAGCATTCACAATGACTCTTTGTTAGAGTGTTGATAACAGAATGAATCATACAGTATATATATACATACTGTACATACATATCTATATTAGGAATAAACAAAGATTAAACAAAATAAGAGTTGGAGAATTGATGGGGGAATTCAAAAATATTGGAACAAAGCATCACCTACAGTCTTCCCCCATTCTAATAGGGAATCTGCAAAATGTGGTGTAGATGTGTTCAACAATATGGATTCCCACACTGCACAAGCACACACAAAGATCCACTTAGCTTTGCACATGAGATATTAACTCTGCACGTGTCCGATTGACTCACCGACTGACTGACAAGAAGTTTCTGGCTATTTGCAGACAAAATAAAGAAAAAGGCTTTTCACTAATGGATCAACTTCATGGCCCTGAGGTGCACAGAATTCATTCTTGCTGAAAAGTTCATTTACTTGTGCTAAAACACCAAAAAAATGGAAAACATTTGCATGTAGCAGTCAGGAGGGGCATTGTTGGTGTTTACTGTACAAGTCAGCAGCAGTATTCTTCAAGTGCTGCCTTTATTCTTTTTCTTATCTTGATCTTTATATGTTTCATCTAAAAATATGTGCAGAAGAATATCAAGACTATGGAAGTGTTTATTACTATAAAATGATCTCATCATAGAAAAAGAATATTGCCCCACAACTCTAAAAAATTAAAGTATTCACACTGTCTTCACTTGCATCTATTTCATATGTATGAAAATGTGCATTACATTTGTATTATTTTATTTTCTGGAAGCTCAATAACATCTTTTGATTTCTTTTGAATTTTCTATATTCTGCAATTTACGCTGATTACATTATCAGTGTCCCTTAAGAAATCAAACCGCTGCTGTCTCTGCCTATCGCACGTTATTCTTATCAGTTTACATGTCCGACTTGCAGAATGAAATATTGGTTGGTGACACCACATTGACAGTTGCTTCCTGTCTTGCACCAGACATTAACAGGGCAAACCTCGGCTCCCCAGGGCTGTGAACTGGACAAACAAGTTAGAAAAATAGAGGTTTGTGGGTGTCACAGCTGCTGCTAGGGTTGGCATTACCACCTTACTTGGCACTGGATCCCTATCTGTGTGAAGATCACCTGATCTTATTGTGGGTGTAGGTTAACTATTTAACATAACACAATTATATTACTTGCAGAAAAAAAAAATCAAATGTCTCTTTTGACAGTTTGAATTGCATTTGAGCAGGACTGACTTCATTTCTGTTCTTTTAATCTAGCTGAATGTTAAAGATGGGGTACCAGGGCAGCGACAGTAGCGATGCAACCTCATTGATGCATAAAGGCAGACAGATAAAAGGTGAAGGGTTTCCAAGCTTGACACACACTGCATTGGACTGCCACTTGGAAGGCTAGCAGGCATTTGTTCAATTGAACGGCACTGCAATCTCTTCTTGACGTTATATGAAATTGAGCTATCCTCTCAGTTGACTCATAACCCATCCATTTTCTAGTAAAAGTGATATATGGAAGCTTATGCCTGTAACCACAGCACTGCATGAAAGATGGAAACCCAAACTGGAATGGACGCCAGTCAAACTGAGGGCACCCCAATGCACACGCTTTCAAACACTGGGGCGACTCAGAGGTGTGCAGATAGCACTGGAGGTGCCGTTCAATGCTTCTTATTTGGGACCTCATCTCTGCTTTCTTTAAAGGCACATCATCCAAACTAACTGCTTGTCTTTGGACTTGATTACTTTCATTTTTAATTGCACTGCCCAACTGCAAAGAGAAAAGGAAAACAGAACTGTGGCTGTCACTTTTCTAACCGATGGCTTTTCTAACTCCCTTGGAGTGCCAATTGCTGCAGTCTTGTCATCTCAGTGGGTGCTGCCCCTGGTGCCATTTGCCATGTCCCTTCCATTTTTTACTCTTGAGAGAACAGTGGTGTAGCTAGGGGTGGGTGGCACATTTTTGGGGGCGGCATTATTGGCCAAAAGGCTCAGTACAATTTGTGTGTAAGCAGCAGGGTTCAGAAAAATATCACTCATGACGGAAAAAAAATAAAATTCTCAGATTTTTATCCACAAATGCTTCAAAAATAATTTTCAGACTGTCCTTTTGTGACGGCATCAGACACAGCAGTTGAAATTTATGAGGCAATAACAAAAATAAACATAAACATCCATCCATCCATTTTCCAACTCGCTGAATCCGAACACAGGGTCACGGGGGTCTGCTGGAGCCAATCCCAGCCAACACAGGGAACAAGGCAGGAACCAATCTCGGGCAGGGTGCCAACCCACCACAGAACATAAACATTACACCGATAATAATTTCTAGGAAGATAAACAGCTAATTTACAATTTATAATTTCGTATCGTTATCAATCTGAATGCGTTTTTGATCTGCGCAGAAAACATCCCCACCTATCACTTGTACACTACACTGGTTCTGGTTTTTGCAGCGTAATTATATTAAACTAATAATTAGAACATGACTTATCAGTGCGTCTATACTATATTCTTGTCTAGTTAATACTTATAAATAATTATATGTGAAAAATTATTGCTGTTTCTCTTGTGGCGGATGCCTGGAGGATGGAAGGACCGTGAGAACACGAGAAGGCAGCCACCCTGGTGGGTGTTGGGGCCACAGGAACAGCTTGGAACCTCAACTTTGTGGGGACCCGTGGCCACTGCCAGGGTGTGCCTGGATGGTTCAGAAGTCATGATATGCAGCAATTTTACCACACCCGGAAGTGCTGCAGGACCAGAAAGCAGGTACACACGGAGTGCTTCCAGGTGCCCATGCAGCACTTCCGCCACACCAGGAAGTGCTGCAGGAAGGTCATCAGGGAGCACCTGGAGCACATTCGGGTGCATTATAAAAGGGGCCGCCTCACTCCATTCAGGGAGCCGGAGTCAGGTGGAAGAGGACAGAGCTTGTGAGTGGAGGAGTAGAGGTGGCGGAAGACTTGGGAAAAGAGAAAGGAAGGACTGAGCAATTATTGTGGGTTGGTGCATTGTGTGTATTGTGTTGAAGAAAAAAATAAAAAGCGTGAACTTGTGTAAGTGTGCCTCTTGTGTCTGTCTGGTTAAGCGCTGGTATAGTGCCATCTACTGCCAGACTCTATATATGAATAAATCTATGCAAAATTTATCTTAATTTTTCTCTATTTGTCATTTTAATTTTCTATTTAAATAGGTTAGCATATTCAGATATGTTGGAGGGTGGTAAATTGAAGCACCGCCCTGCTTCGACCCAAGCAGCACGAACTCGAGCTACGCCACTGTGAGAGAAATCAGGGGTAAAACCTGAAAATGTGCAAACGCTTAACTAAAAGCTGACAAAAACCTTTCAAACGATTTACATTTTTTCTTTTTCTTTTTATACACAATTCCAATACGTGTTGGAAGAGTTTTACCACAGAATCAAGGCAAACATAAGCAAAACAAAAATAATTGTCTTTAAATGACAAAGAAAGCTAGCAGTCAGCAGTGACAAGCCCAGGCTGTGCTTTTTTAAACTCAGACTTCCATCCTGCAAAAATGACTGGCAAGGAAGTATTAAGAGATGGATACTCTGCACACAGCTAAAATCTAAAACCAGGCCAGCCTAGAATGATACACCAATACTAGAACTCAAACTTGTGTAAGGATCGCAGAGTATTCTTGAACCATAATCCTCTCAGAAAACAAAGCGGCACTTTTAAATCCACTCTCCTCAATCTCAGACGCATTAGTAATGTGGCGTCAGCTATTTAAATTGTCACGGTGATGATGTCACGCTGCTCACCTTCCAGAGCCACGCCCCTAGCAACTGAGTGATGCTTCTTAACAACCATTGCAGAAAAAATCCATCCATCCATTTTCCAACCGGCTGAATCCGAACACAGGGTCACGGGGATCTGCTGGAGCCAATCCCAGCCAACACAGGGCACAAGGCAGGAAACAATCCTGGGCAGGGTGCCAACCCACCGCAGGACACACACAAACACACCCACACACCAAGCACACACTAGGGCCAATTTAGAATCGCCAATCCACCTAACCTGCATGTCTTTGGACTGTGGGAGGAAACCGGAGCGCCCGGAGGAAACCCACGCAGACACGGGGAGAACATGCAAACTCCACGCAGGGAGGACTCGGGAATCGAACCCAGGTCCCCAGATCTCCCAACTGCGAGGCAGCAGCGCTACCCACTGCGCCACCGTGCCGCCCTGCAGAAAAAATGAAATGGTAAAATGAAAACATGATAATTGCATGATTCCAGAGGCTTAATAAAACAAAAATAATCATGCCCAAATAATCTCTGATGTTCATAACATTCAGTTGTATTAATAAACACATTTGAAAATGTTAAATGCAGAATTATTTCTTAAATTCACCTGCACAGTACTACATGTCTTGTCAGCCTGATCTTTTATGTCAGAGTGAAGATGATGATCCTCCCTCAGTCTCTCCTGTCACCCGTTATTGGTCCACCACATGCCAGTCACATGATGGGTGGAGTTAGAGCACATTGTGCTTGACAGCAGAGATCAGGAGGCAAAGACAAAAGGGGTCTGGGGTGGCATCTAGACAGGCAAAGGTGATGCCCAAGCCACACTGGTCAGGATATTCATGCCAAGCCACTGTGGGCTTTCACCTTCCCTTCAGCCTTTAAGTCTAAAGTTTACTTGTGATGGCAATGCTCAATTGAGTAGGCATTCAAATGTGTTTTCAATGCAGCAAGCTGGAAAAAGAGCTCTGGTCAGAAGCATGTTAAAAATCAGCAGCCATATCTGTGGGATGAGAAAAGAAGCGAGTGAAGACAAAGTGATCAGGCAAGCACCAGTGAAAACACTGAAGAAAAACACAAAACAAATACACTTCTAAAGAGCGACTCTGAGGACACAGAAGGAACCTGCAAAACTCAGTGATGGATCAATAATTAGAGGTGCTGGTTGGCTGGACCTAAGGGACACAACACTGCCAAAGGCATTTAAGTTGGGCCAGAACTGAAATATAATTTAGTTTAAAATCTGTGGAAAATAGCAGGGAGGTTATCCTAGCAGGGCGTCTAGTCTAAGCCTACACCCCAGGCAGCTGTCAATCCACCTGTTTATAAAGGGCAGCAACAACAGCAACACACAAGGTATAATGAACACGTCAGGCAAGTGGAGACTGAGAATACCATTAGTCACTGGGGCGCATATGGCTGCACGGCATCGACAGGCTTTCAAACTTCCTAACTGCACAGCCTGTGCGAAACCAATGTCAAACAAACGTGACCCAAAAGAGCCGCAGCCTGACGTGTGTTAAAATTGAGAACCAAATACTCAAACCTCACTGACATACTCATGGCATAATCCAAGGGAAAGGCAAGGTGGGAGGTGGGCGCAAGGCATTCTACTTTAAAGGTGGGAAGGTGATCCTCTGGTGCACATGCATAACAGAATAGCTAGCAGAACATATAGCAGTGTGTAAAAAAGCCACATAATGTGAATTAGCTGATCATTTTTATGTACAGTAATCCCTCCTCGATCGTGGGGGTTGCGTTCCAGAACCCTCCGCAAAAGGTGAAAATCCGCGAAGTAAAAATCATATGTTTATATGGTTATTTTTATATATTTTAAGCCCTTATAAACTCTCCCACACTCATAAACATTCCCCACACAATTATACAGCATAAACCCTTTGTATTCTCTTAGATATTAGGTAAGATTCGTTGAAATTATGTATGGAAACACACTGTTTATATACAGTTAAACCTAAATATTATTTTAAAGATATCAAGCGTCTCTGATATCACATATGTTACAGCCATTACGACAGACAGGCCACCAGCAATAAATACGTACAATGCAAGAAAAATTGTATGCAGTAAAATGTGTGTACAGTGACACTAAACTATGTACATGTAATAAGTACTGTACGTAGAAAATTAATTATGGTTACTCACCAACAATGACATGATGACTTATCCGATAACGATGAGTTTAATTATACTATACAACAAAGAAGAGCTTTACAGGCGACTGTGTAGCACCGCCGTTGTTCTTCTTCCGGCAGTCTTCAATCCAAATCCCTAAAGCAGATTCCATCTGGACTACCGCCTTATTACATCCACTTACAACTTCATTTGCGCCCTGGTTAAAGGACACTGCAGCCGTAGATCTTATATTCTTTTCCTCCTTTTAAATAAAAAGAATTGTGGACTCATTGATGCCGTAATGGCGTCCTGCAGCGGTGTAGCTGTTCCCTTCCTTCAACATATCCAAAACTTTTACCTTTTCGGCAATCGTTAGCATCTCCTGTTGGTGTTTGGGCATGGCCCCTGAAGCAGTAGCAGGAGCATGTTGATGCTGAATGAGCGAGACGAGACTTCCTGGTTAACGCAGCAGAATCGAATTCGGTGCTCCGTTGCTGAGCCAATCAGCACACAGGAACTTAACTGCGTGCTTTGATTTGGTAGCTTCTCAGCCATCCGCCAATAGCGTCCCTTGTATGAAATCAACTGGGCAAACCAACTGAGGAAGCATGTACCAGAAGTAAAAAGACCCATTGTCCGCAGAAACCCGCGAAGCAGCGAAAAATCTGCGTTATATATTTAGATATGCTTACATATAAATTCGTGATAGAGTGAAGCCGCAAAAGTCGAAGCGCGATATAGCGAGGGATTACTGTATAACCTGCTTAATAAATAAAGCTTCTCTCCAATCTCCAATTGTGATGCCCTCTGTGGCTTTTGCTGGTTCCTGCCTTGCACCCAGTGCTGCTGAGATGAGCACCGACTTTCTTGGACCCTACAATGGAGAGATGATTGGTAAGTGAGAAATGCAGTGTTAGCGCCTTCTAGAGGATGAGGGAGTAAATAGACTGCTAACCAATTTGGCAAAAAAGAAGGGTGATTGTGGCTCGAGGAGACTGAAGAAAAGCAAAGAACTGTTTTGTGTGCTTAATTACTGAAGAGTAGACAGTAGACTAAAGGATGTTTCCAACGTGTGCACAACTTAATAATCGAATATATCTCCACATCATGATATTGTTGATGTTACTCTTCTTCTAGTTATATATTTCCTTTATAAGATTCTTTTTGTTTTTTCTCTGTTACTCGTTCATTAATATTCTAACCTAATCATATTTGTTTCTTCTTTACTTGTAACTTTTCGTTGACATTTGTAAACCACTTTGAGCTGCATTGTTTGTATGAAAATATGCTACAGAAACAAATGTCATTGTTGTTCTTGTTTGTTGTTACAAATTTCATAGTTAATTTAAAACTGATGCGGTCTAAGCCCCTTAAGAATCTAACAGCTTTGACAGAGAAATAGGCCGTGGGAAACAAAAAGAATGTTGAGACATACAGTAAACCAGTCTACCCCATTTAATTTGCAGACAGAAAATAAGCAAAAAAATAAACCAGTGCCCCGGGCAAGAAGAAGAGTGGCTTGATTCAGCCTTGCAGTAAACCAAAAGAAAGATCCATCAGCAGGAGTTGTGACAACATTGATGGCTCAGGTCCAAATGAACACCATCTACCAGGTTACACCCACTTTTATGGTGTCTGAGGCAGAAGGGGTGTGGCAAAACTCTGGGTAATGTGGGCAGGAGCCCTCATTAGCCTTCTTGTTGGAACCGTGATGGAAAGAAAAGATACAATTAATATACAGTTAACGCCAGAGCCCCCTCTCGACCCAGAGTTGTATCGCTTACCTCGTCAGAGCCAGGAAGGTGGACCCCTGGTGCACATGTGTGACACAACAGCTAGCAGAACATATAGTAGCATGTAGAAAAGCTACAAAAGGTGAATTACCTGATAATTTTGATGTATAACCTGTTTAATCAACAGTTATATTCTTTATACAGTTGAAGTCAGAAGTTTACATACACTTCAGGTGAATTCTTTAAAACCTCACCACACATTTTATACTAACACACTATAAATTTGACATATCATTTAAGACATCTAATTTGTACAGGGCAAAGGTAATTGTATTCAACAATGTTCACAGACAGGTTATTTCACTTTTTATTGACCATTGACCATTGACGTGCGCAGAGAAGGGAGTTGAACGGACCAAATGAAGGTAATGCCAAGCCAGGCCAGGGGGTGGCGGGGTGCACTAAGCCTTCCTCTCTTATCTCTGCAGACCAAATACAGGAAATTCTGCCTGATTCAGACCAGACAACATCACTTCCGGTTCCAGACCCTAAGAAGGATGTCACTTCTGGTTCTGGCTCCAAGAATGGCATCACTTCCGGTTTTCTGTCTTAAATACCAGGCAACTTTTCATGTACCTCAGTTCTGTTTTGGACTCCATTGCTACTTATTTGCCTATTCTCAGCCAGGTTTCAAGTATACGGGTGGCTGCCCCAAACCTTTTTTGTGTGTCGAGGCTAGTTATTTCACACCGTATCACAAAACCAGTGGGTCACAAATTTACATACACTATGTTAACTGTTCCTTTAAACAGCTTAGAAAATTTCAGAAAATGATGTCAAGTCATTAGGCAATTAGCTTCTGATAACCAGTTAGGCTAATTGGAGTCAACATGTGGATGTATGTTAAGGCCTGAAATCAAACTCACTGCCTCTTTGCTTGACACAATGGGGAAATCAAAAGAAATCAGCCAAGGTCTCAGAAAAATAATTGTGGACCTCCAAAAACCTGGTTCAACCTTGGGAACAACTTCCAAACTCCTGAAGGTGCCATGTTTATTGGTACAAACAATCATACTGTAGCTGCCGAAGCGTAAGACGAGATCAAGCACGGGTAAAACGCGTGTCGAAAGAAATCTCTCAGTCCAAAAGTTTGTTTTAAAATTATTTAGTGAACGTTAAAGGCAAATAATCCACACAAGAATAAAGAAAAAATTTGTTCTTTACTTCTTCTTTCTATACTTAAAGGTTCTTAGCTTCTTCTTCTGTACGCTTTAAGCGTACGGTACAGTATTTAAATAAGCACTGTTTTCTTAGAGTTGTTTCACACACTCAAAAGGCCCGCAGGCCCTCAGGCATGGTCACGGTTTAAAACTGTATTCCTCTACACCTTACACATGGCAAGACTGTCACTAACTGAAGAATAATGTTTATTCAAAGCTCTTAGAAATGGCAAGAATATACCAATACAATTCTACTTATGGGGGTTTTAGGACCCTCCCATAGATTATGCATTGTCATCTAGTAAAATATTTATGAATCTTATATAACCAGGAAAATAGCTCTTACACATCCGGCCCCTAATTGTTTATGCTAGGGCAGAAATCAATTACTTTAACATTACTTACTAAGAGTCTTCACTACTTTACCGAACTTAAACCAAACTTAAGAAAGTTAAAACTTAAATTCTACTGTAGAAACACAAACACATTTAAAATTAGGCATGCGGAAAGTAAAATTAATTATTTCAATCATTTGCTGCTTCCTGGAGCAGGCACAGTTTGTTCACAAGTCTGTCCAGTGTGCTGGTCTTGGTCTGCACACAAACTCTTCTGACTGCCCTTTTGCATCTGGCATTGTCTTAATGATTTGACCCTTTACCCAGGAGTTACAGGGTGTAGCATCTTATGAGTACGCTCACAATGTCCAATTTCTTTATGAACTTGTTGCATAATGAGTGTAGCAATATGTGAATTCTTCTGAATGATTGCAGGGTGCTTTGCCTCTTCTGGCATAGCCGATTTGCTGAGTCTTCCTCCAACTCTCAATATTCCTTCTTGCAGGACTGGGTCCAGTTTTTTGATTTTACTACCTTTCTTTACAAACTGATTTTTGTGCAAGGCTTTAACCTCCTCTGGGTAAGCTTGTAGTTGACTGAGGCAAATAAGTTCTTCTTCTGCTTTAGACAAGTCATTTAGAGACATTGGCTTTTGCCTCATTGTTGATTTATATTCCTTCATATTTTCTGAGATTAGTGTCTTTTGTTTCTCTGGGCTGTGTCCAGATTGACTGACTGTATATTGAATTGCCTTTCTCTCTCCTTTCAGACGCAGTAGCACATCTTTGAATTTGAGGAACCAAGCTATTGCTTTCTTTAAATTGAACCATTTTGAGTAGTACTCCACAAGTCTTTTTACTGGTTCGATTTTTTTCTTCTACGCTTGCAAAATTTATTACACACCTTTTGATTTCTGGATCATCGTTAATGGACAGGTCCATTTCATCCAGTCTCTTAGGCCATTCATGCTCTGGTTGTAGCAGGAAATTTGGGCTTTGTATCCAAGTTTTACTTTTGATGAAGCTTTCTATTATCGAACCTCTTGATGCCTGGCCTGCAGGATTTTGTGAAGATGCGACGTACCTCCATTGCGAGGGTTGTGTGTGCTCTCTTATCACTGTGATTCTGTTGGCAACAAAAGTTTTGTAGTGTGCACTTTCATTTGCAATGTACCTTAATACTGTCGTGCTGTCAGTCCAAAAGATTGATTCTTGCAGGGGAATCTGTAGTTCTTGTTTTAACATTTTGTCCATTTTGACTGCAACCACTGCTGCTGTAGGTTCTAATCTTGGTACAGTGACACTCTTGATTTCCCCATTAGAAATGAACAATGTCTCTCATTTTCTTTGTTAGTCAGAAGGAAGTAGGAAACAGTGCCATACCCGTTTTCTGAGGCATCTCCAAAATGATGCATTTGTGCGGTCATTGTTTGCCCAAATCCAGGCGGTTTAATGCACTTGTCTACATTGTAATCCACAAGTAGCTGCAAATCGTCCATCCATTTTTTCCATTGCTGGACATACTTAACTTCCACTTCTTGATCCCAAGCATATTTTTCTTTACACAGTTCTCTTAAAATAAACTTAACAGGCAGTATGTCTGGTGCTAAAAATCCAAGTGGGTCATATATTGAACTGACCATTGACAGAATACCACATCTTGTAGCAGGTTTATCTTGATGCTTTACCTGAAACTTGAAACTGTCAGTCTGTGTGCACCATTGAACACCTAAGGCTCTTTCAACTGGTAACAAATCATGGTTTAAGTCCAAGTCTTTTTGATCTATTGCCCTGTTTTCTTCAGGAATAGATGACAAGAGTGCTCTACTATTACTTATCCATTTTGTAAGATAAAATCCTCCCTTTAAGCAAAGGGTTTGAAGATCATTGGCCAATTTTATGGCTTGTTCTTCTGTAGCAACTGACTTTAAACAGTCATCGACATAGAAATTATTTAACACAGTGTTAACTTCTTCCTCTGGCGCTGTGCCTCTTGCATCTTCTGCTGTTCTTTTTAAGGCATAAGAGGCACAACTGGGTGACGAAGTAGCACCAAAAAGATGCACTGTCATTTTGTATTCCTCTAGTCTATTGTTTAGATTACCTTCAGGCCACCCCAGGAAACGAAGAAGATCTGTGTCTTCTTCTGGAACTTTCACTTAATAGAACATTGATTTAATGTCTGCTATGAGAGCAATTGGTTCCTCTCTGAATCCTGTAAGAACTCCGATGAGTGTATTAGTTAAATCAGGTCCTTTCAGCAACTGTTCATTTAATGAAAAGCCTTGGTAAGTGGCTGTACAGTCAAAAACCACTCTGATTTTATTTTTCTTTGGGTGGTATACTCCATGGTGAGGTATGTACCACACTCTCTCCTTTTCAAGGGTCCGCTGTTCAGTGGATATCATTTGTCTAAAATGTCTGTCATAAAAATTTTGTAATCTTCATGGAATGTTGGATACTTTGTAAGTTTCCTTTTAAGTCCAATAGCACGTTGTTCGGAAACACAAAGATTGTTTGGCACTTTAAGAGTCTCATCTCTAAAGGGCAGGTTAATGCAATAGTGTCCATCCACTAGTCTTGCAGTATCTGAAGCTATGCGCATGAATTTAATATCCTCCTGTGACCTTTCCTCCTTTTCCTCACAGTTGAGTTCTGGAAAGTCTATATTGCATTGTTGGAGTAACATTTGTTCTACCTCCATTATTGTCATATGATTGACTGAATAACTTTGCAGTTTTTCTTTGTCTGAGCCCTTTATCAATCCATTAACAATCCACCCTTGGAATGTTCTCACAGCATAAAGTCTTTCATCTTCACTATGTATCATTTGCCATGACTCCATGACTTTATGGGCATTTGTACTTAATAACAGTAATATTAATAATAGAATTGCAATTACAATATTATTGCTTTGGTCAGCATTTTTCTGGTGTAGATGCATATCTTTTAAATAAGATAATTTCTTGACATCTTCTTGTGTAGGGATGTTCTCCCTTTTCACTAGTACAGAGTTCAGTGTGTACACTTCTGGTGTATCAAAAATGTATTTTCTTCTATCCCCCAAACTCGTAATTCCGTTAAGACTGTACACTTCACTAATTTCTGTCTATTTACTTCATCCCTTTCTACAGTGCTGATGTAGATGTGAGATTTTCTTCCAGAAAGATTTAACTGCTCTTACAACCTTTCTGTGCAAAATGTAACTGAGCTGCTAGTCTTTTAGAGCATATGTTCTATACATTTTTAACTCGTTTCAGACTTAACTTTAACTGGAGTCACAGCTAAGACACACTCTTTACCGGCCCCAGTATCAGCACAAGTCTCTAATGGTTCAACAGAAATATGGGCAGAAGAAACGTTCTTCTCTTTCGACTTAGCGTTCTCCTCTTTAGGAGGTGTGGCTTTATCGTTGGTGCCTTTTTCCTTATTCATATGCAGAATTACTGGATGAAATTGAGAGCATATGCTGCATTTAATCTTCTCTTCACAATCTATATATATAAAATTCTTTCCGCGTTTGAAACGGAAATAACTTATGACCACACGATACGGAAATTATATTGAGAACAAAGTGGACGCTGGGAGGTACAGAATGTCGGGCTGCTCTGCTAGGTCGAGAGCGTCACAGTTTCGGGCAGCGTCCTCTCTTCTCGCACTGTGTGTGACACTTCAAGTGCCCCATGAGTATAATCGGCACCATCGAAGCAAGACCCTGTTTGTAAATTGCCCTGCACGACTACTTACTGTCCCTTAAGGTGAGTTCGGTGAGTCACTAAAACCCCGCAACATTCAAGGTTGCTTTTGTAATCAATTATTTTAAGAAGATAGAGAGTTTACATCTAAGAAGATGGACAGACTTCTTCATGTAAAGTGTTGGACTTTTGCCCATTAAGCACGGAAGGGCAGCGTCCACATTTATCAGAATTATTTTTCTCTTGAATCACAGGCACATAGTGCAAGGTTGTCAGGCGCTGTAATCCTTTTTGTATTCGGCGCCCTCGTGCCGACCAATTAACCTGTTCCACGTCATCCCTCCGTAGGCACGCATTGACGTGAACTTGTCTGCAAAAAGTGGTGTCTCCAGCCCTGCAAAAATACTATAAAAGTCGATTAGCCGGTGCGCACACGTAGCTGTGCCGGCCTTTGAGACGCTGACTGTGCTTCTGCCTTAAGTGAAAGTAAGCATTTTTAATTTTTTTCTCCTTCCCCTGAGCTATAGCCCAGACGACTGCAAACATGGGATCCATTTTCTAGACCGCGGCAAACTAATATTAAGGCGCTTCGCACTTTCTTTTGCACGTATAGGGTTATGAGGTCATGGGAGGCACGCACAGGAGTGGAGGACCGACAGTGCCATCCCGGCCGGTTAATGGCAGGGCCGTCTCTCCAGTCTACACGAGACCCGCCGCGACGCTCCCCAAAAGGCGCTCATATCATCAGCGAAGATGTCTCTCTACACTATATAAAAGAAAAAGGCAAATTTCCTTTCGTTATACCTTTTTTCCTTTTATCCCAAACCAAAACCTTTCTCTCTTAACATGGCAGAGGACACAAAACTAATTTTCCTTAATTGCTGGTAATGCCAGTAAGGCACATTACCACAGGCAGAAATTTGGACGTTCACATAGAAAATGTAATTTCTATACCACAGCCGTCGTGTAGCGCCTTTCAAAAGGGATCTACTACCGAGAGATGATCCAGATACATTTTAGCTGCTGTTAGTACTACTTACCTGTTGTGTTATACCGCCTTTAAAATGTAGTTTACCCGAAACCATTCCAGTAGTGCTCAATGCATCTTTACTTCTTAAAATGTTAATGTGTTACTGTTTAATAACTTATAGACTACATTTTATTTTTTTCCCTTGCACTCAGTGAGCGAAGCCACTGGGTAATCAGCTAGTTTTTACTAAAGATATTCTTGTTTAAGGCACTTAAAGTATAAGCCTTTAGATTTCAAAAAGTCAATTTTACTTTCATAAGTTAGTGTCTGAATTGCACTTCATTCATCAAGATCATGATCTTCATTGCAAAAAGACAGAGCTTATCGCTTGTACGTCCAGCTGTCTCCGCCGTTTTGACTGAGGTGTCTGTATCCCTTTTTTCGTCTGCAGCAGAAAGGTTTGTAGCGAAACTGCTTTCTCTCGGGACGTCTTTTAAAGGATATTCCTCTTGATCAGTGTTGTCCTTTTCCTTCTTGAAGGTATGGCTTTGTAGAGCACGGGATCCATAGCTGATTTTCTCCGTTCGTCCAGAAAGTTCACTGGATTGGCAAGAAGGGCTCGTCTGCTCTCCGTACTTTCAATACTCTGAACTTTGCATTGCCACGGTGCTTGTAGGTCTTGAGGAAGTTGGAAATCATAGCTAATGATTACAACCTGGGGTTACAACCCATTATATCGATGAACAGTGGAAACTGCATTCACATGCTTTGACGGTCATGAAAACATCGGAGAGACATCATGCCGAAACATCCATCCATCCAGTATCCAACCCGCTGAATCCGAACACAGGGTCACGGGGGTCTGCTGGAGCCAATCCCAGCCAACACAGGGCACAAGGCAGGGAACCAATCCTGGGCAGGGTGCCAACCAACCGCAGGACACACACAAACACACCCACACACCAAGCACACACTAGGGCCAATTTAGAATCGCCAGTCCACCTAACCTGCATGTCTTTGGACTGTGGGAGGAAACCGGAGCGCCCGGAGGAAACCCACGCAGACACGGGGAGAACATGCAAACTCCACGCAGGGAGGACCCGGGAATCGAACCCAGGTCCCCAGATCTCCCAACTGCGAGGCAGCAGCGCTACCCAATGCGCCACCGTGCCGCCCATGCCGAAACATGTGCCAAACATTTTATGGATGTAGCAAAGAAGTGGAACATTGAGAATAAAGTAAGCACACTCAGTACAAATTTAATTTCAGCGGTGAGACAGCTGCCTTTCAAACACTTGCCATGCATCGCGCACAGCATTCAACGTTCTGACACAGTGTCTCTGCAGAATAGTGCATTTGACGGCGTACTTTCCAAATGTCGAAAGGTGGTGGGGTACTTCAAGCACAGTCCATCAAATATTGCAGAACTTGAGAAACAGCAAGTCACACATGGCCTGAAGACTGAGACACTCGTACAAGACGTGCCGACTAGGTGGAACTCCACTCTGGAGATGGTGAAGCGTGTGCGAAGAAACGAACCACCACTAAGAGATGCACTAGCTCTACATAAAACTATTGTGGTCATGCCAACAAATGCTGAGCTGGAAAAAAATCAGAAGCTGGAGGCATTGCTCAAGCCCTGCAGGTAAAACACACAATTTTTTTTATTTTTTTATCTTCTAGCAATCTTGCACGCTGTCATTGAAAAATGTTCATCTCCATCGGTCATTTAATACTCATAGTGGGAGTATGGAGTCTCTTACTTTAGCGGCAAGTTCTTTTTTCATACTGTTGGATATTTGGCCAGTCCTTTAGCATATGGTTTGTCATAAGTCGGATTGAAGTTTATGTCATTTTAATGTAGTAAATATGAGTGGGCCAAATTTTGTGAAGGGATGTTCGTCTTTTGCGATACAGTACGCAATGTTTACTTTGATTTTAAGAACCTCCTCATTAACTTTTCTTTTTTTGTGTGTCATTAGCAGTGGTCACAGATGATGACATGCCATGTGGGTTTTTTATTTACTTTGTTTTCTGAAAGGCTTTGCTTATACGTTATTGCATTTTAAAATCGGGTTTCCAGTAGTGTGGCTGCCAACATTTCTCCCGATGCTTAGCAGTACCTGCAAAACATTGGATTGATCATTAAAAAAGACTGGGGAATCTTTTTAGTAACTGTGTGTTAAACGGGTACGTTTTTTGTGTCAGATAATGAGACATTTAGTGGCAGGGGCCGCCTCCTCACATGACGCAACAGTAGTAGTGCAGAGTTTAAGTTGGATTGGATGGGGGGCTTGCCATCCTCTACTCATTGCCTATTCTCTCCTGTGAATGTTGTGATATTACATTACAATACATCCACAAAAAATATTTTTTAATTGCAAATTCGATAAAAAAAAAAAAAACTGCCGCACTGTGCAGACCTAATAAAGTCCAGTTACAGTTAAGTATGACTACCTCTATGTAATCCTCAAGTCTATCTTACAGCTGTTTTGGTATTATTTTTTATGCATGAGTGAATACAAATGCATACAAGGCCCTCACAGTTTAATTGATATTGAACTGATTTTGGGAGATACTTTACTAACTTCCTTGGAGGAGAGAAGTTTGTTTCATGTTCAGTGGTGCTGCCCACATTATGCCATCTGTCTTGGGTGATGGAGAGTTCAGAGGATGACCTATATAATAAAGTTCAAGCAAACCTTCACCATCATCTGTTTTACAATATAAGCCCAATTGTTTGTTTTCCATGTTCAGCATTGCACAGCCCTAGAGTATGAGTGAATAAAGCCTCCTCACAGTTAAAGTTTTGTCATTTTTTCCTCTTGTTCCAGTTACCTGAATATGTGAAGTACATTTATATGCCCTTATATTGTGTCAGTTCTTCTTAATATGGTCTGATTGTGCTTAAAAATCTGTGTGGTAAAATTTCAACATTAAAAAAGTTATAAATTCGAGATTAATCATGATTAATTACACAAAGTCATGTGATTAATTGCGATTTAACTTTTTGATCACTTGACAGCACTAATATATATATATCTATATATATATATATACATATATATATATATATATATATATATATATATATATATATATATTGTCACAGGTGGCTGGGGGGGTGACCCAACTGGGACGCCCCGGAGGACCAGAAGAGGGCTTACAACCTTCCCCAGACCACGTGGGGGTGACCGCCCTGGTTGCTATGGGGACCACGGGTACAGAGCTTTGAAGCTCAACACTGTAGGGGCTCGTGGTCATCGTCAGGGGGCTCCCCAGTGCCTGGGGAGCCCTGGACCTCAGCACTTTTGCCACACCCGGAGGTGCTGGGGGGAAGACGAGCAGGTACACCCAGTGTGCTTCCGGGGATGTAGCCGGCACTTCTGCCACACTGGGGAGTGCTGGTGGAAGTTTGCCGGGAAGCACCTGGAGCACGTCCGGGTGCATATAAAAGGGGCTGCCTCCCTTCATACGTTGACTTGAGTCGGGTGGAAGAAGGATGAAGTCTGGGAGGAGAGACGAGGAGGCGGCCTGAAGACAAGGCATTGTGTAGTGGCCAGGACTTTGGGGACTTGGGAACTGTGAGCACTGAACTGTAAATATGGAGCACTTTGTGAATAAACATGTGTGGGGTGCTTACAACATGTCTGCCTGTCTGTGTCCGGGTCATGTTCCACAATGTACTGTATATATACATATACAAGCAGGTTAGGTGCATTGGTGATTCTAAATTGTCCTTAGTGTGTGCTTGGTGTCTGTGTGTGTGTGTGTGTGTGTGCCCTGCGGTGGGCTGGCACCCTGCCCAGGGTTTGGTTCCTGCCTTGTGCCCTGTGTTGGCTGGGATTGGCTCCAGCAGACCCCGTGACTCTGTAGTTAGGATATAGCGGGTTGGATAATGGATGGATATATCTTAATACATAATTCGCCAGTCTCCTCACTCACTCACTCACTCACTCACTCACTCACTCACTCACTCACAACCGTCCGAAGCCGAATGCGCAGTTGCCTTCTGCGTAACTGCCCGAAAAACCTTACGAGACTGACATTGCGGCAGGCGGCGGATTTACGGCTGTGAAAATTCAAAGAGAAAGGTGACTTCGACCGACATCCAACCCCAACATCATGGGAGGCGGCGGATTTACGGCGACTTCGATTAAAGCTCTAGAGGCCTGAAAGGCGATTTCGACTACAGCTCAAGGCCTAATTACGCATTCATTCAATACACCTATATCAGGTTTGTGGTGCTTATACTTATTATATTTTATACTATTCCACTTGTGCCCATTTCATCTTATTTTGTCGAAACGGGCTCTTTGTCTAGTATATATATATATATATATATATATATATATATATATATATATATATATATACTGTATATATATATATATATATATATATATATATATATATATATATATATATATATAAATATAGTGGACGCTAGAGGTCGCTGTTGCCCCTTTAAACCCAACAGACAGACGCACAGGACACAGGTTAAAAGCACCAAGAAGATATTTATTCAACTTTTCTTATTATACAGTGCCTTTCAAGCACGACAGCCAACAATAGACAATTAAATAAACAAGCACAAAATTCTTCTCTTTCTCCTCCACACCTCCCAGCAAGCTTTGTCCACCACCACCCAACTCTGGCTCCCTTGCTGGGTTCCCAGCAGTCCTTTAAATAGTTTCTGACCCGGGTCAGATGGAGAAGTTGAGTTTTCTTCAGCTCGGAAGTACTTCTAGATTTCCATCCCCATGACTCAGTAGTGTTTCTGGGCTATGGGGAAAGCATGATTCCCCAGGTCCCCCTTGTAGCATCTCCTGGCGGCACCCACAGTACCCAGCAGGGCTGAGAAACTGAACTTCAAGTCCCAGGATGCCCTGCGGGAATCCAGGGTACCGCTACACTCCAGGGAAACTGCCATCTACTGTTTTGGGAGAGGCAGTGTCTACAAGTAATTGCCTTCCCTCATCCGTCCATCTCAGGGGCATCCCGGCCGGTTGAGCTGCTTGCCGTTTCTTACAATATATATATGCATACAAAGTGCAAAGTGCAACTAAATGCAAGAAATGCTGAAATAAACACTGAGAAAAAAGAAAAGAAAAAAATAAGTATTAACAATATGTGAACAGTATTGCAAACCCTGGGAAGCCTGAGGGATGAAACTAACCACTTGTGAGCTTGATGGCCTGTGGGAAAAAGCTGTTCTTATATCTGTTTGTTTTGGCGTATATTAATCTTTAATGTGACCGATGGAAGAAGTTCAGAAAGGTTGTATCCTGGGTGTGAGGGGTCAGTAATGATTTTCCTAGCCCGTTTCATGACTCTAGAATAATACAGGTCCAGTAAGGTGGGCAGACTGGCACCAATAATACTTTCAGCAGACTTGATTATTCAGTGTGGCCTGTTTTTTTTAATGTTTAGTTACTGATCCAAACCACACTGTTATGGATGAGCTGAGAACAGACTCAACGACTGCCGCATAAAATTGAATCAGCAGCTCCAGTGGAAGGTTGAACTTCCTCAGCTGTTGAAGGAAGTTCATTCGCTCCTGGGCCCTTTTTATGATGGATGCTACATTGGTCTCCCATTTCAAGTCCCGGGATATTATAGATCACAGAAATGTGAAGGTTTCCACAACTTTCACAGCAGTATTAAGTATGGAGAGAGGGGATAATATTATAATATTGAGGCTGACTTTGTCCTTTGGAAGAAATAAAGAGCTTACATTGAAAGATACAAACATTTCAGATTGCATTGAACATATTTGATTAGCAAATGTTTTTTTTTAGCTTAAGGAAGATGAAACAAATTGAGCTGTTATAATAAACTATGAGAGCTACAATGATATTTCTGTTTATTGTGTTGATCAAGGAGTTCATAAGGAGGCAAAAACATCTTCACTGTTTAATCAAATGAAATACATCCCCATGCATTTCGATTCTCCCAATACATCTCTTTTCCATTCCCACAGAATGTCTCTGTACAAGTAAGGTAAATGAATTTTGAGTTTGATTGTTAATTAATGGAAGTTATTTAATTACAAAATGCTTTCGATTTGACTGTCTTTTTCGGTTGTGTAAAGAGTGCAGAGACGGGCAGAGCTATGGGCATATCGATTGTGTTACAAAATGAACACTGCCAATAGCCGGCCCCACCTGATCAGTATTAGGAGGCAACTTCTCCAAGGGTTATTGTGAGAGACAAGCAAAGACTGGGAGATAACAAAGATGCCCAGGGACAGAAATGAAACAAAACCAAGCACAAAAATGAAAATTCCCATTTTAAGTTTAGCTGTATTTTTTCCATTATAATGCTGAAAACTTAAAAGAAAAGCATAAATATAAAACTTAAAAACGTCTGAAGTGCTCCTTCACAGTGACTGCCGTAATTCCTTAGAACTACAGAAAAGTCTGCCCAATTGGTAAATCTGAACTGGACATTTGAATAGGACAACAGCCCAAAACCCACAAGGAAATCTAAAACAGAGAAGACAAAAAAGAAGAATTTAGAATTGTGGAATGGCCCAGTCAAAGGGAGCCAGAAGAAAGCTGCAGAAACATCACCACGCTGAAAGAAGTCCTTGGGGAAACCTGGGCCAATGCTCTTCCAGGTGGTGGCAAGGATTCTTTAAAGTTTATTTCAACATTTCCCTGCTAAAGAGAAGCATACGTTAGAATTTCAGCTTTTTTAGTACCCCACCATGAGTTTTGTCTTGTTCTGTCTGTGGAGGTTTGTCTGATCCTTTCAATCTCCGCTCCTTTATTTTTTTTGTTGGTTCATGTTCACTGAATGCTGGGTATTTTCTCAATCAATTTACTTGCTGATCACACAAACTCACAGTTCCTGCTCCTTTACACTGGGAAGAAAGTAAAATTACTCAGTAAGATGCTCACTAGATAATAAATGTAATGTTATATAAATCAGATTAATCTTTTAATAGATTTATTCTCACTTGGTACAGTACCATATTGCAACAAAGCTACACAATGACAGGTAATGAAAAGATATGTATTATTTTTTATTTTCTTTTTGGTTTGTCTGTATGTGTATTCCACTTTTTTCCCCTCTATGTTCTATATTAGGATTTAATTAATTAGGAGTAAACATTTCTTTGCTTTTGCCCTATTATGGCCACCATACCTGGACATGCAACAGGAAGTGAGTTTAGAGAGGACTTCCTCTTAACACAAGTTGGTGTTTGCTTTTTCTTTTTCCATTGAGATGTGTGGTAATGATCAGGAACAGAAGATTGTGAACCGGCACCAGGAAAAACAGCCATTTGTGAATGAAAGATTATTGAGAATACTAACGATAAATGGTAATGGTGAGGTAAAAAGGTATTTAGGGGTCCATGGCATTGTGCAGTTTAAAAAGTTCATACTGTAAAACAGGGCACTCAAGCTTGGTGGGTGTAAGTGTGCTTGTGGTAGCCTCCATTTCCTCATCAACACTCTGAACGGCCCCGTGGTGTTGATTAAGAAATTGGCTGATCGCACATTTGCATGCAGATTCGGTCAGCCCAGCGCATGAGCACTCTGGGGATTGTAATCAAAGCTCCTGCATCCACATTAGTACAAAAAGAACCTGAGCAGAAAAGACAGAAGATAGAGATAGAGCAGTAAAAAGGGAGATCAAGAAAAACCCACAATGAAATCTACAAGAGAGTGGACAAAACAGAAGAATTCAGAATTCAGGAATGGCTATGTCAAATTCCATTCTTAATCCCCTGTGAATAAGGCGCTATATAGCGCCTGACCAGGCACAGACTCACATGGAGGCACGTGTAAAAAACACAAAGACTTTTATTTTCTTCACCTGAGGGGCACGTCTTCCCCGTGAACCCCACAGGCACAACATAGTCCAAATAAGCACAAACAACACTTCCTTCTCGAACCACCACTCCTCCCTGGCAACCTCATCCTCTTCCTCCCAATTCTGGCTCCTTGAGTGGTGGCTGCTGGCCCCTTTTATATTTCACCCGGATGTGGTCCAGGTGCTTGATTGCCATGTTCCGGCTGCACTTCCAGGTGTGGTGAATATGTTGCCCACAGGGGCTCAGGAGTCCCAGCTGCAGCACCCCCTGGCGGTGCCTGCAGGACACAACCCTTGCTGCACTCAACTCCATCTCCAGTGGAGCCCTGTGGGAACCCGAGGCACCTCTCCAACCCAGGGGTGTGGCCATCTAGCGTCAAGGGGGAAGGAGGTATTGCACCATCCAGGGCTGCTCCACCTGAAGATACAGTGCAGGGGCGTCCCGGCCGCCTGCCACACCCTTTAGAGGCACTGTATGGGAGCCAGAAGAAAGCTGTAGAAACATCTCCACACTGAAAGATATCATTACTTCAAGTAGAGCAAATTAGAGTGGCTTATGCTAATGCAGACTTCTTTATTTATTTATTGAGCCTCTGTAAAATGCTAAATCTGAAAAATAAAGTAATGTCTATCTAGCTATGGTTGGTTATGTTTCCTCTCCTGGCCATCCATTTTAAATTTGTCTAGGATATTAGAATAGTAATCTTAGAAAAAACGTTAACATACTTTGATATGGCCTCAGAACCTTGCATTTACTTTATGTGGATAGGCACTGCACTATAGTGGTTCTGTAATGGCTTTATTTTTTTTAATTCTTCATCAAACTGTAAATGTCATCTTTGTCAATTTGGTTTGACCTAAAGGTCTCCTACAGGATGTTTGATTAAAGTCACTCTTAGTCCACTGATTTCATAAAAATCATTTTACTCAGACCTCACATTTATTATTAAACATGCCTAAATTCATTGTTCTGTAATGTAGAGTAAGCTCTTGTGTCATGGTTCACATTGTAAAAATCGCCTTATATGAGGTGCGATCACTACACTTCACCACCCGAGAGAGAAGTGGACGATGTACGAAAGATATATCAGCAATTAAAGTATTCGGTCCTCGACCCCTCTTCCCCCCTGCCGATACTTCAAGGAAACCCAAATGATAGTTAGATTGCATAAATATGCATGTGTATTGCAATACATGATCCAAAGTTTACACATATACATGAAAATTGACTGGGTGCTCTGCAGACTACTTGTGACTTTACACTGTAGGAAGATAAGTAAATAAATCAAGGCAAACAACATTCGATGTGGCTTTTATATACAGTGCATCCAGAAAGTATTCACAGCGCATCACTTTTTCCACATTTTGTTATGTTACAGCCTTATTCCAAAATGGATTAAATTCATTTTTTTCCTCAGAATTCTACAAACAACACCCCATAATGACAATGTGAAAGAAGTTTACTTGAGATGTTTGCAAATTTATTAAAAATAAAAAAACTGAGAAATCCCATGTACATAAGTATTCACAGCCTTTGCTCAATACTTTGTCGATGTACCTTTGGCAGTAATTACAGCCTCAAGTCTTGTTGAATATGATGCCACAAGCTTGGCACACCTATTCTTGGCCAGTTTTGCCCATTCCTCTTTGCAGCACCTCTCAAGCTCCATCAGGTTGGATGGGAAGCGTCGGTGCACAGCCATTTTAAGATCTCTCCAGAGATGTTCAATCGGATTCAAGTCTGGGCTCTGGCTGGGCCACTCAAGGACATTCACAGAGTTGTCCTGAAGCCACTCCTTTGATATCTTGGCTGTGTGCTTAGGGTCGTTGTCCTGCTGAAAGATGAACCGTCGCCCCAGTCTGAGGTGAACAGCGCTCTGGAGCAGGTTTTCATCCAGGATGTCTCTGTACATTGCTGCAGTCATCTTTCCCTTTATCCTGACTAGTCTCCCAGTTCTCGCCGCCGAAAAACATCCCCACAGCATGATGCTGCCACCACCATGCTTCACTGTAGGGATGGTGCCAGGTTTCCTCCAAACGTGACGCCTGGCATTCACACCAAAGAGTTCAATCTTTGTCTCATCAGACCAGAGAATTTTCTTTCTCATGGTCTGAGAGTCCTTCAGGTGCCTTTTGGCAAACTCCAGACAGGCTGCCATGTGCCTTTTACTAAGGAGTGGCTTTCGTCTGGCCACTCTACCATACAGGCCTGATTGGTGGATTGCTGCAGAGATGGTTGTTCTTCTGGAAGGTTCTCCTCTCTCCACAGAGGACCTCTGGAGCTCTGACAGAGTGACCCTCGGGTTCTTGGTCACCTCCCTGACTAAGGCCCTTCTCCCCCGATTGCTCAGTTTAGATGGCCAGCCAGCTCTAGGAAGAGTCCTGGTGGTTTCGAACTTCTTCCACTTATGGATGATGGAGGCCACTGTGCTCATTGGGACCTTCAAAGCAGCAGAAATTTTTCTGTAACCTTCCCCACATTTGTGCCTCGAGACAATCCTGTCTCGGAAGTCTACAGACAATTCCTTTGACTTCATGCTTGGTTTGTGCTCTGACATGAACTGTCAACTGTGGGACCTTATATAGACAGGTGTGTGCCTTTCCAAATCATGTCCAGTCAACTGAATTTACCACAGGTGGACTCCAATTAAGCTGCAGAAACATCTCAAGGATGATCAGGGGAAACAGGATGCACCTGAGCTCAGTTTTGAGCTTCATGGCAAAGGTTGTGAATACTTATGTACATGTGCTTTCTCAATATGTTTATTTTTAATAAATTTGCAAAAACCTCAAGTAAACTTTTTCACACTGTCATTATGGGGTGTTGTGTGTAGAATTCTGCGGAAAAAAATGAATTTAATCCATTTTGGAATAAGGCTGTAACATAACAAAATGTGGAAAAAGTGATGCGCTGTGAATACTTTCCGGATGCATTGTAAGTAACATATACATGTTTTTCATATAAAGACCATCACAAAATCTAATCACAAACTGGACTTTGCACGATACCTTAGCGAGCTCTGTAAGACGTGGTGTTTAGTTGAAGGACACATATAGTGCTGACTGACTGGCAGGATGACACCCAACCTCTTGCTGCATCCAAACGGTGCCACCTTTCACCTTTACGCCTGGTGCAGCTGAATTGTTCTCATGTGTGAGTGGACGTTTCTTGCAGGGGGGCTTCTGTTCTCTTTCTCCAATGTAGAACCCTTATCATCATCTGAATTCACCTCTGTTATAGCACGTGTTTATTTGAAAACAGCTGTATCAGATTGGGGGTAGCGTGAACGTGACTGAGAAAATAAAACTGAATAGTAATTAAAAAAAAAAAAAACGTTAACCTTTACAAGTAGCATACATTGACACCGGCTGTTACTGCTCAAATCAAATGTATGTTTTTATTGTATAATAGTAACAATAACAGCAGCTCACTACTCAAAATGATAATTCTGGAGAGCACCCAGATTTGATCCCACGACCTCTTGATTATGAGTCAGCAGTTTTTATCGCAGCACCACCCAAGCAATCATGTCAGTGTTGTACTCTAACCCGATTTCTTTTTCTTCTGTTATATTCTTGAATAACAGTGCACTTGTTTTATTATAGCTGTGTCTTTTGTGAAAGTGTTTATTTGAAATTTGGACTTCAGTTTTCACATATAATACACTTCTTGTCAGCATTTGGCCAATTATTAGTCGAACATGAAAAAGTTTCTCTTGTAGTTATGTGTTCAAAATTGCTTGCCTCGCATTTCCTGTCATCCTACACTTACACAGATTGTTGTAGACAAGGAGCACACATGAAATGTACGTGTTCCAAATAACGATATAGTATTTACCCAATACAAGGCACCTCACACCAAAATAAACAGACTTGAGCTGGAAGAACTTTGTGTAAGACTAAAGTTGTGGTGGTGGGGAGGTGGGATAGCAGGCTGCTTGCTGCTTGTGCTGATCGACACATTTACAAAACAAAAGACGCTGGTGAGGAGGTGCAAAGGAATTTAAGGTGGACAAGTTTTTTCGTAGGCTTCAGGGATTCTAGTGTTAAAGGCCAGGATCTTGGTTTTTATCCAGGACACTCGCAAGCTCAGACACTCAGTGTCTGAAGAGCCCCGATCAGAGCCTCCATTGACTCCACGAAGCTCACAGCATCATTGTCAAAGTTAAGATCAGTGAATCAACAGCCAATGGACCCCACAACCCTGCCCAACACCCAGACCATTTTAACATTGAACAGAATAGGAGCAAGAACACAACCTCGAAAACCCCCTGAATCAACTGGGAAAAACACAGGTAAGTGGCGTGGGCTTTATGAACAGTGCCCATTCTCGATTATGTGGTGCCAGTGACATGGTCGTCTTATGGAGCTTTCTACTCACTCAGTAAGCTTGGTTATCTTCACTCAGACTTTCACATTGGTTGGACTCTGGGGCAGCTGACCTCAAGAAATGAATACAATGGTGAGTTCATGTACATCTGTATGATGATGCCTTGTTTAAACATTAACATTCATCATTTTCCTATTTTTCACACATCAGCACCTACTTAAAAGGCTTTTTTTGCTCTATTCAGTGTTTTGTTGTTTATTTAACTTGCGGATGATAGCACTTTTTTTTTTAATCAAATGCTTTAATGAGTTACTTTATAATGCACATGAATATTTAGAGGCTTTAAAAATGGATTGTTTAAAAATGACAGCTGGTATTTTACCGTGCGCTGGCTGTATTAAAGATGTAAATGATGTGCAGTTTGTTGGGAGGCGATGCAGATGGCGGCCGTGATGTGGAAGGGGACTTTGCCAAGAAGGGAAAAGCATCAGTAAAACAAGCAGACAGTACAGAGACTGGCACTGCCGACTGAGAGCGCCTTTGAAAATGTTTACATTTGCATTTCTGGCAGCTCAGGAAATAGAAGACCAGGGTACAAAATCTTTTGAACCAGATAAGAGGCTGACTGGATTATCTAAAAATACACTGCTGCAAAAGTAAAGCAAGGTATATGAATATAAAAAAATGCTTTAATCCCATAAGGCATTGATTCATTGCTTTTAGATTCACATCCAGTAGTCTTTGTTCTTCATTTACAAAACTAAATCAGTCAACTTAAACAGATGTAAACACAGATTCCAGATATGGTGAAAGCCAAGAGACAAAGGAAGTAACTCATGGGTCAAAAGTCAAAATTTAATAAAATGGTGTCAATGCACAGATACCAAATGTAGAGAAATACGAGCAGGACAATAGACAAACAACATTACGATGTAATGTGACCTGTGACACCAACATACACTGGACAATAGGTCAGCTATTACATGCTGATGGGACCTGCAACACCAAATGAAGAAAAATACACCTGGGACACTAGACAAGTGATGTTTCTGTGTGATTGGGCCAGTGACATCAACTGAGGAGAAGCACAAATGACAATACATGGACTGTGTTACAAAATGATGAGACTGCCAACACCAATAAAAAAAAAACAAAAAGCACACGGGGTAGCTAGACAAACAATGTTATCACATGATGGGGCACATGACTCCAACTGAGGAGAAGCACAAAGGATAATTTTTGTGTATATATGGGTTTTCATTAATTTGTGTGCATTTTTCTTTGGGACTTTTAGTCAGCACTGTAAATACTGTGAATAGTCATCATTTTTGGGCTCCATTTACAGTCATGAAAAATTTTGGGAACCCCTCTCAGCCTGCATAATAATTTTCTCTTTTTTCAACAAAAAAGATAGCAGTGGTATGTCTTTCATTTCCTAGGAACATTTGAGTACTGGGGTGTTTTCCGCACAAAGATTTTTAGTGAAGCAGTATTTAGTTATATGAAGTTAAATCAAATGTGAAAAACTGGCTGTGCAAAAATTTGGGTCCCCTTGTAATTTTGCTGATTTGAATGCCTGTCACTGTTCAATACTGATTACTTACAACATCAAATTGGTTGGATGAGCTCGTTAAGCCTTGAACTTCATAGACATCCATCCATCCATCCATTTTCCAACCCGCTGAATCCGAACACAGGGTCACGGGGGTCTGCTGGAGCCAATCCCAGCCAACACAGGGCACAAGGCAGGAACCAATCCCGGGTAGGGTGCCAACCCACTTCATAGACAGGTGTGTCCAATCATGAGATATAAAGGTATTTAAGGTGGTCAATTGCAAGTTGTGCTTCCCTTTGACTCTCCTCTGCAGAGTGACAGCATGGGATCCTCAAAGCAACTCTCAAAAGATCTGAAAACAAAGATTGTTCAGTCTCATGGTTCAGTGTAAGGCTACAAAAAGGCTATCTCAGAGGTTTAAACTGTCAGTTTCAACTGTAAGGAATGGAATCAGAAAATGGAAGGCCACAGGCACAGTTGCTGTTAAACCCAGCAGGTCTAGCAGGCCAAGAAAAATACAGGAGCGGCATATCTGCAGGATTGTGAGAATGGTTACAGACAACCCACAGATCACCTCCAAAGACCTGCAAGAACATCTTGCTGCAGATGGTTTATCTGTACATTGTTCTACAATTCAGTGCAATTTGTAGAAAGAACATCTGTATGGCAGGGTGATGAGAAAGAAGCTCTTTCTGCACTCACGCCACAAACAGAGTCGCTTGTTGTATGCAAATGCTCATTTAGACAAGCCAGATTTATTTTCGAACAAAGTTCTTTGGACTGATAAGACACAAATTGAGTTATTTGGTCAGAACAAAAAGCACTTTGCATGGCGGAAGAAGAACACCGCATTCCAAGAAAAACATCTGCTACCTACTTTCAAATTTGGTGGAGGTTCCATCATGCTATGGAGCTGTGTGGCTAGTTCAGGGACTGGGGCCCTTGTTAAAGTCGAGGGTCAGATGAATTCAACCCAACATTAACAAATTCATCAGGATAATGTTCAAGCATCAGTCACAAAGTTGAAGTTTCGCAGGGGTTGGATATTCCAACAAGACATTGAACCAAAGCACAGTTCAAAATCTGCAAATGCATTCATGCAAAGGGAGAAATACAATGTTCTGGAATGACCATCACAGTCCTAGAAAATCTGTGGGATGATTTGAAGCAGGCTGTCCATGTTCGGCAGCCATCAAATTTAACTGAACTGGAGAGATTTTGTATGGAAGAATGATCAAAAATACCTCCATCCAGAATCCAGACACTCATCAAAAGCTATAGGAGGTGTCTAGAGGCTGTTATATTTTCAAAAGGAGGCTCAACTAAGTATTGATGTCATATCTCTGTTGGGGTGCCCAAATTTATGCACCTGTCTAATTTTGTTATGAAGCATATTGCATATTTTCTGTTAATCCAATAAACTTAATGTCACTGCTGAAATACTACTGTTTCCATAAGGCATGTCATATATTAAAAGGAAGTTGCTACTTTGAAGGCTCAGACAATGATAAACAAAAATCCGAAGAATTAAGAGGGGTTCCCAAACTTTTTCATATGACTGTAATTACTGTTTTTGTGTGTCCTTTGCGGTAGTGGACTGGATATATATTTTTTCCACAGGACATTATTTTCGTTTTCTTTATGTGCACCTGTAAATAAAATTTCACTTTATTTTTGCAAAAACACAACCCTTTTTGTGTCCGTGCCTTACACCATCATCCTGGTCACGCTCGGTCCTGAATACTAGACACCTAGAGTGTAGGCTGGTGACCCCAATTCTCACTTCACAGGGTGTCACAGTGATCAGTTTTTTATATTAAAGTTCAATCACAAAACTAAAATTAACAATCCGAATTAGTAGTACAAACAACTCTGCCTGATGGTAAAGGAGACCACTAAAGGGTCAAGCAATGATGATGCTGTGGTGGAATAAACATGACACCATCAGCAGATTGATCCACTGCTTATTTGACAAAGCAAAACACATGTAAGATATGTGAGGGGAACACCAAAAGCCACCGGTGAACTCTGAGACTGGTGGCAAGTTGGGGTACCACCCGGTAACCCCAATTAATCAAAATGAAAGCTCAACAGAAGCAAGTACAGTAACTTTAAAATTGTAGAAATGACATTGAACTCCAAAGACACTGAAACCATGTCAGTGTGCTGTGCCTTCCCTATTTTAGCTTGTTCTATCAGTTGCGCAGTTCTCTGCTCCTGATCAGGATGAAGCCACCACCTTTCTGTCTCGTCACTTTTTAGAGTGGATCCTCTAGGAGGTGTGGGGCTTGTTAAAGATGTCACGACTCACTGTGAATCTTTTTTGGGCTGTGGAGAAAGAATTGGATACTGTCAGCTATAGCACCCCTCAAAGGCCTTGGAGTGGTATTGCTTGTCAGGGGATGCTCAGGCACACATGTGTGACAATTCCTATGAAAGTGGTTTTCATAAAGCATTAAACAATAGTAGCAATGGGTGCAAGGCTTTACACAGGATAAGAAGTCTATTCTAAATTCCCATTATGGTAAACAAGTCTGAACAAAACAGTACAAACTGACCTTACAGATGGACAGAAAGTAGAAAGTGATACGAATTCTAAAAAATAAAAATAGACAAGAATACAATGCTTCCAAAGCTTCTCTCTTGACTCTGCTGTTGGGGCTTCTACTCAGTTTTATGCAGAGGCATCATGATGAAATAATATCACAAACAAAGATAAAGTGTTGGGGGAATTGCCCCGTATATTGCTTGGATGCAAATAATGGTCAAAAATGATTCAAAATTAAATCAGACATTTGACAATATGGTAGTAGAATTGCTGGCTTTTATATAGAGGGTAAAATGGCCGCCGGAGATGATGTGGCAGGAAGTGATGTCATCAACGAGGGACCGGAAGTGACATCATTTGGGCTGGACGGAAGTGACGTCATCAAAACAGGATGCTCCTCAGTTAGGTCATAATAGACCCTCTGTGCCACCTACTTCAGATGAGGAGCCAGAATGTATGCCGATTCCGTCTGCAGCCATGCTTTGTGTTTAGCGGTGCGTTCAAAGATTAAAAAATAAAATTCTACGTCATCTTCTTCCATTAAGTATGTTAAGATGGGAGGTACTGACCGTGAAGTCTCTGCTCTTACCGCTGCGTGAGACTCCAATTCCGCCAACCTGGTCCTCATATCGCCGAGTTGAATCTTTACTTGCTGAAGTTCAGCCATCATGGTGTTCAACACAGTGTTGAGGTCTTGTTCCTCTGTCATTCTGGAACAATATTATCCTGCCGGCTACGCCAATTGTGATGAAATAATATCACAAACAAAGATAAAGTGTTGGGGAATTGCCCTGTATATTGCTTGGAAGCAAATAATGGTCAAAAATGATTCAAAATTAAATCAGACACTTGACAATATGGTAGTAGAATTACTGGCTTTTATACAGAGGGTAAAATGACCACCGGAGATGATGTGGCAGGAAGTGACGTCATCAACGAGGGACCAGAAGTGACATCATTCAAGCTTGACAGAAGTGATATCATCACTGAGGGACCGAAAGTGATGTCATCAAAACAGGACCGGAAGTGAAAATTGTTGTGGAGTTGTTTTCCAGAGTGAAATTTGTTGATGGTGTGGGTAGGTTATTTTTATTCCTTGATTCTATAAGAGTAGAAAGAGAGGCATTATTACCACAATACAACCCCCTGTCAGATAATAAATCGCTCACCTCTGGGCTTGTTGAATGTCTCCTAAGTGCACGTGTGTGACAGCATATACTTCATAAGACACATAAAATAAGACATGAGTCCACAATGCCCTGTAGACCAAGAACACAATCACATAAGAGACAGCAGGTCCAAAGCAGAGAAGAGATGCAGCAAAAGGCATAAATTAGAAATAAAGACTGGGAAGGAGATGTCACCCATCAACTAACCAGCTCCATGCCAAGAGCAAAGGGACTGCCACTTTTCCATATTGATGCCAGATGAAAGTTCAAATAGGTTTGAGAAAGAAAATTTTCCAGAAATTTACGGTGAGAAAATCAGCAGCTTTCCAGTGACAAATTAGTTAAAAACCCATCTACTAGATATAAAAGACGGTAAGCACAGAGAGGAGAAAAGGAATGTTAATGGGAGGAAATGGGAAACACACAAAGCAAAAACTGGCAGACAATCCAAACAACAACTACACAATTTAATAATCTTGAAGAGTTTATGAAGGATTATAGGAAGGTGGTCTGCATAGGTTGCTCTTAAGAATTTGTTAAAACCCTGTCTGTTTCTTTTTTTAATGTTGCAGACAATATTAATTGTTATTTTTGTTTTTTATTGTTATTTGAATGACTGACCAAAATTGTCACTGACCAGAAAGCAGGAGACAGAGCTGGAGGTGGCAGAGTTAAAGATGCTAAGATTTGCATTGGGTGTGACGAGGATGGATAGGATTATAAATGAGAACATCAGAGGGTCAGCTCAGATTGGACGGTTGGGAGACAAAGTCAGAGAGGCGAGATTGCGTTGGTTTGGACATGTGCAGAGGAGAGGTGCTGAGTACATTGGGAGAAGGATGTTAAGGATAGAGCTGCCAGGCAAGAGAAAGAGAAGAAGGCCTAAGAGGAGGTTTATGGATGTGGTGAGAGAGGACATGCAGGTGATGGGTGTAACAGAACAAGATGCAGAGGACAGTAAGATATGGAAGAAGATGATCCGCTGAGGCAACCCCTAACGGGAGCAGCCAAAAGAAGAAACAGAAGATTGTTATTTGAATGACTACATCACATTGGATCTTTGCAGATTTGCTTTTTTTTCACAGGTTTCATTTTATGTCTTTTGTGTGTCTGGTCAGTATGATGCTATGTGCCTGCGAATCATGTGTGATGTAACTGGTGTATCGTGGTGGCAGATATCATCAAGGTTTCTCCAGGTTTCTCTGGTTTGGCATGAGATTGCACTGTGAGCACTACTTAATATTATGTGATATAATTATGTGTTCATTTGTAATAATTGTATGCATTACTGAACACACTTAAAAATGTATTTATCAAAATGGCATGTTTGTTTAAACTATTGAAGCACATACAATTTATTAATTCATTAATTCATTCATGAGGCTTAATAGACATGCTAAATCTTGCTCATTACTGGAAGATAAAAAAATTGTGTGGGCAACTTGACTGTACATCTTGTAAATATTGGAGAGAAAAGACTGGGACTGGGGCTGAGAATGATTCCCTACCTGGCCAACAACAACAGCATTTATTTCTAAAGCACATTTTCATACAAATGGTGTAGCTCAAAGTGCTTTACAGGATGAAGAAAGAGAAAAAAAGACAAAATATATAAGAAAATAAAATTAGGCAATACTAATTAACATAGAATAAAAGTAAGGTCCAATGGCCAGGGAGGACAGAAAAAAAAAATCCAGACGGCTGGAGAAAAAAAATAAAATCTGCAGGGGTTCTGAGGCCACGAGACCACCCAGCCCCCTCTAGGCATTCAACCTAACATAAATGATCTCAATCAGTCCTCATGGTATTCAGGGTTCACATGGAAGAACTTGATGATGACAGTCATGTGGACTTCTGGCCTTCAATCCATCAATGTAAGGACATCACGGTGCTTTGATCAGGTGGTGGTGGCGCAGATCGCCACCACAGAAAACCAGAAAAAGAACAACAGAGAAAGTAGGGGTTAGCATGGATTATGGAGTGACCAGGAATGATAATGATAATTAAATTCATATACAGAGCATCAGGATTAAGCTGAAATGAAGCCACGAGAAAGCCATGTTAAAATAATGTGTTTTAGCAGTTTTTTTTAAAGTGCTCCACCATATTAGCCTGGCAAATTCCTATCGGTAAGCTATTCCAGATTTTAGATAGATAGATAGATAGATAGATAGATAGATAGATAGATAGATAGATAGATAGATAGATAGATAGATAGATAGATAGATAGATAGATAGATAGATAGATAGATAGATAGATAGATAGATAGATAGATAGATAGATAGATAGATAGATAGATAGATAGATAGATAGATAGATACTTTATTAATCCTAAGGGGAAATTCACATACTCCAGCAGCAGCATACTGATAAAAACAATATTAAATTAAAGAGTGATAACAATGCAGGTATACAGACAGACAATTACTTTGTATAATTTTAACGTTTACCCCCCCGGGTGGAATTGAAGAGTCGCATAGTGTGGGGGAGGAACGATCTCCTCAGTCTGTCAGTGGAGCAGGACAGTGACAGCAGTCTGTCGCTGAAGCTGCTCCTCCGTCTGGAGATGATACTGTTCAGTGGATGCAGTGGATTCTCCATGATTGACAGGAGCCTGCTCAGCGCCCGTCGCTCTTGCCACAGATGTCAAGCTGTCCAGCTCTGTGCCTACAATAGAGCCTGCCTTCCTCACCAGTTTGTCCAGGCGTGAGGCGTCCCTCTTCTTTATGCTGCCTCCCCAGCACACCACTGCGTAGAAGAGGGCGCTCGCCACAACCGTCTGATAGAACATCTGCAGCATCTTATTGCAGATGTTAAAGGACGCCAGCCTTCTAAGGAAGTATAGCTGGCTCTGTCCTTTCTTACACACAGTATCAGTATTGGCAGTCCAGTCTAATTTATCATCCAGCTGCACTCCCAGATATTTATAAGTCTGCACCCTCTGCACACTGTCACCTCTGATGATCATGGGGTCCATAAGGGGTCTGGGCCTCCTAAAATCCACCACCATCTCCTTGGTTTTGCTAGTGTTCAGGTGTAGGTGGTTTGAGTCGCACCATTTAACAACGTTCTTGATGAAGTCCCTATACTCCTCCTCCTGCCCATTCCTGATGCAGCCCACGATAGCAGTGCCTTAGTTTGAGGTGCATAACAGCAGAAGGCCGCCTCACCATTTCTTTTAAGTTTAGTTCTTGGAATTCTAAGCAGACACTCATTTGAAGATCTAAGGTTATGATTTGGAGTGTAAGGTGAAAGACATTCTGAAATATTGGATGGAGCAGATTATTTAAGACTTTGTAAACCATAAGCAGGATTTTAAAGTCAATTCTAAATGACACAGGTAACCAGTGTAGTGACATGTTTGGATTTTCTTTTCCTATTTCAGATTCTAGCAGCTGCAGTCTGCACAGGTTGTAATTGATTGATGTCTTTTTTGGGTGGTTCTGAGAGGAGTGCGTTACAGTAATCTAGTCGACTTAAAACAAAAGTGTGAACTAATTTCTCATCATCTTGCAATGTTATACGAAGTCTAACTTATTTCTCAATATCCATCCCTGTCAGGATGAACAAATAATAGATGGGCATAGGATGACTCGATGCTGTAAACAGTTTGTCCCCCAGCATAAAAGGTGGCAGTGCTCCTCATTCTGGGTCCCAGTTTGGACACTCACAGGGCTGCCTGAGACAGAAAGGTAGGAGCGTTGGGGTCCTTGGTTTCCGCTAGAGGAACAGAGTAAAAAAGAAATGAAACACTGCACCACTTCTCACAAACATTTAGCCATTTTCAGAAAAGTTAAGGAAAGTGAGCAGGGAAAATGTCTGGCCTTACTGTCTAGCTTTTATCATTATTAGCAAAATGGACAGGCTTCTACTTCCAGACCACTCACATGAAAAGACCAATTTGGGAAAAAAGTTAAAAAATATGACAATAACAAATGATGACAAATACATAGTTCCTAACAGACTTACAAATAAGTCCTGAATTACCCGATGGATATTATGCATTAGAAATCAGTTCTCCAGGAAAAAAAGAACTTGCCCTGCCATTGACGTTAAACTGTCCTTCGTGATATCATTCTGTATTGGAAGCAGGCTTCAAGACATGACTTGCCAATGCCATCACTTCTACAAAGTGGAAAAAAAAATCCCCAATCGAAAACAAAAACTGCAATCCCGCAGACAAAACGGAGAAGGAGTAATCCAAAAATCAATGTGCTGCTGCAGCTTAGATAAATGCGATGTGATCCAGTGATACAACAGTCCGAGACCCGGCTCATCCATGTGTAAGAGGATCATTTCCTTATGATTAGTTTCACCTTATTCGATGGAGAGACCCTGATGTTGCATACCATGAGGGAGGCTTACTCAGCTCCAGAAAAAAGTTGCCTTCAGCTTTCTAACAAATTTCACTTGGGAGGGCTGTCATTTTAAATATGTAATAAAATATTGCAACTCAGTTCTTACTGCTACATTGCAAGTCTCATTTCATGCCAAAGAAAAGGAGACACGTCTTACTTTGTCCGATACGTTATGAAAACCTGAGGATGAAGAAAAAGAATAGAAGTCCTCCTGGTGAACAGGGAGCAGCACATGGACCCAGGACTGAGTCATCCATGTAAAAAGAAAACCATTGGGTGAGCCACCTGAGGGATGTGGCCTGTTTCAACGAAAAAGGTGAAGGGAGACCAGGAAATACAACCCTGGGGACCCCGTTGAGAAGAGCGAGATGATCCTCTGAATCTAAAATCAGGAGGTAAGTTGGAGCAAAAGCTCCAAGGAGAGTCCAGAATTGAAGTGGTACTTGACATCACATGAGGTATCAAATGCATGAGCCACCTTCCTTGTTGGACAGGGACCAGGCGATTGAGTAGGTGGGCCCAGGGAGCCTAGAGATTTCCTGCTTTATTGTTTGTACTTTTGCGTGCCCCTTTTATTTATTCCTTCTCTGTTTTTAGTTATTTAATGAAATGAACTATTTTTGCACCACTTGGTCTTTTTGATGTCGTGCTGGGTAAAAAGAATGCTACTTGAGTGCCCCCTCCTGTTTACAGGAATGGCACATCATCAACTCTAATCGTAACTTTAATGGCAAACGGGCCCTGCTGGGCACTAGCTCTATGGGATCTACAGTGAGATATGCTCCATTGCTTGCTTTTAATTAATGGCACCACAACACATTTGGAGATTTCATCCAGAAAATCTATACATTTAGAAAAATCTATGGTGCTTTTTCTTGATTTTCTTTTACTAAGTTTATCTCAAAACAGCAAGTCTTAACTGTAAATAGATTGCACTTTTTAAACTTTGTGCATTTTGCCAGGAGATTTCATTCAGACTATACACAGTATGCTGTTGTTGTATACCATCTCAAGACACACAGGGTAGACTAGAGCCTCTAAAGCCTCTGCAGGTCAAAGGTTACCACTTAGGTGTGTCTAGCAGGACATGCTTGTGTAATGGGGAGTTTGTGACTCAGGGTCCAAGTAAAGCACTTTTACACCTGTATACGAGGGATGCTCAAAAAGTTTTATATTTTCGTTGGAAACGGTGAAGTTGGGAGTAGTAGTAATTGGGCATTGTGAAATGAATAGGCTTGACACACGCAAATAGGTTTGGGGCAGCCAACCATATATTGTCCCTGGCTGCAAAAGATTTAAATTGTACAAACTGATGTTGCTCGTTTGAGTTCCCAGAATGAACTGACTTAGTTTGGCAAGATGGAGGATTTATATTCTGTAACCCGGAAGTGACTTCAGTCTGGGTGCCGGAACCGGAAGTGACGTCAGATCAGGCAGGTTTTGCCGTATTTGATCTGCAGAAATAACAGAAATAGGTTTAGATCACCCTGCCACCCCCTGGCCCGGCGGGTAATCACCTCCACTTGGTCCATTTTGGTTTAGGATGGTTTTTAATAAAAACACTTTTGCACTTCTGTGGACTTACCCCTTGCTTTGTGTGAGTGTTCTCATCCGCATTACAGATGGGTTTTGATACAGCACTCATGTGCACTGTTTTGAGTTCTCAACTGAACTGACTAATTGAGGAAAGACGGCGGCTTTATAAGCCGAAAGGCGGAAGTGATGTCATCTGGCCAGAACCGGGCAGTCTGGGCACCGGAACTGGAAGTGACGTTGAATCAGGCAGGTTTTCCTATATATTTAGCCTGTAGAGATAACAGAGGTAGGTTTAATACACCGCACCGCCCCCTCGCCTGGCGGGTAATTACCTCTACTTGGTCCACTCAGCTCACTCCTAGTCACACGTGTGTGACAGCATTAAAAAGTTGGTATGACGCTGGGAAAACTGCATCGCAAATGAAGGTGACTATTGTAAGAGTTGATTTTGAACCCTACTCCAATGTGCACCTGATATGTGTCTAAGTCTCATATCCTTCTGAGCTTATGCTTAAATGCTGATGCTGTTATTTTATTATTCACTGTGATAAATACATTTCTTGTTATTTTATATAACCCCTTAAGAGAAATACATTATATTTATGGCATAACCATTCTTCTATAGTCCTAAGTTTCCTGTTTTTGTACCTAGCTGGATCATAATGTATATTCTTCTACATTGTTCTTTTCTTTTAAAACATGAGAAACAAGGTGTATGTGGAGAAACTCACACATCTCCTAAAATAAGAATAAAAATAATACATTTAAAATGTCATGTACATCCTAAGCAAACAGGTCTATCAATCAAATTGTGTTCATTTAAGTTATCGACATCTGCCATGTCCCACTAGTAACTAGGTGTAACCAATCATGTTAAAAGTTTTCTGATTATGTAGTGAATTCATTTTTTTGAGTAGTGACCTAATCAATGGATTATATAAATAGAGCCCAGAGGACACTTTTTTCTTTGTAGCATGTGGTTAATATGTAATGCACTTGCTACCTCTTCGGAGATTTAGATAAAGAATAACGATTGACGCTTTCTCCTACCTTGTGTTTTATTGCTTAAACCGGGTCTTTCCGGTGGGGGGTGTCTGTATTCAGAATTTTCTTCCACACTGTGTAGAAAAGTGATGTAATGTGTTTTTAAAATTCTTAATAAATAGAGTTAAAAAAAAAGTGCAGAAACTTTTTGAACATTCCTCGTATATTCAGTTCAAACTGCTTGGTCGTTTTATTAAATGGGACACAGAAGGACAGTAATGGTGCCAGGCAAAAGATCCACCTATAGCAGGTCACTTTTAAACTCATTCATTATTCTACATGATGGCCTTGGTATTGTCTGGATGGCAGATTTTCAAATATGAATTGATCAACAGGTGCCCTGTCCAGGCTTTATACCTTGATGCTTCCAATGGAGTTTGATGCTCTGACCCTTACTATACTGAATTTGGATGAAACTAGGATGGTTGAATCAATAGAATCCTTCCTTTGCTAAAGTCATCTACTGTCGTCCTCTCACACTCAACCAGAAGTCTCATATTTGGGAATGGTCCTGCTCCTTGTAAGTGAAAAGGTGGATAGTTGACCTGGAATTCGGGCAGTGAGCTGCAACCTGATGTAAAGTAAGAAAGATATCAGGGTGAAGAATTGGGATAGACAAGATTTTATAAGGTCCTGCGGTGGGTTGGCACCCTGCCCGGGATTGGTTCCCTGCCCTGTGTTGGCTGGGATTGGCTCCAGCAGACCCCCGTGACCCTGTGTTCGGATTCAGCGGGCTGGAAAATGGATGAAGATTTTATAAGTAAATGAAAGGTAAGTATTGCTATGCTTACATGAAATGGTATTTGTCTGCAAGATCTATATTTTTTATTCTTATTTTTAAGGCCCTCAAGTGAAACCTTGACAGCTTATAGTATCAGAGATGGAAGTGTCTGTTGTGCTTCTCTATATACGGTCACATGGTTAGCCTCCATTCCTTCACAGAAGCGCCCCTTTTAGCACACACCCTCCATGTTTCTTTTAAATCTGATGTTCGCCATTTTTTCAAGTTATTCACAGGATATCCTCACCTTCAAAGGCATCCCACTGCTTCCCAACAAACTGAAAGTCTTTGCTATGAGGTACAGGACTGGGACGTTTCCAGGATGCACTCAACATTTCTAATTCCCCCCTAGGAGACTGATTGCTTCATATTAACGATTCGTTAAGATTTAGACTTTGAGATTTGGAAAAGGGAAAAACACAAGCAGGAGGCCTAGGATACAAATTGCTTTTCTATTTTTTGTCCACTTTATAATGTTGTTGGTAACCACCAAAGAGTAAATTGCAACAGAATGAATAAGAAGAATCTTTTCTATTCTTCATTTTATTCATTCTCTATAAGGGAACACATTGGAAAAAATGCATGAATGTGGGGCCACTAAGCAGAGTTCCAAAGATCACAGAAACTGTCTACCTAGTGTCCAGGTGTTCTTTTAATGTAATTTTTAAAGACAAAAACACACAACCTAATACATAATGAAAAAAGTAGATAGGTAATATTTTCTGAGAACAATTCATGAAACTAATCACAATCCCCATCTAACTCAGAGAGCTATACAATAAGAGAGCCCATCTGAAGTGGCTCTTCATGTTGAATAAAACAGCAAACAAAATAAAACGATTCAGCACAAGCACATTAATAATTTCTTGACAAGTTCTGAAAAAATTCTGAATAGATGCTTATAAAGAAAATTTGATTTTTTTCCCAATTTCAGGTAGTACAGAACATTGCTTTGCCACTGAACTATTGTGGAATCATTAAGATTCTTCCAGTTGAGCAGTGTTTGAACAAGCGGTGTGCTGTTGGATGTTACCACACTTTTATCTGGTTTTAATCCAAATCTTCATACATTAGGAGTGATTTTAGACTCAAGGCTATCTATGAGATCTCTTTGTACAAAATGATGAACATTTTTAGTTGAATGATGGTGTGTTTGTTGCTTAGAGTGTATTTTATTTTATGAATGGCTGAATTCCATTGCTTTTCTGAAGTTTTAACTCAGAGTTCCCTTTCCTGTCTCTCCCTAAGCTTATCAATGTTTAAAGTCATGACGCACACTATCCAGTATCACCTCAGGGATAGGTATAGATGGAAGACTGGGAATGTTGGGTAGGCTGCTATTGATACAAAAGCAGAGTAGCATGACTTCAACTCTGGATGTGACTCAGAGCAGGACCACTTCAATAGGTTAAGCAGGAGGAGTCAGACCACCATCTACTATCTCAAAAGGCTTGGTGTCAGAGATGCAGCTATGTATGAGTGTGGCTCAGACCAACTGATCCCAGAGCACATACTCCAAATCTGTCCTCATCTGCAGACAATGAGAAAATATTTTTGGCCTAAGGGTGTCAGCTTCTTTACCAAGCTCTGGGGATCCTCTGATGAAGTGCGATAGACTGTGGACGTCCTAGGAGCAACTGGCCGCAGGATATAGATATGGCCATTGATTGTTTTTTGAATATACACAGAAGAAGAAGAAGAAGAAGAAGAAGAAGAAGAAGAAGAAGAAGAAGAAGAAGAAGAAGAAGAAGAAGAAGAAGAAGAAGAAGAAGAAGAAGATTCAATTTCAAATATAAAGGAACAGTGACAGGGCGGCACGGTGACAGGTTCGCTTCCCGGGTCCTCCCTGCATGGAGTTTGCATGTTCTCCCTGTGTCTGCGTGGGTTTCCTCCCACAGTCCAAAGACATGCTGGTTAGGTGGCTTGGCGATTCTAAATTGGCCCGTTTGTGTGTGTCCTGCGGTGGGTTGTCACCCTGCCCGGGATTGGTTCCTGCCTTGTTGGCTGGGATTGGCTCCAGTAGACCCCCGTGACCCTGTGTTCGGATTCAGCGGGTTGGAAAATGGATGGATGGAGGAACAGTGACAAGTGATTTGCTTACAGCTACACAAAAATTTGACGTTTTTTGTTGGGGTCTTAAAGGTTATTTTTTGGGTGGAAAACAAGGAATACTGCTCCGTAAGGCCTTGTTCTGTGTTTCTACTTTGTTCTTTTCTGCAGCAGTGTAATGCATGCGATCCAGACCACACCAATAAAAACAAGACTATTTATATTATTGTTCACATCACGATAAAGGAGTGCAATACATTATTTAAAAATGTGACGAACATTTTCAGTTTGTTAGATTTTCATAGTATTCTTGTTTTGGGTTGTTTATTTTTTAAAATTTCTGTCCTTTATTTATTAATTTAATCTGCTGCCTCTTCATCTGAGTAGTTAAAAGATGCATTAATTAAATGTGTCTCAGTCAGTCAGATTTCAAAATTTGATCCCGTCAAGGGTTTGTCAAAACAGCTGTGAACATTTCTGAACATTTTAGGAGAGTTACATGTCTTGCTTAGACAATTCCTGACACATTGCATGCTGCTGTCATTTTGCATCCTTTGCATTTACATTAAACACGCTGTTTATTGTGCATGCGTGTCCAAGGGTCACCTTCTGGGATTGTCTGAGGTAATAAGCACTGCCACTCCAGGACACCAGGGGGCATGATTGCTAACTCTCATGTCTCTTTTCTCACCCACAGCTCAGTGAAGATGCCCACTGAGGACAATTGACCATGCCCCTTTGGGTGAGCTGACCCTGTGACTGGACTGCTCTCCAGAACTTAACGATTCAAAGCCAATGGCTAAAGCTTTGTTTTGTTAATCATTTGTCCTATCAGGCTCCTCTTATTTTCAGTTCTTTTTCTTTCCGAGTAAATATGGTGGCCTGGCTGACACCCCAACATTTCTTTCAAGTCCTGTCCTTTCCTCGACTGATTATGGACTTCTCTACTTTATGAAAATTTGCTTACATGAAGAACATTTATTAATACACTTTTTTACCTTGAACCACAATGAAGCTCAATTTTTGTGTATATGAAGACTGAATCTGCAGTGCTATCAATGCTATCACCCAATCACCTTCACAGTTGTTACCAGTATACCTCACTGCGGTCTGTAGTCTGGAGTATGGCTGGATGTTTGCAGCAGGGCTTGACGTTAGTCACGCGGAGTCACAGTCTCATAGCTGATGCTGCGTTTAGAGACCATCCTCACTCCACTGGTTACATGTGTTGCTCACATGTCTTCTCACATTATCATGATAATCACAGCTCCAAAAAGATCATGAAATAGTTGGAAAAGGCTATTCCTTTGAATGTGAAATTTGACAAGATAAAGCAAAGGTAGACAAATGTATTAAATATTATTTAATGAAAGGCAATGTCTTATTAGGGTTTGTTCTGATGATATCACTGTCATTTTTCATGTACAGTTGTGACCAAAAGTTTTGAGAACGACCCAGATATTGGTTTTCACAAAGTTTGCTGCTTCAGTGTTTTTAAATCTTTTTGTCAGATGTTTCTATGGTAGACTGAAGTATAATTATAAGCATTTCATAAGTTTCAAAGGCTTTTATTAACAATTACATTAAGTTTATGCAAAGAGTTAATATTTGCAGTGTTGGCCCTTCTTTTTCAAGACCTCTGCAATTCACCCTGGCATGTTGTCAATCAACTTCTGGACCAAATCCTGACTGATGGCAATCCATTCTTGCAGAATCAATGCTTGGAGTTTGTCAGAATTTGTGTTTTTTTTTTGTCCACCCGCCTGTTGAGGATTGACCACAAGTTCTCAATGGGAATAAGATCTGGGGAGTTTCCTGGCCATGGACACAAAATTTCTATGTTTTGTTCCTCAAGCCACTTAGTCATCACTTTTGCCTTATGGCTCGGTGCTCCATCATGCTGGTAAAGGCATTGTTGGTCAACAAACTGTTCTTGGATGGTTGGGAGAAGTTGCTTTTGGAGGATGTTTTTGGTGCCATTCTTAATTCATTGCTGTGTTGAGGCAAAATTGTGAGTAAGCACATCTCTCTTGGCTGAGAAGCAACCCCACACATGAATGGTCTCAGGATCCTTTACTGATGGCATGACACAGGACTGATGGTAGTGCTCATTCTTTTTGCCCAAAACAACCAGAAAGGGGATTCATTAGAGAAAATGACTTTACCCCAGCATCCTCAGCAGTCCAATCCCTGTACCTTTTGCATTATATCAGTCTGTCCCTGATGTTTTTCTTGGCTTCTTTGTTGCCTTTCTTGACACCAGGCCTTCCTCCAAAAGTCTTCGCCTCACTGTGGGTGCAGATGCACTCACACCTGCCTAATGCCATTCCTAAGCAAGCTCTGCACTGGTGGTAACCACAGATGAACCAACTTTAGGAGACGGTCAATGGTGCTTGCTGGGCTTTCTTGGGTACCCTTAAGCTTTCTTCACAACAGCAGTGGAAATTGTTTTTTTGGGATTAAGTTCATTATTAAAATTCTCATTTTCGCAAAGCGTTCGACTCAGTTGATCAAGCTGCCCTGTGGGACACCCTGAGGATTCGCGGGATCCCTTCGAGGTTGCTGGATATCATGGCCGGCCTGTACACTGTGAGTGCTGTGCAGAGTGGAGGCAGGACCTCTGTGTTTTTCCCAGATGATTCTGGGGTTCATCAGGGGTGTGTTCTTGCTCCTACTCTGTTCAATGCTTGTATGGACAGGGTGTTGGGCAAGGTCGTAGGGTCCAGCGGCTGTGGGGCATCTGTTGGTGAAGAAAGGTTCACAGATCTTGACTTTGCTGATGATGCTGTGATCTTCGCGGAGTCAATGGAGGCTCTGATCGGGGCACTTGAGAGACTGAGCGAGGAGTCTGAGTGTCTGAGCTTGTGAGTGTCCTGGATAAAAACCAAGATCCATGCCTTTAATGACCTCTTGGGCACAGCCATCAGCAGTGTGTCTGTTTGTGGAGAGAGTGTTGACTTCATCGAGAGGTTTACTTACCTGGGTAGTGACATTCATGTCTGTGGTGACTCTTCCTATGAAGTCAGTAGACGGATTGGGAAAGCATGGGGGGTCATGAGGTCGCTGGAAAGGGGTGTATGGCGCTCCCGATATCTATGCAAAAGGTCCAAGACTCCGAGTCCTGGTGCTTCCTGTCTTGCTATATGGTTGCGAGACTTGGACACTATCCAGTGACCTGAGACGAAGACTGGACTCCTTTGGTACTGTGTCTCTCTGGAAAATCCTTGGGTACCATTGGTTTGACTTTGTGTCAAATGAGTGGTTGCTCATGGAGTCCCAAATGAGGCACATTACCTGCATTGTGAGGGAGCGTCAGTTACGGCACTACGGCCTTATGGCACATTTCTCCGAGGGTGATCCAGCTCGTAAGATCCTCATTGTTGGGGACCCGAGTGGCTGGACCAGACCAAGGGGTCACCCACGTAACACCTGGCTGCGGCAGATAGAGAGTCATTTCCAGAGGGTGGGACTGGACCGCGTGTCTGCCTGGGGGGGTTACAAACCGAGATCGTTTCGTTGTGTAGTGGGTGCGGCAACGCACTGTACCAGTGGTTGCTCCCCATCTTGACTTGACTTGACTTGTTCATTATCACGGCAAAGAGGGACTTTGCAATTAATTACAATTCATCTGATCACTCTTCATGGCATTCTGGAGTAGATGCAAATCGCCATCATAAAAACTGAGGCAGCAAGGGTTGTGAAAATAAATAGTTGTGTCATTCTCAAAACCTTTGGCCACATCTGTATTTCAGCGTTATTTAGATGAGGGGCATTTTTGTGGCCAAAGAAGGCTTAACTTATGTTCCATGTAGATTAATGATAATTTGCGTTACAAAAATTCATGTTATAAAGAGGTTTTCAGGGACGGTTTAGCTTCATTAGGCAGGGGAAAGCCTTTAATAAGGAAAATATTGTGAAATGGACACAATTTTGACTTTGAGTTTGTAAATTATTTAGTCACCTGTGAGCAGAGTTTGAAGATGATGTCTGTCAGTGTGTATCTGTGAGGGTGTGAGTGCTGTATGTAGACATGCTTACTCAAAACAAATCCCTTAGTCCAATTGAAAAACTTGATAGTAGACTTTATCCTACAAAAATAAGGATCATTTTCTTGTTTGTGATTTGTGCTTAAAATGGAACCTGTTAGAACTGTGAACAAATGTATTGTGCAAGCGGCAGATGTTGTAAATGTCTTTCAATTGGGCGTTAGCAGGAAAATACTTGTGTTGGGGACATTAGCAGAGTCTGCACAGTGAATTTGTTAATATAAAGTTCTTCACATTATGAGAATTAAATCAGAATCAAAGTCAAAAACCTTTTTCTTAGTCTCTTAACACTCTTTTTATGAGTAATCAAAGTGTGAGCGCTTTGTTGTGTGCCACCTTCTTTTATAGTGGAGGCATGCCAATCTCACACACCACACTTACTTACATCACCTTGCTTAGCAATGGATCCTGCTCAATAAAAATGGTGACACCCAAGACAGAATGATAAAAAACAAGAAATAAAATGTAATAAAATATTAGAAAAAAAAATATTGGAAAATAAACACTATTACTGTAATAATGGTAAAAATCAATAATGAAAGTAACTAAAAAATTAATAACATATAAACAGAAGCAACAACAAAAAGTTAATCAACCACATATTGCTGACACCACAACTGGGGGATAATTTTCACATTAAAAAAAAATTGATCTGCTATATTTAACTGCTAAAATCACAATTGTTGGGCTTCTAGCACCACACAATAACAAAATGGATGAAGACTTCAAAACTATCCACATAAAATCAGGCCACAATCCTAACTGACTTGCTCATAAACAGGTCTCACCCCCAGGGAGATTGACCCTGGTAAATTGGGAGCTTCAGCCTACAAGGCCCCAAAGCAGGTGAACTCACAAAAAATGAGTAATGCCCCAAATGAAATGCCAATAAATAAGCCTCATAAGAGAGAGAACCATAAAACTCTAGAGAAGAGTGTTGCAAGGCATCTTCAGAAATGAAGATATTTATTGACAACAAAAAAGAAATAGCAAAAGGCTCAAAAAAAAAAGGAGATGCCTCAAAGGCAATCCAGAGCAAACAAATCCAAATATGCAATCCAGAAAAATAAACCAATAAACAGTGTCATAAACTTGACTCAGAGTCATAGAAAGGTTTGGGGCAGCCACCCGTATAATTGATTTCCTGGATGCAAAGTCTTTCAAATGAATACAGCACTGATGTGCACAAAACCGAGTCCAAAACAGAACTGAGGGAATAGGGAAAAGGTGGAGGCTTTTGAATGGGGGAGACAGGAAGTGAGGTCAAAGGGGTCGGGCTTTTGAGGGTCTTCAACCATAGGCTTGAGCCCGGACAGTGGCATCACAGGGGCCGGAGCCGGCAAGGTCTCCTTCCATAGGCTCGGTCCCGGAAGTGACGTTAAGAGGGCCAGGTGGGATCTCCCATGAATGGTCTACAGGAAAGGGAGAAAAAGAGTCAGTGCACTCTGCCACATCCCGGTCTGATTTGGAATTGCCCTTACTCAAGCCCTTTAGCTTCCTCCCATGCACACGTGTGTGACAACAGAAACAAAAGATCAGAAACCCAGCAAAAGCAATGACATGACACTACTCCCACAGCAGATAATATAATTGCCAATGTGAAATTATGACTGCGATCATATCATTTTAAATAGTATATAATTAGAAATAAAAACAAAATAATATTAAGTATGCTGCAATTCTGACACAGGCCTTAGAAGGATAAATCAAAGTGCAATGAAACAATGGCCTCAACTCAGTGACTTCACCAAAGCCATGGGCACGTGCCTGCACCATAAAACGCTGCACAATAGCTGTGGAGAAGGTAGCAGCCATCTTGTCAGGGACACCTCAGTTTTGACTTGCGTTTTCCTATGTGTGGAGAGCCCTAAGCTGTTCACTTTCTCAAAGGATGCTTAAAAGTAGAGCAGTTCTGTATTTCTCTTTTGTTGTACCCTTTCACTTTCTCTTGTAATACAAATATTGAACTTTAAGAACATGAATGGCTGCAATAACTGAAAAAATGTCATGATGTCTACATGGCAGCGCTACGGCATCGTAGTAAGTAGATCATGGGTTCACATGTGTAGCAGCACTATGAGTGGTGAGAAAAGCACTATATTATTATTATAATTATTATTACATGTGTCTATATTTACACGTTTAGAGTGCTTGACATTTGCTTTTTATTCTACTCTGCTGCACTTGTATGTTCCTGAAATTCTCAAAACCACTGGGTAGGTCATTATATACATTTAAATTGAATTTAATTGTCTGGAGACCTCTAACTGAGGGTAAGTTACGTGCTGTTAATTTTAATAATTAGATTCCCAGTGGTTTGCCCTACCATGATTTGTGGCTGCCATTAAGGGACTTGGTTGAATGTAACTTCTATTCTTTCTGCCCATAATATCTCTTTTCTCAATATTGTCTCTCAAGTCAATCCCCTTCTTTTGTAAGTAGGACTTTCAGCTCTGGATACCCACATTACTTTTTAGAGTATGCTGTGCATGCTGTGCATGCTGTGTTAAGTTCTATCTCATTTCTATATCCACTACAAATCTTCTCCCATTTTCGCTACCTCTCACCTCCCCTTACTCACTCCAAGTATTTTACGACTACTCCTTTTCATTGCTCATGTAGGATTCCTTTATCTGTTTTCTCCTCTGATTTATTTATTCCAATGTCCTCTCATTGCCAGTTCTAAATCTGAAGATCTTCTCTTTGGAGGGTAATGTGTTTAAAAGACTCACTACAATATGGGTAAAAGGAAAAACCTATACTGTGCCTGGGGTTTACGTGCTCACTGTAGCCCATAATCACTCCAATCACTTTCTTAAGTGGTATATTTTGCAGTCTGCCCAGATGTGTCCCTCTGTAGTGTTCATGTACTTTCCATTGGTTTTTCCATTTATCCAAAATGTTGGACCTTCAAATAAAAAGTGTCCACACTGTTTCAGCAGGTTCAGTAACACACAGTTTCAGAAGCTGTACATTTACCACTGACATCTTGGTGGTTTCTCAGATATATTTTTAAACTCATCATTCCACATTTAGAGAACTGCCTTTTAGCCCTATTATGTGGAATAACGTAGATAGATAGATAGATAGATAGATAGATAGATAGATAGATAGATAGATAGATAGATAGATAGATAGATAGATAGATAGATAGATAGATAGATAGATAGATAGATAGATAGATAGATAGATAGATAGATAGATAGATAGTGTAAAGGACAGCCGGGTCCCATGCCCGGCAGGGACGCCTCTGCTACATCTGTTCCGGGGAAGCAGCCATGGACTGTTCAATACCTCCCCCGGGACGCTTGGTGGCAGCCTCCCTGGCAGCCAATGATTCCCCAACCCAGCGCATGGCTCCAGGGGAGATGGAGTCCTCCACAGCCTGGTTGGGGGCTCGGAGGGCCACCAGGGGGAGCTGCGTGGAGTCAGCAGCCTGGCTGGTCATACCTTCAGCCCCACCCGGAAGGGCAATTAGGACCAGGTGGCCAAGCACCTGGACGGCTTCCGGGTGGGATATAAAAAGGGCCAGCCACCACCACTCAGAGAGCCAGAGTTGGGAGGAAGGAGGACGAAGCCTGAGGAGGAGTGGTGGTGCTGAGGTGGATAACGTTAATTGTGAGTGTATTTTGGGACTGTGTTGGGCCTGTGGGACACGGGGAAGGCGTGCCCCATGGCTGAAGATAAATAAAAAGCATTTATTTAAGTGCGTGCCCCTGCCTGAGTCTGTGCCGGGTCGGGCGCTATATAGCGCCTTTTACAATAGATAGATAGATAGATAGATAGATAGATAGATAGATAGATAGATAGATAGATAGATAGATAGATAGATAGATAGATAGATAGATAGATAGATAGATAGATAGATAGATAGATAGATAGATAGATAGATAGATAGATAGTGTAAGATGCTAGGGGTCGCTCTCACCCATTTAACCCCAACAGACAGATACAATGGACACAGTTTAAAAGCACCAAGAAGGTATTTTAATGCTTCTTCTTTGATGATGGTGCCTCCAAAGCATCTGATCCACAATAAACAGGCAATTAAACAGCAAACACAAATACTTATAAATCAAATCTCTCCTCCACACCTCCCAGCAAGCTCTGTCCTACACCTCCCAAATCTAGCTCACCAGCTGGGTTCCCAACAGTCCTTTACATAGTCTTTGACCCAGAAGTGTTTCTGTCCTTCTGATCATGTGACTCATCCACACTTCTGTGTCAGATGGAAAACTCAGGTTTCTTCTTCAGCCCAGAGGTACTTCTGGATTTCCGTCCTCATGACTCACCATCACAAAAATATGGCCTTATCAATCAAAGGTGCAAAGCTGAAGCTACCTATACTCTGCAAGACAGCACTCCTGACCATGGCCACTTGTTGCTCCAACAACTATGTGAGTGCATTAAAAAGAGCAAGAGACAGTTGATTCAGCAGTTATATTTAATTTCCACTTGGTAAAAAATAGTATCTATCTATCTATCTATCTATCTATCTATCTATCTATCTATCTATCTATCTATCTATCTATCTATCTATCTATCTATCTATCTATCTATCTATCTATCTATCTATCTATCTATCTATCTATCTATCTATCTATCTATCTATCTATCTATCTATCTATCTATCTATCTATAAACTTGCCATCCTTTTCTTTCTCCTTACTCTTCATTCCTCTCCTCACAAGCTCTGTTCTCTGCCACCGACTCTGGCTCCTCGACTGGAGTGAGGCGGCCTTTTTTATAATGCACCCGGATGTGCTTCAGGTACACCCTGACCCTCTTCCTGCAGCACTTCCTGATGTGGCGGAACTGCTGCATGGGCACCCGGAAGCACGTCTGGTGTGGCGGAAGTGCTGCAGTCTAAGGCTCCGGGATTATCCAAGCGCCCCCTGGCAGTGGACACGGTCCCCAACAGGATTGAGCATCCAAGCTCCAGTGCTGTGTCCCCGATGCAAACCAGGTGTCCCAGGGAAGGTATTGCTTCTCTGCCAGTGTTTCCACTCTCCAGGTGTCCTGGCCAGGCAAAGGTCCCAGCCATCTGCCACAACACCTTTAAAGCAGGTAAAGTCCATTCTAATACACTGAAATTAATACCATCAGATGCAGAAAGAATTTCCAAACATGCTGTCTGGTTTTTGTTTCCCCTTTCTCCAACTAGAGGTACAAATCACGCCTTTTCCATCATAGCCCATAGCTTTGGTCATCTATACGGGTACACTAGCTGTCTTCTGCAAGCTCACGGTTAGTTAGCAACACACAAGACAGCACGTCTCATGGTTGTGTGAAAGGAATTGAAAGTAAAACTGCTCGGATACTCCTTGGGTTAAAAAACAAACCCTGAAAACTGACACATTTTCAAGGCCTTGAAACGAAGGTGTGCTATGTGACGAGTGCCGCTGTCCCACTGAGGTGGTCTACGGTTCACTCCACCTAGGGAAGATGTGTTCCTACCGCTGCCAGCTACGCAGCTAACCAAAAGATCAGCGATCAGTTCAGATCAAGCTGTTCCTCCCTCCTGAGAGCTCCATCTCCTTGTTGTGTGCTGCACTTTCACAAGCCCAGGAGCTGCGAGTTATTTCAAAATAATTCCACATCGCTGCTCCTTGAACCAGGCCTCCCTCTGCAGTGCACCGTTTGTAAGGAAGAAAGGATGATGAGTGCTCCAAATGTAATTAAAATGTCCCAACTTTCCAACAAGTTTCTTCTAAGTCAGAACAGAAGCCCTCCTAAAGGAAGTACAAAGCCATCTCCAGAGTAAAAGAGAGACGTGGTAAAAAGGAGCAATGATTTCCTTTGTGTCTTCACAATAACAGTCCTTATAAAAAGGGGAGGCAGAGCGTAATTACTAATTCCATTAAACCTGCTTTTGGAGGCAGCTGTAAAAATCGTGAAGAATTATATGTGTCTTTACAATTATTCTTATATTATCATGCTGTGGAGTGGGTTAAAAAAAAAAACAGATTTATGCTGTGAAGTTCTTAAGCATTCCTCTCAGTCTGCACATTTGGGCTCTAGTTTCACAGATCCTGAAGATATTGATTCTGAAATGTAATAGGTGCATTAATCACAGCATGACATGAGCAAAATAGAGGAAGGATTAATAATTACCGCAAATGAGAATTATATTGTCTTGGCTTCATCTGAAAGTGCTGTTAGACGTCTAATCCAGTGACTAAAAAAATAAGATGAGAAAGAGAGAGAGAGAGACAATTCCATTCTCAAAACATGATTGATTTTTCTTTTATTAAACTGTAACACCGTCTTGTTTTGTTTCTAACAATCTGTAAAAAATTGATATTTTCCTTTCATTTGAATGTTATAGTTTAGGAAAATTAGCATGTAGTAAACACAGTGGTTTATTTCCACTTCACAGGAGAACTAATCTACTTAGATATGTTACATCCACTGCAGGGCGCTCAGCCGACCACAGCACAGCCTTTAAGTAGTGTGTCAGTGCCAGACATGGGGTATACTTATATATGCATGGAAAATTCAAGAAAACAGAGTCTCGACTGAATGATAACATGCTCTGGTCTTTTCTCAGTTATCAGAGGAGCAAGACTCTTTAATAACAGAAATACCATTTGTCCTTTGTTTCTTTTAACCAGGTACTTAACATTAGCCCGTGGCCATGTTTGCAGGATTGGGAGCCTTGATTCTTTTTCTTTTTTATTTATTTATTGTTTTTTTATTTTATTGATTTTATTACAATCAAATAGCATTCCATATAAATAACTCAAGTTTTACAAAAAAAGGTTCGAAACAAATCAACCCACATCCCTGAGAAAGAGAGTTAGGCCAGCACAGTAAAACTTAAAGCTAGTAAAAATAAGTAAATACAGTGATCCCTTGCTATATCGCGCTTCGCCTTTCGCGGCTTCACTCTATCGCGGATTTTATATGTAAGCATATTTAAATATATATCGCAGATTTTTTGCTGGTTCGCGGATTTCTGAGGACAATGGGTCTTTTAATTTCTGGTACATGCTTCCTCAGTTGGTTTGCCCAGTTGATTTCATACAAGGAACGCTATTGGCAGATGGCTGAGAAACTACCCAACTTACTTTTCTCTCTCTCTCTCTTGCGCTGACTTTCTCTGATCCTGACGTAGGGGGTGTGAGCAGGGGGGCTGTTCGCACACCTAGACGATACGGACTCTCGTCAAAAAATGCTGAAAGATTATCTTCACGTTGCTATCTTCTGTGCAGCTGCTTCCTGAAGCGACATGCTGCACGGTGCTTCGCATACTTAAAAGCTCGAAGGTCACGTATTGATTTTTGACTGTTTGTTTTTCTCTGTCTCTCTCTATCTCTCTCTCTCTCTCTCTCTCTCTCTCTCTCTCTCTCTCTCTCTCCCTGCTCCGGACGGAGGGTGTGTGAGCTGCCGCCTTCAACAGCTTTGTACTGGTGGTGCTTCGCATACTTAAAAGCCAAACAGCCCTATTGATTTGTTTGCTTTCCTCTGTCTTTCTGACAGTCTCTGCTCCTGATGTGCACTCCTTTGAAGAGGAAGATATGTTTGCATTCTTTTAATTGTGAGACAGAACTGTCATCTCTGTCTTGTCATGGAGCACAGTTTAAACTTTTGAAAAAGAGACAAATGTTTGTTTGCAGTGTTTGAATAACGTTCCTGTCTCTCTACAACCTCCTGTGTTTCTGCGCAAATCTGTGACCCAAGCATGACAATATAAAAATAACCTTCTTATCCATCAGTGCATTTATGGACATGCCCCTCTTTATCTACAGGAACTCCTTACCCCTCATAACTCCTTACGTTCCCTCCGCTCTGTACACACTAACACTCTTCAAGTCCCCAGAACTAAGCTCAGCAGCATGGGTGACAGGGCGTTTTCATCTGTGGCGCCGAGGCTGTGGAATGCCCTCCCTGATTACCTGAGAGCCCCACAGTCGACTGAGGCCTTTAAGCGAAACCTAAAAACTCATCTTTTTAGAAAGTCATTTTGTTAATGTATTTTATAGATTCTTCTGTTTTTTTTATTTATTATTCTATTTTTACTCTGTAGCACTTTGGGATTGCTAAAATATAAAGTGCAATATAAATAAAATTTATTATTATTATTATATAAACATATGGTTTCTACTTCGCGGATTTTCTTATTTCGCGGGTGGCTCTGGAACGCAACCCCCGCGATGGAGGAGGGATTACTGTAGTGTAAAACAAGACAGACACGCATAAAGGGTTGGGGTTTTTAGCCCCGTATACTGAAACACAAAAATCAGGTCAATTGTTTCCAAAAACTCAAAGACATAGAAGGATAGGGAGACAGACAGTTTATAGGATTGGACCGGAAATTAGAACATGGAATGCTGGGTAAAACGTGGTGGTGGATGGGAGGCTGACATCATCAATTGGGGACCAGAGGGAAGAACGGAACCCGGAAGTGTTGCGGCTCTTTGAGTCGTCCGGGCGGTATTACGGCAGCGGTGCCTCGTTCTTTCTGAGGAAATAAAAAGAGAGAAGTTAGTACACTGGCATGACTTGTCGCGGTGCGAATCGGGTCCTTAAGCTGCTCCCCATGTGCTCGTGCGTGACAATAGAAAAATTAATAAATGAATAAAGATAGTAAGGAGTAAAAGAGGGGAGAAAACCTGCTTCCTCAATGTAATGCTTATTCTAAAATGCTACTGATTAGATCAGGGGTGTCGAACTCTGGTCCTGGAGGGCCGCAGTGGCTACAAGTTTTCATTCTAACCATCTTCTTCATTAGTGACCAGTTTTTGCTGCTAATTAACTTCTTTTACTTTAGTTTTAATTCACTTGACTCAGGAGCTTTTGTGGTCTCTTTTTCCTTAATTAGCAGCCAAACAAAACTGAGACACAAAACAAATTGCCATGTGACCAGCTCACCTGTGCCCATCACACAATATCTAATACATAATTCGCCTGCCTCCTCTCTCACTCACTCACTCACTCACTCACATCCGTCTGAAGCCAAATGCACAGTCGCCTTCTGTGCAGCTGCCCGAAAAACCTTACGAGACCGACATCCAACCCCAACATCGCGGCAGGCGGCAGATTTACAGCCGCAAAAATTCAAAGAGAAAGGCGACTTCGATTAAAGCTCTAGAGGCCTGAAAGGCGATTTCGACTACAGCTCGAGGCCTAATTATGCATTCTGATTCAATTGTGCATTCATTCAGTACACCTATATCAGGTTTGTGGTGCTTATACTTATTACTATTCCATATTGTACTGGAACATTCATCATTCAATATTATACTATAGGCCTGGAAAATTCATCAACTAACAGTACAAGCCTGTACAGTAATGAGTAAAGCGGACTACAATCATTACAAAACAACTTCTTCGTTACTTATCATTTGTTCTTCATACACTGCTAACACAAACCCGTGCCCATTTCATCTTACGTTGTCGAAACGGGCTCTTTGTCTAATCTGAAAATAAAGAAAGGTGATGGTCTTGGTAAGGTGGATCTCTCAAGACACCAAAACATTTTGATGATATTCTTAGGAAAACAGAAAAATCAACAGTTTTGGAAAATGTCTGCTTTGGCAGAATAAGAGCGGCAACAAGCCATGGAATTAAATAACGGGTTTAATTAACAGCAAGAATCGCCTTTTAATTAAGAGATTGGTTGGAGTTTGAAATCCCAGTTTAGCGTGTCATCTGTTGGCACATTTCACATCTCATTTCTGTTTGGCTGTCATTTAATGAAGAAACAAATCAATTTAGAGGACTGAATCCTTAAAAACAGGGCTATAGAAATTAGTGGAAAAGGAGTTATTAGCAGTGAAAACTGATCACTGATTAAGAAATGGGTTAGAATGAAAATCTGCAGCCACTGTGTCCCTCCAGGCCCAGAGTTTGACACCCCTGGATTAGATCCTGCCAGGTTTTGAAAAAGTTTTGTACAGATCCTCTAAGTGTGAATTTGATTTTTTCCAGTTTCAAATTGTTACCCACTAACTTAGAGTAGGTGGATTAGGATTCCTCCAGTTGATCAAGATAAGTCTACGTACCAATAGTGAAGTAAAGGCAACTACAGTTTGTTTGTCTTTCTCCACTTTAAGCCCATCTGGATGTACCCCCAAACCAGCTGTTAAAGGGTTAGGAGGGATTGTGACCCCAAGGCTGTTTGAAAGACATTTAAAGACTTTGGTCTAGAATGATGTTAATTTGGGGCAGGCCCAAAACATGCGGCCCAGTGAATCTCTTGAGCAGTGTTCTTTCTTTGGAGGTGCCGAAGCTGGCAATCCTTTATAATGATGCTTTGGGATCATGACTGAGAGAGGCAATACTATATTTCCAGGTCTTGATCCCACTGGGCTTGGCAGAAGACAGAAGACATGCTTTGAGGTATTTGGAGTACCTCGTCTTTTCCCAACGTACATACATACAGACCTGTCGATATGAGAGATAACACTTCCGTGGATGTGTTTGTGTTGTGTGCGATGCTGCAGTGAATGTGACGCTTCAGGATCGATGTGTGGGATCAGAAAGAGAGGCCATCGCCTCCTGTGGCACTATTGAATATGGCGGTGTTTTCAAATAATATTTTTATAACATGATGAAACAACAATATAAGAAATGACTGTCAATTTCATCCATCCATCCATTTTCCAACCAGCGGAATCCTAACTACAGGGTCACAGGGGTCTGCTGGAGCCAATCCCAGCCAACACAGGGCACAAGGCAGGAACCAATCCTGTGCAGGGCGCCAACCCACTGCAGGACACACACACTAGGGACAATTTAGAATCGCCAATCCACCTAACCAGCATGTCTTTGGACTGTGGGAGGAAACCGGAGAACACCCACGCAGACACGGGGAGAACATGCAAACTCCACGCAGGGAGGACCTGGGAAGCGAACCCGGGTCTCCTTACTGCGAGGTAGCAGCGCTACCACTGCACCACCATACCACCCCTGTCAATTTCATTAGAAATTATATACACATCCGGTTCCCTATTTATTTTCTAATTTCATAAACTGTGAGAAATATGTTCATTTTAGAAGTTTAAAATTGCACAGATTGCACAGTTTCATGAAAACATGAACGTCTGAGAATCAAATCTGTGCATATACACTTTGAAATTGCATGTCAATGCATGAAACTGTGGTTCATTTTTCTGATTTTCATATATTGTACAGTGGTGCCTCAGACTTTGAATGATTCTAACTTCGAATGTTCCAGATTTTGAATGCTAAATTCAAGTTTGAGCAATGCTTGTACATTTATACTGTGTGCACAGCGAAAAAATGCAGCAACAGATGGCACTTACGCAACAAGCATTAACGTCATCTGTTTGTGTGCCCAAGTCATCTCTCGCTATCCCTGTCAAAGCGTCTCTTGCATTACACTTGTGTGTTTACAGTGCTTTTTTTTGCTTTATTTTTGGTGTGTTTGGTTATACTGTATATAACCTTTATCTATTAACCATGGCATCCAAGAAGAGTGTGGAAGCAACAAAGCCTAAGAGGAACTCTGTAGTGTTGACGATTTACCATGAAGTATAGTTATGTAGCGTGTTTCTGTGACTCCCCTTCCAAACAGTAACCTTTCTCTTCCTCTCTACCAGCGACACGGGACATCACAAACTCCTCACTAACGTACAGCTAGTGCAATTTTTATTTCATTATACAGTATTTGCATGTTTTATTTATTGTTTTCGTGTTTTAATTTATTATTTAGGGCATTTAGATGTGTTACTTTTACCTTAAATTGTGTGTATTTGCTGTTTAAGTTTATCAAAATGGGCACTGTTTAGGGTCTGGGAATGGATTCATTCACATTCCATTATTTCTAAAGGGAAAAATTGATTTGGACTTCCAACAATTCAAATGGCCTCCTGAATCAAATTAAGTTTAAAGTACGAGGAATCACTATATTGTATATAAAACTGACTATGTTATCTACTAAAATTGTATTAACTTTTGGAATGTCATTAGATAGATAGATAGATAGATAGATAGATAGATAGATAGATAGATAGATAGATAGATAGATAGATAGATAGATAGATAGATAGATAGATAGATAGATAGATAGATAGATAGATAGATAGATAGATAGATAGATACTTTATTAATCCCAAGGAGAAATTCACATACTCGAGCATTAAGATGCCAATTACCATTATGTTAGATACCTCTTAACACTAGAATCCCTGAAGCCTACGAAAAAACTCGTAATCTCGGCCCACCTTAAATCTGTTCGCACCTCTCCATCAGTGTCTTTTATTTTGTAAATTTGTTGATCAGCTCAAGCAGCAAGCAACCTGCTATCCCATTCTCCCCACAGCTGGAACTCATCTCGGGTAAAAAAGCTTTCCCAGCACAAGTCTACTTTATCTGCATGTAAGGTTCTAAGAATGTACCTTAACATTGGAAAGTCTTTGATCTAGCAGTCAGCAATCTTTTTTAAGGCTAAAGGATTACAGACACTTCCCTGCCTGATTTTAAAAATATAATAAATGATTTTTTAGAAAATTTAAAGAAATGATTCAAGAATTTCAGGTTTCCAACTTTATCTTGTTTTGGTTTAATACTTTTAATGAAACTTTGCCTGATGATTTGCATCCTGCCAGTTTACCAATGTTGACACCTCACCATTTATTTATTTATTTTATTCACTTGCATTGGCCATCTGCTAGAGATGTCTCTTCAGTATCAGCTTTTAAATCGCGACTGAAGACTCATTACTTTAGTTTAGCACACCCTGATTAGAGCTGCTGATTAGCCATGTATGAAGTATCTCTATATTGCTAAAAGAACAGTGCGTAGAGAGCTTCATGGAATGGGTTTCCACGGCAGAGCAGCTGCATCCAAGACTGCAAAGAGTTGGATGCAGTGGTGTAAAGCCCACCGCCACTGAACTCTAGAGCAGTGGAGATGAGTCCTCTGGAGTGACGAATCTGGCAATCTGATGCATGAGTCTGGGTTTGGCAGTTGCCTGGAGAACGGTACTTGCCCAACTGCATTGGACCAAGTGTAAAGTTTGGTGGAGAGGGGTTATGGTGTCGGGTTGCTTTTAAGGAGTTGGGCTTGGCCCCTTAGTTCCAGTGAAAGGAACTCTTAATGCTTCAACATACAAAGCCATTTTGGACAATTTCATGCTCCCAACTTGGTGTGAACAGCTTGGGGATGACAACATGACTGCCCACGAGTGCACAAAACAAGGTCTATAAAGAAATGGATGAGTGAGCTTGGTGTGAAGGAACTTGACTGGCCTGCTCAGAGCCCTGCCCTCAATCCGACAGAACACCTTAGAGTGGAGACTGCGAGCGAGCCAGGCCTTCACGTCCAACATCAGTGCCTGACTTCACAAATGCTCTCCTGAAAGAATGGTCAAAAATTCCCATAAACACACTCCTAGACCTTGTGAAAAGCCTTCCCAGAAGAGTTAAAGCTGTTATAGCTGAAAAGGGTGGGCAAACTCCATATTAAAGCCTACATATAAAGAATGGGATTTCATTAAACTTCATGTGTGTTCAATGGCAGGCGTCCCAATACTTTTAACAATACAGTACATGCTTTGGAGGCTTGGAATCAATGGATGTAAAGATTCTTTTGTCATATTAGACGACCAAGTATTGACTCGACTGCAGAATACCCAGGAGTGGGTGAGTGATCAGTAGACCAAGGTCTCTGGAACTCTACCTGTGTCTGACTTTGCCTATCATAATTGACTGTAGAACCTCCAGAGGAATGCTGCTGACTGGAGTTTTGTTTTCTTCACCTGCGCTGTCAACTTGATACAGTTCATCAATTAATTAATGGAAAGAGAGTTGAAGCAGTGCCTATTTGGACTGCAACTTCCAGAAACCTCAGGAGTATTGCGCCAATGGGAAAATGTGTATTTGCATAGGTGTTACTATGAAGAAACGTGACAAGGTGCTTTTAAAATGGAGCCGTAAGACACTGGATAAGGATCTCAAACATCTATGTTTATTTGTTAAAATATTTCACTCTTATTTGGATTACAACAACCATACTGGAATATGTTTTTTCTGGATTTATGTGCTTATCCTATGCCTGCTAGCGCATGTGATTTCATCTTGGTTGGACATGTCTTCATCTGGGGAACACCCCGAATTACTTCAAATCACGCATCAACTGGAACCTGACAGGGCCGTCTTAATGGCAATATAACATCAAAGCAGTGCAATGACGCCCCTACCTACACCACCACTCAGGAAGTCACAACATACTTAAATTAGCATGGGGCCACGGGCAACTGCCTATATGAGGATGGCCCTGGAATATGGTCGGACAAAACTTTACATCTAATTCATAGGGCTGTTCGCAGAGGTTTTTCACTCCACTCCCCATCATCGTCTGCATCTGCTGCATTTGACCAGTTTGGACCAGTTACCATTTTGTGCTCAGTGTTTTTTCATTTTGTTCAGCATTAATTTAACAAACTGGGCGGGGGTTTTGTGGTCACATTGTTTCTTTAATAATTGCTCTTTGTTGTCTTTATTTGCTTAATATATTCTTTATTGTCAATTAATTTGAGTCGCTTTATTACGTGTCTCTGTGTGTGAACGTGTGCAAGCTGGGTTAATACTGGGTGTGTTCCGGGTTCCTCAAAATAAACAAAACAAATCACCATTTTGGGACAGCGTGAATCCAAGCATCTGTTTCTACATTCCCCTTTTGTATTATTAATATGATGCCTTTGACAGAAGGCCTCAAACCTCACAGGCTTACCACTGTTTTTAAGGTAATGTACCATATAACTTCAACCCACCTTCTTTTCTACATTGATAACCTCAGGCAATTAAGTGTAGTAAAAGACAAGCAGGAGTTAAGTTACACTTTAAATAATGTATTATTGCTAATATTCATAAATAATAACAATAAGCAAAGTACAAGTGGATATTGGCAACCATACAACCTGATAAATGCTGATGTGTAGTTTCAGGTGGCACAAAGACTTGTTAGTTACTTAAAATGTCTCTAGTTAAGTCCTCATTTTTTGTCAGCTTTCTTCAGAACCTATTGAGCATGCCTTTCTCAATATGGCTACTGAGCTGTGCTCTTCATTGTGTTGTCCTTTTCAGTTCATGGTGTTGTGATATAGCGGGTTCACGGCTTAGTAGAAAAGGCCAGTTTTAAATAAATAATGTGGCGGGAGCGGTTCTTGGACAGGAAAAAGTGCTCAAGGGACCTATCGTGCCCTTTGAATGGGATAGTGGATACAATCATGGAGGAGTCCGCTCTAGGGATCTGAGGTACGACTACGAGTGCGAGAAAGAAGACAGGAGGGCAACCAACCCTGAACGGTCTTGCAGACGCCGACGGAGGCAGCCAAGACGGGTGTCAGTAGTGTGAGGACCATGGCGGCTGATGTCTCTCCCGCTGAACGTGCCTTTGGTGAGCTGGAGAGACTGGGAAGGAGCTGTGCTTGGATGGTGTGGGCCCAATGACTGCTGCAGGTTTTTATTCTCATGTTTTAGCCTGGTTTTAAACGTTTGGGATTTGAATCTTTTTATGGATTATTTATTTAATGACGTTTTAATCACTGCACCGTTTCTGACACTGGTTTTGTTCTTTTAATAAAAGTACTTTGCACCTTTCTGCACCATCCCCTTGCTTCGTTGTATCCTCACTGAACAGCTCATCTGGTTACATTACCGACAGTGTCAGGTTCAACACCTCCTGGAAGCCAGATGGGAGCATGAAGCGGAAACCAGCATCGTCAGAGGTGTGCGAGATGCTCTTTCATCTGCTGTTTGTAAGAGAGAGGTAAAAAGATCTAGGGAGGGGTAAAGCAAGCAAATTTATAGATTCTCTGTCCAACCCTTACAGCCAATAGGGCATCATGGTACTTAAATGCTTCTGATACAAGCCAATTCCCAACAGACCATTGGGGCTAGAATACCTTCATACCTGCCCCCAAAACCATTTGTTAAGATGAAGTTTGCCAGCTAGGTAGTTTGGCTTTCCATTCGGGGGTTGACTGAGAGAGTCCTGAAGAGAATCACTGGCCAAACTGGTTTGAGGCACTTCCCCCAACCCTGTTGTAAAATTACAAACACTCATTCCTAAAAGGGGAGAAGGGGTTCCTAACCATCAAACCATTGCTGTTATTGTCAATAATATAACACTAATATTACATTGCTTTGTTGAAGTTACAAATAAAGACATACAAAATATTTATCAATTTACCGTATATACTTGCGGATAAGTTCTCCCGTGGATAAGTCGGGACTTGATTTTACTGTATATTTTCTGGGCGAGGAGGAGTATTGTATTATTGCGAGAGAACTGTTTATATGAGTGTAGAGTGGAGGGTGCTTTGTGCACTGTACAATAGTAAAATAAATAGTTATTGTACTTTCACCTGGTGTTCAGAGTGGTACCTGAGGGTTCAAGAGGTGGACAAAGACATCTACTGCGACAATCTTTATTGTAAGAGCATCCATTATCTATGATGGAGCATTCGATCAGAAGAAAATATGAAGCTGGGTTAAAATTAAACATCGCTGCAGTAGTGAAAGAAATTGGTAATTGCGCGGCTGCAACAAAAGCTGATGCGTCTGAGAAACTGATGCAAGATTGGAGGAAGCAAAAAGATGTAAAAAAAAAAATTCAAGTGTTGCATTTTTGAACAGACATATAAGTCGGGGTTTGATTTTATGATTGATTTTTCAGGTTTCAAAACCCCAACTTATATGTGAGTATACTAGGTATATGCAAAATTTCACACCACAACAGCATTTTGCAGTCACTACCTAGTGGTGGACTTCATTTCTTTCAATCAGTTTCAAACTACTTGGAGTCTTTATGTACTCATTATGTTATTAGTAAAGTTTTTCATTTTCAGTTTACCTGAGAACTTGTCACCGTGCTCTGCGCTTAAAGAGCACTATACCAAAATAAACAGAATTTAGTTGAATTGAATCAAAAGGTTAACCCTTTAACCGCCAACTCCCTAAATATTCCCCACGCCAGGCGAAATGTGAACAATTTTCGTTTTTTTACTTTTTTACATTTTTTTTACATTTTTTACATTTATTCAAGCAGTATTGACCACTAAATGTTGTGCAAGTTCTAGAAATGGGCAAACACATAATAAAACACAAAATGTACCTTTTCTCAGGCTTCTGGATTTATTGTCAACTACAAAAACGGAACAGTCAAAAGTAATTCAAAAGTCAAAAGTAGTTCAGTCAATCATAGTTTCATTCCCAGTATTTGAGTTTGCTGTGCCACAGGCCAAAGCAGGGAACTGCACAAAGTCCTGGATTGCTGGGACACTTTGAGCAGAAGGTCTTGACGTCTCTACGCTGACCCTTCTTTGAACAGACATGACAGCGTTTTTCTGAAAGTCCAAAGTCCTTACATTCATCTGGCAACACTGCTGAAATACTACTCATAGGATCCTCTTTGCCAGTGTATACATGAAATCTATAAATGTAACCTGAATTCTCAGCTAAGCAAAACATCTTGATACCAAACCGTGCCCTTTTCAATGGTAGATACTGTCGAAACTGTAAGCGGCCCTTCCACGACAATAAACTTTCATCAACTGCAACTGACGGTCCTGGCATGTAGGGCAACTGAAATGCTTCAAATAAATGATCAATCAAAGGACGTAGCTTGAACAAGTGGTCGCGGTTTGGATCTTTCTTATCTGGCTCGTTTCTGTTGTCATTCAAATGAAAGAATTTCAGCAGCAAAGAGAATCGGTTACGTGTCATGACAGCTGCAAAAATAGGTGTTGCATACATAGGATCTGTAGACCAGTACATCTCAATATCTGGTTTTCTGATTATTCCCATCAACATCAAAATCCCAATGAATTTTTTCATTTCGTTTTCATCAGTGTCAAACCAAGCACGAACACGGGAATGAGGAGGTAAATTGGGATTTTTCTCAATAAACTGTTCTGCATACAGATTTGTCTGATGAACAAAATGTCTGATCAAATCAGGTGACACAAACAGCTCATAAAACTGCTCAGCAGTGTAATTGTTTACATCAACAATAAAGCCACACGTTCCCTCAAACGAATGCAGAAAAGGTAGTTCACCACGGGCAGCAGCCCAGTTGAGATGCTGGGGATACACCCACTCAGCGCCGTCATCCGATGCGTCTTCATTCACAGTATCATGCAGCGCACGTTACTGCTCATCACTGTCGCTAAAATCTTCTTCAGAACTGCTACAATCATGATCAGAACTGTCCAAAATCGCCTGCAAAGCCTCACTTGAAGTCAGTTTACGTTTCGCCATATTCACAGCTTTCACTTTCGAATCACATCACGTGATCGGCCAATACAAGCGCAGAGTTGTCGAAATACAATGTAGTAATAATACCCACGCCAAACCGTCAGTTATACTAATTGCCAGGCATTCATATAACCACAGGCAAATGTGCCGGATAATTCCGGCAGTATGGCGTTAGCAATAAAACAACGGTGCCAGATATATCCGGCAGAGGGCGGTTAAGGGGTTAAGGAAGAACAAGCTTATTATGAATTAGTGGTTACTGGCAATGCTTCTTAAAATTTGCTGTAAAATGAGGAGGTTGAATTCATGTGACACAATAAGAAAATATAAGCAGAAACTTGTTGCATCAAGTCAACCCAGCTACACTCCTTTAACATGACGTCAACAGAAACCAATACAGATAAGTTAATCTCATCGCTCAATAAAATCACAGCTATAAAAGATGTCTTTAGTTTGAAGTGTCTAGAGATGCTAGGGAAAACTTAAGTTCTTTTGAGAGGCAGAACTGTGCAACCTCAAATTTCCATGCCCAGTTATAAGCATTTGTAATACTGTCAGAGGAAGCAGAACTTAATGCTGGAACAGCCTTTTATTGACAAATTATGTCTGACAGCTTCTTTGAATGTGTCCCTGGATAAAGTATTTGGCAATATTTTTGAGTCTAGTGAATAAAATCCATTGGTTTCCTGTTATTTATTCTGGCAAAATGCCAAACTGACAATCACCGTCAGTGCTTAGCTAAAGGATATTATTTCTATTTACTAGAATCCTCCTCCTCCTCCTACACCTCGCTCTAAAATGTCCCGAGGTTGGTTCCCTAGCTTCAATAGTATACCTTTACTGCGAGCTAGCCTTTAAAAAACAAGGTGTGAGTCTTGTAGAAACTTTTCAGACTGATCCACTGATAAATCAAACCTGATTAATCCAATTCAGGGTCATGGAGGCCTGAGCCAATCCTGGCAGTAGAGCATGGAAGGAAGAGAACCCTCAACAGGTTGCCCACTGACCTTAACCCTAATGCACACACCCAAGGAAGGCCAATTTGGAGTCACCATTTAACCCCAGCCTTCATGTCTATGGGGATTTATAAGGAAAAGCCAAGATGATATTTTCCACATACGCAATGACTGGGTGAAGGATCTACAGTACATCAAGCAAAACTCCTAACCACGATACTACTCTTTTATTGTTCGTATAGCAGTGTTAATGTTTCTGATGTGTCATGTCTTGGAATGACAAATGCAATGCACTTTGTTACTGAAAATGTTTTTGATATACCATCTTTCAGAAAGATAGGGAACTACCAACTGACGGACACACAGACAGACACACAGACACTTATCATTTTATTTAGGTGGTTGCTTTACTCTTAACTGTTTTTAGATGTTTCTTTTTATCACCGCCTGTTTTTAACCATGGTGCAGCTCTCTGTCTCTCTTCATACTATTTAATGGGTGGGCAGGCAAAACAACTGCAAACACAAAATAGTTATAAAGGATAGAAACATGGCCCAAAAAGGCCTGAGAAGAAAGAAAGAGAATGTATTAGCAATAATGCCACATGTCATCATGCAGTATGGATGAAAGGATGGTGACTTCTACTGGTGTATTGTACACTGTAGAAGAGCTTTAGAAAAGGGAAATGGAAAACACAGAAGAAGGTAAGGCCTGAAAGGAAAGACATAACTTTGTTCCAATTGTCTTCCAGCCAGGGCTGCTTCCCTGGCTTGTATTTATTTAGCCGCGTTTCATTTGCAGTAATGCGAGAAACAGAAGCAACACCTCTGAAAAGTCAACAAAACACAAAGGCAAATTGTCTGTGTTACCACTGAGTGATTTTATGTGATAACAGTTTGTTTTTATTGCCTGAAATTAAAAATGGCGACTGATATGATGGGTGTTGGCTCTGTTATTTCAATTGTGTCTACAATCGCTGTGTTCGTTTTTAATTGGAAGTGCATTCGAGTGAATAAAATTAAGGGATGACGACCACGTATTAGGAATTTCTTTGAAATCGTCTGCAGTGATTGTACTGAGGATCTGTGGGCACAAAACTTTAGGATGAGCAGCTCAACATTCATGAAACTATGAAGCACAATAGGTCCTCTTGTATCCCCTGCTGTAGCATACGTGAGGGAGCTAGAGAAGCACAAAGCCATCAAGTTTTATAAATTGGTTACGTGGGTGGAGTACAGGATTGTTGCCGAGACTCATGTGACCTAAAAGAGAAAAAAAAAGTGTTTCCATTGCAGTTTTGCAAATTATCGCTTTGTCAAATTACCTGAAAAACCACCTCAACCGAGCATATAAACTGTTGTTTGTGATTATTGAGAGTTTTTTTCGAAATTCACACATTTCCATTACCATTTTTTTGTTTCTCGATTTCAAAATGCACCTTAAGGAGGTTAATTGAAATATCGCTTTGTTGTTGTTGTTATTTTTTATTATTATTTTTCATGTTTTTGTGTGATTTGTGTCATGTTTGTTTATGGTTTACTCATTATGTGTCGTCACTTTAACTGTGTATTCATTCCCTGCATTCTGGGGGAGCTATTCCAGAGGCAGGTCCACCCTGACTACTGCTGAGACTCTCCTCTGAGCCATGAAACAGACCTCAGCAGTGGTGAATTGTGCTTGTAGTGCAGTCTTTTTGGAAGTATGGTTTGTCTCGAATGTCCCTGTTTTCTGGTATATTTCCTTTGTGCTTGGTTTCTACTTTCAGACTGTGATATTTGGACTCATCTCCATTGGATTATCTTTCTAGCAACTGCATTTTGCTTTTTTTGTTCCATTTCCTGTTTTGCTAATAATTATTTCACTCTATTATATAAAAAAATCTTGAGACGAGACAAGACTTTTTAAGAGAGATAATTTCACGTCCCGCGAGACAAGACTTTGTGCCAAGAGATGAATTGAAAACCTAGCAGAGTAGGTTAGAGATTATGAAAGTACTAAAATTCAAAAGTCTCAAAAAACTGATAGTAAAGATCACATTAGTGCTAACAAACGGAAATTATTACTCGGTGAAATAACGGAACAGTGAAAAGAGATCAAATATATGGACATAGGTGATATGACAGAGCTACTACAAGTTTAATTTCAAAGAAACCACAATTCAGCCAGGTTTATATTTATGATCACGGAGAAGCGATGCAACACAGAATGGAAAGAGTTAAACAATCGGACGTATTAGAAATTCTACAGCCAATAATGGATACAAATCCATACATTCAAAAGTATCAGACTCTACATGAAATTTATCTGAAAAACACAGACAAAGAAGTTTTCTTGGATTTCTTTATAAATCCGAAAGACCACGCTCAGATATATAATAAACCAACATGTGACGAACTGTCAGCCCTAATAGCTTCAAAAGATGAAGATATCAAAGACAGAGTTGATATTCATGTTTATCCAAAAGCACAGCATGATTCATCGCAAGCGTCAGATCCGGGAAATGACTAACACGTAGGGCCCACACGGGGGTTGGCAACCAAAGCAAGCAGGGGGCAGAGCTCCCTAGTTCATTTATGAAGAATTTTGGTAAGAGCCAGAGTTTGACAGTTCTCTCCCTTACAAGGCATTTTTGTAAAGTTTATCATTTTCCTTTTATTTTGAACTTTTAAAGAAATCTCTCCCTGTTAGTTCTGTTTAGGCCACAACTGGATGATAACAGTTTGGGGACTTGCACCCTTGAGGTAAACCTCTGCTGCATAGACCAGTTAAGGGCCTGGCTGTTATATATCAGGTTGAGGTTTGTGTGTGTTTTATGTCTTTTTGTTGTTATTCTTTATTTGGAGTTATTACTTCTCATGTCTTTATGTTATTTCTGTTAGTTTTATATGCAATATGATAACTGTGTTGAGTCCCATGAAATATAGCTCTGTTCTCTGTTCATTTGTGGGTGGAGCCTTAAGAGGCGGAGCCACCCTGACATTACTGCTGCTGGATCCTCCCTTTGGCTTGATAAGTAGCCCAGAGGACAGGCGTTAGCAGTGGTGTGTTGTATTATGAAGGTGTTTCTAGTAAGTATGTTTTTTGTGCATTTTTTCTGGCTTTTTTTATTTTATTGATTTTATTGAAATCAAATAACATTCCATACAAATAAGTCAAGTTTTATAAAAATAGGTTTGAAACAAATCAACCCCCACCCATGAGAAATAGAGCTAGGTGAGCAGAGTAAAACTTTAAGCTAGTAAAAATAAGTAAATAGATTCATTAATAAATGAATAAAGATAAATAGAGTAAAAAAAGGGGATAGAGAATCTGCTTCCTCAATTTAAATGCTTATTCTAAAATGTTATTGATTAGATCCTGCCAGGTTTTAAAAAAGTTTTGCATAGATCCTCTAATTTAGAATTAGATTTTTTTCCAAATTCAAATAGTATATAACATCAGTTACCCACTGACTTAGAATTGGTGAGATAGGATTCTTCAAGTTGAGCAAGATAAGTCTATGTGCCAATAGTGTAGTAAAGGCAATTACAGTTTGTTTGTCCTTCTCCACTTTAAGCCCCTCTGTGAGCCCACCAAACACAGCTGTTAGTGGATTAGGAGGGATTCGGACATCAAGGCTGTCTGATAGACATTTAAAGATTTTGGTCCACAATGCTGTTAATTTGGTGCAGGCCCAAAACATGTGGCCCAGTGAGGTTGGAACTTGATTGCAACGTTTGCAGGTTGCAAAACATTTGGACAATTTTAAACGAGAGAGATGTGCTTGATATATAATTTTGAGTTGAATAATTCTATGCTTTGTGCATATGGAGCTTGAGTGAATTCTCTGCACTGGTACCTTCCACTCCTTTCCTGAGATGTTGAGTGAGAGATCCTTTTCTCACTGTACCCTTGGATCTTTGAAAGGGAGGGACTGTAAAATGATTTTATATATTACAGAAATGCTGTCTGAGTCCTCAAGACTGATCAATATTTTTTTCTGGCATAGAGGTAAGTGGGAGGTGAGGAAAATTGGGCAGGTTTAGTTTAACAACAACAATAACATTTATTTATATAGCACATTTTCATACAAAAAAGTAGCTCAAAGTGCTTTACATAATGAAAAAAATAAAAATAAAAGACAAAATAAGAAATTAAAATAAGACAACATTAGTTAACATAGCATAAGAGTAAGGTCTGATGGCCAGGGAGGACAGAAAAAACAAAAAAAAAAACTCCAGACGACTGGAGAAAAAAATAAAATCTGTAGGGGTTCCACGCCACGAGACCACCCAGTCCCCTCTGGGCATTCTACCTAACATAAATGAAATAGTCCTCTTTGTATTTAGGTATTTAGGGTTCTCATGGAAGGACTTGATGATGATGGTCATGCAGACTTCTGGTTTTAATCCATCACTGTTGGAACATCACGGTGCTTTGAGTAGATGGTGGTGGCGCAACCACCAAAAGGACACCGGAAAAAGAGACAGAAGAGAGATTAGGGGTTAGTACAGATTTTAGAGCCACCATGAATAGTTATTATAATGAATTGGATATACAGAGTATCAGGGTTAAATTACAGTGAAGTTATGAGAAGGTCATGTTAAAATAATATGTTTTAAGCAGTTTTTTGAAGTGCTCCACTGTATTAGCCTGGTGAATTCCTATTGGTAGGCTATTCCAGAGTTTAGGTGCATAACAGCAGAAGCCCGCCTCACCACTTCTTTTAAGTTTTGCTCTTGGAATTCTAAGGAAACACTCATTTGAGGATCTGAGGTTACGATTTGGAATATAAGATGTCAGACATTCCGATATATAAGATGGGGTGAGATTATTTAAGGCTTTATAAACCATAAACAGAATTTTAAAGTCAATCCTGAATGACACAGGTAACCAGTGTAGTAACATCAAAACTGGAGAAATGTGCTTGGATTTGCTTTTCCTGGTTAGGATTCTAGCAGATACATTCTGCACTAGTTGCAAACGATTTATGTCTTTTTTGGGTATTCCTGAGAGGATTGCGTTACAGTAATGTAGTCGACTGAAAACAAACGTGTGAACTAATTTCTCACAATCTTTCAATAATATAAGAGGTCTAACTTTTGCTATGTTTCTTAAGTGAAAAAATGCTGTCTTAGTGGTCTGATTAATATGCAATTTAAAATTCAGATTACAGTCAACAGTTACCCCTAAGCTTGTTACCTCCGTTTTGACTTTTAATCCTAATGTATCCAGTTTATTTCTAATAGCCTCATTGTATCCATTTATTGCCAATCACTAAGATTTCAGTTTTCTCTTTATTTAGCTTGAGAAAGTTACTATTCATCCATTCAGAAATATAAGTCAGACATTGTGTTAGTGAATCAAGAGAATCAGGGTCATCAGGTGCTATTGATAAATACAGCTGTGTGTCATCAGCATAGCTGTGGTAGCTCACGTTGTGCCCTGAGATAATCTGACCTAACGGAAGCATGTAGATTGAGAAGAGCAGCAGACCCAGGATAGAGCCTTGTGGAACACCATATAGGATATCATGTGTCTTTGAGTTGTAATTACCACAACTAACAAAGGATTTTCTCCCTGCCAGGTAGGATTCAAACCAATTTAAAACACTGCCAGAGAGGCCCACCCATTGACTAAGGTGATTTCTAAGAATATTATGATCAATGGTGTCAAATGCAGCACTCAGATCTAAGAGGATGAGAACAGATAAATGGCCTCTGTCTGCATTTACCCGCAAGTCATTTACTACTTTAACAAGTGCAGTTTCTGTGCTGTGTTTTGTTCTAAAACCTGACTGAAATTTATCAAGAATTTCAAAGAATTACAAAGTTTGTAATTTTCTGGCTTTTCTGATTGTTTCTGCTCTGTCTTTGGTTTTTATGGATTATGCATTGGGACTATTTGGGTTTGCCATGGGTTGCCTTTTTCAAAACCAGCTGCTCAGGCTTTAGCCTGATGGTAGTTTTCTGGTACAAGCTGGTCTGAAGTGAGCCTCTTCTGGGTTGGCCTGCAAAGGTTCCAGCTTGCCTTTTGTGGAGCTTTATGGAGGCCTCATCTGCTATGTTATAGAATTCCATATCATAAGAATGGCCTACTTTTTTGTGACTTTTTGGAGGCCTAATATTCCTTCTGCTACAATATGTTCGTGGATTCAGCCCTCAACCCCTAATGCAACTGTAGAAAGGAATCTGTCTGACTTTAGAAAGAGAAATTAAGAAAAATAGGATAAGAACACAGAGGTTAAAAGAACTCAAGGCTGAGAAATGGTAGAAAAGGTTCAGAGCAGTTAGCAAATGGACCATGCTTCTCATTTCAAGAAGACAGGTGACTTCAAAGGTGGCCTTTGTAATGTAGGGGCTTAATGGGCCACAAATACTAGAAACCATTAAAGGAAGAAGTTCTGGCCTTTGGATTGGTTCAGTTATGATTTGGTTTCAAATTTATTTAATTTCGCTCTTTTTTTTCCTTTGTTCTTGTTATAGTTTTTGGGTACTGAAATATTTTTAATTTGTAATATGTTTAAAAATGGATGAAATTAAATCAAGTTTTTTATTTCTTTTCTTGGATGCCTCTAGTTTATAGGTTTTTTTTTGTGTGCTATTGTTAGAGCGGTTGCCATGCAGGACAACTGGAGGTCACAACCTCTGATGTTATCAGGCAAACTGTATAAAGATCAGCACCACTCACAGTGAGTTGTCAGAGACTGGATATTTCCTTGCAAATAATGTGCATGATTTTCTTTCTGCGTAGATTCCTGACAAAAGAACTTTGGCTTCAACTTATAAAAAGCTTGAGCTCCTTTCTCAGAATATGTACCAGATTCCCGATACAAACAGGCTTGGACACAAGTACAGTATTTAAAAAAGTTTTATTGTGGGAAACTCTTACAATGAAGTGTTTCACACACCACAATTACCATTCTAGTTCTTTGTCTCCTTCTCCTTTGTTCCTCTCATTTTGTCCTCCTTCTCCCGGAAATGGCTCCTCGATTGAAGCAGGGCTGCTCCTTTTATGTAACACCCAGAAGCACTTCCGGTGTCTTGAAGCTGTGACTTGGGAGCACTTCCAGGTGAGATTGGAGCTTGAGAAATCAGGACTCACCTGTCTCATCAGTGTCACCTGGCAGCACCCACAGAAGTCAAAGTGGGTGAGCTGACAAACTCCAATTCCCAACATGCCCTGTGGGAATCCAGGGTGATACCTCAACCCAGGGGTCCGACACGAGCTGTCTCCTCCTATCCTTCCAAGCCATGGGTGTCCTGACCGGGCAAGGTTGCTAGTACAACTCCAGCCGGATTGCCAGTCCCTATGTGGTATCCCTCACAGCATTTTTTTATTTTAGGTCCAGTAGCCAACTTTCCTCACTTTGACTCACACTCAACAAATTCCAGAGTACACTGATTAGGTGAATATAATGATTGATAATCAAAAGGACTTACAAAAACACATATAAACCCCCTTAGTGCAGCACACCTTCATCAACACACAGAGTCCTTACTCACATCATATTCACAAAAATAAGAACATACCACAATCAAAACAGATGCAATAATGATATAAAAGCAAGTTATAGTGAAAGGTTTTGACTTAATGAAGTGAAATAATTACAGGAAGAAAACAGTAGAGAAAGATGGATAAACCTATGACTATTCTGGATCCCTTGCCTCCAATTTTTCTGTCTGGTCAGGCTTTCCTTTTCTTCTGTTGTGAGTGATAAAGAAAAGTAACCTGGATGAAATAGTAACAAAGATGGATTTGACAGAAAATCTCACACTGTACTCTGCTGATGCTGCTGAAGTGTCACTCTTTTTCCTCTTCCCTTTTAAAGCTGGTTCCATGGTTTATTTCTTGTCTTGACCTGGAAATCCTTCCTCTGTCCCTATCCTGAGTGATCCGTATTCTAGTCTCAGGGAATCCTTGGAGAAGTAATTGATTGACATAAAAGCTGACCACAAAAGAAGCAGGTGAACAGTAATAGTCATACCGACACGTAGACTGCTACAAACATGCTACTTTGATTTAGGTTCTTGGCTTTGGCAACAGTGCATTTTGATCTCCAGATTCTTTCTGACTGCATTTCATCTTCTGATCTTTGTATTTATCTACCTGCCAGGTTATTTTTGTAACAGGGAAATTTGGCACTAAAAAAGCAGATGGGCTTTGTCTATGATGTGAGCAATCTGACCTACTAGATCTCCAGAATGTCAGTATTAATTAATTAATTAATTAATTAATTAATTAATTAATTAATTTATTTATTTATTTATTTATTTACTAGGGGGCTTTGCTCCCTGCTTGCTTCACTTGACAATGCCCAGGCCTGCACTGTGTGCTAACCTCTTTGCGGTTCTGCTACTCGCGCATGGGGATGCGGATGTATAATTTAAACAGATTGCTATTTTCATGGAAATTGATTCATATGCATAATATAACTAACTATTTTACATTAGAGCGAATAATTAACTATATTAAAAAATAGTAAAACATAAAAATTTGAAAGTAAATTATGCTTCATGTTGTGTTGGAGTTATTTGTTGCGTAATACGATTTCTTTCGGTTTGACTGTGAAATTAACACGCAAATAGTTTTTAGACTTACACCTTTACTGTAAAACTTCAGAAAAAACAATTTTTTTAATTAACTTTTCTTCAATATCGCATTGAATTTTGATTCTGTGTTTGGACTTTCATCGTGACAACACAACATATAACTGCCCCTGATTGAACTTTGTTTCTTTCTCTCTATTAAATAAAACAACTTTTTTGAATGTTTGTGCCTGTGATTTGTTAATTGTCATAGCAAAAGCTATTCTAACGGGAAACTGTGTACGTTTTAATACAAATGGCATATCAAGATCTCTTTTGTTGTCTAATGTTATCCCCTGAAGATGTACTACATTACCTTTCTTGGATACATCCTTCTTTCTACAGTAATTTGTGTGGTAGAAGACTAGACAGTGTTAACGGTTGTAGATATTGTACGGGATAATGTAAGTTGATGTTTTCATCTTCCACACCATCACCACCAACTGTTTCAGCATAGTCTATTGATATGCATTTAACCAATTTGCCGTGTAACCAGTCAACATTTTTGGTGTGAATTCGTTTAACTTCATCGTTTCTCGGTGGTAGGATTGCCCGCGTACTCATTTTTTCTGTTGATAACTCTTCGTGATGAAATTCTTCAATAAGATTTGGACATAATACTTTTTCTTTAATTGGGAACTTAAAGTGAGGAAAACGTTAAAACTTATAAGAGCTGAGAAAGCAGGAACTGTGTCTGCCAAAAACATTCACATGAATGAGAGGTGAGAGTACCGTGTGCGTGGTTGAATATGGGTAAGAGGAGGGTGTGACTTGAAAAAATCTCATGGCCAAAGTCTCGTTTCATGGAAGTTGAAAAAATCTCTTGAAAAAGTTTTGTCTCATTCCAGGATTTTTTTATATAATGGAGAGATTTATTTATTTATTCCCTTTTTTCCATCTGTTGCAGAACAGGTTTCAGAGTTGGACTGAAGTGACCTGCTTTTAAGGGTGCTTTGTCCTCTAAACAAATTCGCAGAGCTTAGAGTTGGGACATACGTTGGAGCAAGAGCTTGACAATTCAAAAGAATGGAAGTCTGAGATGACTACTCTACTTGACAGACAGGGACTGTGTGATGACGTTCAGTCGAGATGTTTAAAGCAGGAGTTATTCTTCCAATCTCCCTTTCTGGATGATGTAGATGTTTAGTGTGAATCACTTGTACTTAGGGTGAACAAACATGGATGAAAAATAACATTTTCTAAGCCTGCTTAATTCTGAGCAGAGTCACGATTGGCTGGAGCCAATCCCAATAAGCACAGGGCGCAAGGCAGGAACAATCCATCGCAGGGCAAATACACACACATGGGCCAATTTAGATAGATAGATAGATAGATAGATAGATAGATAGATAGATAGATAGATAGATAGATAGATAGATAGATAGATAGATAGATAGATAGATAGATAGATGATAGATAGATAGATAGATAGATAGATAGATAGATAGATAGATAGATAGATAGATAGATAGATAGATAGATAGATAGATAGATAGATAGATAGATAGATAGATAGATAGATAGATAGATAGATAGATAGATAGATAGATAGATAGACAGATAGATAGATACTTTATTAATCCCAAGGGGAAATTCACAATTTAGCATCGCCAGTCCACCTAACCTGCATATTGTTGGACTCGGGAAGGAAACCACAGCACCTACAGGATGAAGACCCTGGTCTCTGAATGAAAAATGAATGGCAAAGCTACTGTGTGAAGCAACTATTTAAGCAAGAAATGTTTGATTAAATAGTGTAGCAAAGATATGAAAACTTACATCTGCACTCTCAATGAAACTCACAATGCCAAAAGAAATAAAAATGTACTCTATTGCTTCCAAGTTATCGACATTATTTGTGAAAATAGTTACCTTGAACTACTTTAGACTCAACATCAAGTACCAGTTCTTGCAGAACACTGCCTGGCTGTGTAAAAGCAGAAATTGGATATACAGTCAGTCACATCCCAATATAAAGGTCAAACAAAATATATGGATCTAAAAAGAAAAAGATGAATTCTCATTTGAATCCTCCAGAGTTAACAACTGCATCGCTTCCATTGTACCTGCTGCTTTGCTGGATTGTTCGCACTGTATTAGTAAGTCTTTGTGATCGCTCTGTCCTTGACATGTTGGGGGGAAAAAAGCACCAAGAAATAAATAGTACATTCCAGGATCAAGAACTCTTTACATTTGTCCCCGATTTCTTTTATGTTATTCATTTATAAGTGAAATTTATCAGTATTGAATGACTTATCCATTTATTGATGGCTTGCTCTCAGGTATTGTGTGACTGATGGCATCACAAGACAAATGACCTGCCATTTCAAATTCTATTGCTGCCACATGCAATGACTCCATGCATAACAGCTGTGGATAGTCAGCCCCCCCACACACACAGACAGACACCAGAATGTCCAAAACTCACACGGTTATTCTCCTCACAATGTACAAAACAGCAACACCGTTTCTCTCCTCTCTCTCTCGCCTCTACTCCCCTCCTCAGAAGCTCCGTCTCCTTCTTCCCAACTCCGGCTCGTCTACTGGAGAGAGGCGGCCCCTTTTATAATAACCCGGAAGGGCTCCAGGTGCTCTATCCAATGACACTTCCTGGTGTGGCAGAAGTGTCAGATGAGCACCCGGAAGCACTCCAGGTGCCTCTGGGATTTCATCCGGCAGCACTTCCTATAAACGTCTGGGCGCCCCCTGGCAGTGGCCACGTCCTCCCACAGGGTTGAGCTTCCCAGCTCTGTGACCCCCATGCAGTCCAGGAAGGCTGCCATCTTGCAGGGGGTAGTACTGCCCCATTTCCGGTCCCCTGCTTCTTCTGGCGCCCCAGTGGGGCAACGTCCCCGGATGTCTGTCAAACAGCATTGTGGTAAAGTGAGGTCTGCAGCTGTTTGACATTTTAAATAAATAATCCCATCACAAGCGTATTTCACTGTTTGAGGTCATGGCAGCCATATAGTAATTAACTGTTTTGAAAGAAATAGTCTCAACACATAGAAAAATATTTGGGGCAGCCACCCATATATTGTTGCTGGCTGCAAAAGGGTCTCGTAATGAGCACTGATGTGCAGAGGTCGAGTTCCAGACTGAACTGATTTGACAGAGGACACGATGGCGGATTTAAAGGCAAAGCCTGGAAGTGATGGCATCTTGTGACAGAACTGGAAGTGATGTCATCTTGCGCCCAGAAGTGACATTCGTCATGGTGCCAGAACCGAAAGTGACATTAAATCAGGCAGGTTTTCCCATATTTGGCCTACAGAGATAACAGAAGAAGGTTTAGCGCACCCCTCCATCCCCTGGCCTGGTGGGTAATTACCTCCACTTGGTCCACTCGGCTGCCTCCTAATCACACATGTGTTTGCGTCATTTCCGTTGGGTTTTGTTTTAGCTTTAGTCTTTTCACTCTCATAGTTGTACTACTGTTACTCTTATTTTATTACTGTATTGCTTGAATTTTATTTTTTTAGTTAGTGAATTTAAGGTTTAAGTCTTTCCAATTCATATTCAAATTACAACAATTTGCTCTTGGGAAATAATAATCTTCTGAACTTTTGTGGAAACTGAAAGAAAACTTGAGGTGTAAGTCTGTTTTGCACTTTTGTTCTGAGTAATTGCTAGTTTTGAATAATTACAAATTCAATAGTGAGAGTCTTCTGCTCTTTAAAAATAATATTTACATCTATTCACTGTATTGATGGGTTGGACCTTAACAGTGACACGGTGTGCATTTTTGTTGTGATTTAGCCCCATGTGAAAAGGGAAACTGTTAATTATTTAATTAAATGCCATAAAATAAAGAAGAAATAAAAGCAAATGAATAAATAAAATAAAATACCTAATTCAAAATTACAAAATAAAAACAAAAAAGGCTAAAAAAGAAACAGAAACAAAAATACATCATTCAAAACCACAACTCCCAAATCTAAAGAAGAAAAGCAAATGTATGTTGTCACACATATGTGCGAAAGGAGGACGCTGAGTGGACCGAAAGAAGGTAAGTCCACGCCAGGCCGGGGGTGGCGGGGTGCACTAAACTCTCCTCTGTTTCCTCTGCAGACAAGATACGAGAAAACCTGCCTAATTCCTCTGCAAAGACGTCACTTCCAGTTCTGGTGCCCTGAAAGACGTTACTTCTGGTTCCGGCGCCATCAGGAAACATAACTTTCAATCCTGGCATCCAAAATGACATCATTTCTGGGACCTGGACTATAAAGATGCCATTTTAACTAAATGATTCAGTTCAGCTTGAGAACTCGACCTGTGCACGTCACTGCTTATTTAAAAACCATTGCAGCCAGGTATAATATATGGGTAGCTGCCCCAAACGTTTCTGTGTGTCCGAGGCTGAATTATTTCACAATGTATAACAACAGAAGTTGATATCTAAGACATTTGTAAGAGCCAAATGTTTTAAGTTAATGTTGATGCTACATTTTCCTTAGTTTGCTTAGTTTTGAACTTGAATATAATATAGTTTAACACAGATAATACAAGATTCAGTTTAACCCCCCACCAAGTTATAGAAAACAGAATGTTTATAATCTTAACTCTGTGAGACAGTAGAATCACAGGATTGTTTTGCGTCCACCCCGTGACCCAGAACTGGCGTCTGTACTTAGTTTTTTCTACAAGAAAAAAATACCAACAACAGCAAGAAAAATAAATAAATAAAAATGCACTAAACTTCTGTGGGGCAGCTGTAACAGAAGGCAGGAGAACATGCGTGAATTGTACTGCAAAAACTCCAATCTAGTGTGCAAAATATAACGTTTCTCTGTGTCTAGCGGTAAACAGAAATTGTTTCAAGAAATGGCCTGAAAAATAATTTTGAAGTAAAGGTTTGGATGAGTATGTAATTATACATTGTAAGGGAGTGGACGCTAGGTGGCACTGTTTCCCCCTTTTTCCCCAACAGACAGATTTAGGACACAGGATAAAATCACCAAGAACTTGTTAAATTTCTTCTTTCTTATTTGTATAATGCCCCGAAGCACCTCCACCAGAATAAACAGGTAATAAATACAATAAATCAGCACAATCAATCACAATATTCTCTCCTCCACACCTCCCAGCAAGCTCTATCCTACTCCTCTCGTCTCCGGCTCGCTTGCTGGGTTCACAGCAGTCCTTTAAGTAGTCCTTGACCCGGAAGTGCTTCTGTCCTTCCTTCCATGTGACTCATCAGCACTTCCGGGTCAGATGGAGAACTTGTCATTTCTTCAGCTTGTGCTTCCATCCCCGTGACTTTGGAGTACTTCCAGGCTATGTAGACAGTAGGGACTCCCCAGTCTCCCTGCAGTGACTCTTGGCGGCACCCATGGCATCCAGCAGGGCTGTGAGGCCAAACTCCAGATCCCATGGTGCCCTGCGGGAATGCGGGGCACTGCTGTGCTGCAGGGAAGCTGCCAATTAGAGTCCTGGGGGAGGCAGTGTCCCAAAGCAACTGCCTTCCCCCATCCTTCCATTTCAAGGGCATCCTGGCTGGGTTGAGCTGCCGGCCATCTCCTACAACATACATAGTTACAAATTGTTTAGCTTCAGAGTGGTAGAAAGTGTGCGTGTGTGTGTTTTGGTGTATATATTGTGAACAGCTCAAGGTCTGAACCTCCTCCTCAGGTGGAGGAGCAGGAATACTTGGAGAAGACAGTTATAAAGCGGCCTATCAGCAGCAGGTATAAGGGACACGGACTGGGCGCTTAGAAGGGCACTTCAATCCAAAGTGTCTCCTGGTTTCTCAACCCCTTTGGACCCTGCACTTAAGGTGGCTTGTAGGAAGCCAGGAAAATAGATAGATAGAGAAATAGATAGATAGATAGATAGATAGATAGATAGATAGATAGATAGATAGATAGATAGATAGATAGATAGATAGATAGATAGATAGATAGATAGATAGATAGATAGATAGATACTTTATTAATCCCAATGGGAAATTCACATTCTCCAGCAGCAGCATACTGATACAATAAATAATATTAAATTAAAGAATGATAATAATGCAGGTGAAAAACAGACAATAACATTGTATAATGTTAAATGTTAATGTTTACCCCCCCCGGGTGGAATTGAAGAGTTGCATAGTTTGGGGGAGGAACGATCTCTTCAATCTGTTAGTGGAGCAGGACATTGACAACAGTCTGTCGCTGAAGCTGCTCTTCTGTCTGGAGATGATACTATTTAGTGGATGCAGTGGATTCTCGATAATCGATAGGAGCCTGCTGAGCGCCCTTCGCTCTGCCACAGATGTTAAACTGTCCAGCTCCATGCCAACAATAGAGCCTGCCTTCCTCACCAGTTTGTCCAGGCGTGAGGCGTCTTTCCTCTTAATGCTGCCTCCCCAGCACACCACTGCGTAGAAGAGGGTGCTTGCCACAACTGTCTGATAGAACATCTGCAGCATCATATTGCAGATGTTGAAGGACGCCAGCCTTCTAAGGTAGTACAACCAGCTCTGTCCTTTCTTGCACAGCGCATATGTATGGCATACGGTTGGCCTTTGACCCCCAATGAGCTGGAGCTGGGTGGCATACATGAAGGGAGAAAGGTACAAGCAGCTGGGAGCACATGGTACTGCTGAAGACCTGAGTGATGGGTGAATACAGCACTGAAGATGTCAACAATCCTTTATAGGGACACACACAAGCAAATGGCGTTAGAGACTAATTCCATTCCTCTGTCACTCACATTCCTGGGCCAATACAATATATTTACAGTATTTTTATTTCTAAAATAATTTTAAAAAATATGTAAATACAACTGAAATTCTTGTTTTGAGGGATTGTTTAGGTGCAAGAAACTAAATGTTTCCAAAAAGGGGGACACCAGATGGTGACAGATTGGGGGTACACAAGGAAATTGATTCAAGAGTTGTGCATCATAAAATGTTTTGGTTATATAATGTAAAATTCAGTTTCTTTAAAAGATATTACATCTTGCCTGAAGAAGGGGCCTGAGTTGTCTCGAAAGCTTGCATATTGTAATCTTTCTAGTCTTATACGCTACCGTGGCTTTTCGTTTGTCTGTCCAGGATTTTAAATCGCCTGTAGCTCACAAACCGTTTAACCTATTGACCTGAAATTTGGTACACATATACTACGTGATGTCTACTATCCGCATTCGGGGTGATGAGTGACCTATAAAGTTATTCCTCTTTTTATTACTATTTTATTTTATTGTAGAATCAACTCTTTGCAGCAGGGTGGCAGTGCAGTGCATATGTACGGGCGCCGTTCTCATTCCCTACCACCTTTGCTGTCACATCCCCCTCCTCTTCATATCTTAAATCATTCTTGAGGCAGATTGAAGACTTAAGTGCCAGCTTAAGTGAAAAATTAAAGAAAACATACTAAGTAATTGCAGCACAAACACTGACTTAATCAGTTTTAATGCGAAAAGATGCCAACGAAAGAAGAGAAGAAGCAGGCAGCTAGGGTGGAGAAAAGAAGAGCTGCTCAGGAAACAACAAGCACATCAACCTCTGAGCAAACAAATAATAAACGTACAGAGAAAGAGTATGAAAACTGTGAATGATCAAGTCAAGTGTATTCACTGCACGTTATTGTTATAGCAGTGTGCCATGACTGGTAAGCCAATAAAAGGTGTCATTTTGCTTAGCTTCTCACCATATCCATAATGGCTAACACAATAAAAGACTCTAGTACTAAAAGATACTGTATCCCTAAAGTGGAAAGTTTTTTATGTTTTTTTTAGTTGATATTGGTGTAAACAAACATTTTAATCATAGAAATACTTTTTTTTTTAAATTTGAAGTTTTGTACGCAATACTTTCCAGTCATCTGAAGCTCCTTTACTACATTTAAAGAGTAATAGTTTTATAATTTAATCTGGGGTAGGTATAATAAACTCCTTAGTGTATAAAGTGTTCGTAAGTGACTAGTGAACAAAACAGCACCACTTGTATGGGCTCATAGGGGTAACTGCACAGGTAATCAATCGCTAATGACCACCGTCACGCATGCGCGTTGGTGGATCTCCTCACGGGTTCAGCTGAGGGATGTGATAACCTGTTGGCATTAGAGAGGTTGCTTTCACAAAACATTTTCTTCTCTTTCTCTCCTCACAGCTATGAGAAACCACCCAGGTGAGGTGGAAGGAGACATCTTCTGACCAGAATGACCAGCCGGATGGAGCTCCCAACAAATCAAACCCTGAACCTGTGGCTAAAGCTGAACCTTTTTTTTTAGTTAAAGCCTGAGGGTGAGAAGACTAGATGTCAAGAGGCGGTGTTTTGTTAAAACTTTCTGTTAAATGAAACAGGATGACCCGGTTGGTGTGCCCTTTTTTCTTTTCTGCAGCCTGCCACACCACTTTAAAATGTAATTGTCCATTTAATTATAGTAATTGCTTGTTTGTGTTCCATTCATTGTGCAGTTCTTCCTTTCACCCAATACTACTGAGATAGGTTCCAACTTACCCCTGTCCTTGAACTTTTGATTAGTTGTATTTCAGTATGTTATACTATATTGAAGTATTTAAATAGGTATCAAGAAAGGAAGCCTACTCTTTAAAACATTTATCGATTTGGAGGTGACTTTTTCTGTCATTAGGGCAATTTTGTTAAAGTACCATGATGGACCCTTCTTTGTATCATATTTATTGTCATAAAACAATCGCAAGATTCTACTCACGATGAAAATCCACCTGCAGCATTTTTAGTTTGGATTCTTTTTTTACCCTAAAAAGCAGCATTATTGTGATTTTTGAAGGCATTTTCTGAGAAATTTTAAGCTTACCAGATGAGGCGTATACAGTAGAAATCTGATTGTGACATCTGGAAAGCTGGCTGTAATGATGGGCTGTTAACACTGCAAACCTTAAGACTTTCTAAGAGACAAATGCCAACTGCGAGAGTGGCATGGCAGGCAGCTCAAGGAACTGATGGGCGTTTGTATGATTTCTCTGCCTTTGTTTTTCACATCACAGACAATAGAAGCTTTATTTAGATACAGTTTCTGTTCCTGAATTAGTCTTAATGCCAGGGTGATGTGAGCCAGAATCTGTCCATCCAGCCTCTATAAGCCCTGCTGTGCAGATGTGTTCATTTAAAAGTTATGGTCATCAGATGCTGTTGATTTGTATTTATATATATATATATATATATATATATATATATATATAGTGGGTACGGAAAGTATTCAGACCCCCTTCAATTTTTCACTCTTTGTTATATTGCAGCCATTTGCTAAAATCATTTAAATTAATTTTTTCCTCATTAATGTACACACAGCACCCCATATTGACAGACAAAAAAAATAATTTTTGAAATTGTTGCAGATTTATTAAAAAAGAAAAACTGAAATATCACATGGTCCTAAGTATTCAGACCCTTTGCTCAGTATTTAGTAGAAGCACCCTTTTGAGTTAATACAGCCATGAGTCTTCTTGGGAAAGATGCAACAAGTTTTTCACACCTGGATTTGGGGATCCTCTGCCATTCCTCCTTGCAGATCCTCTCCAGTTCTGTCAGGTTGGATGGTAAACGTTGGTGGACAGACATTTTTAGGTCTCTCCAGAGATGCTCAATTGGGTTTAAGTCAGGGCTCTGGCTGGGCCATTCAAGAACAGTCACAGAGTTGTTGTGAAGCCACTCCTTCGTTATTTTAGCTGTGTGCTTAGGGTCATTGTCTTGTTGGAAGGTAAACCTTCGGCCCAGTCTGAGGTCCTTAGCACTCTGGAGAAGGTTTTTGTCCAGGATATCCCTGTACTTGGCTGCATTCATCTTTCCCTCGATTGCAACCAGTCGTCCTGTCCCTACAGCTGAAAAACACTCCCACAGCATGATGCTGCCACCGCCATGCTTCACTGTGGGGACTGTATTGGACAAGTGATGAGCAGTGCCTGGTTGTCTCCACACATACCGCTTAGAATTAAGGCCAAAAAGTTCTATCTTGGTCTCATCAGACCAGAGAATCTTATTTCTCACCATCTCAGAGTCCTTCAGGTGTCTTTTAGCAAACTCCATGCGGGCTGTCATGTGTCTTGCACTGAGGAGAGGCTTCCGACAGGCCACTCTGCCATAAAGCCCTGACTGGTGGAGGGCTGCAGTGATGGTTGACTTTCTACAACTTTCTCCCATCTCCTGACTGCATCTCTGGAGCTCAGCCAAAGTGATCTTTGGGTTCTTCTTTACCTCTCTCACCAAGGCTCTGCTCCCCTGGTAGCTCAGCTTGACCAGACGGCCAGCTCTAGGAAGGGTTCTGGTCGTCCCAAACGTCTTCCATTTAAGGATTATGGAGGCCACTGTGCTCTTGGGAACCTTAAGTGCAGCAGAAATTTTTTTGTAACCTTGGCCAGATCTGTGCCTTGCCACAATTCTGTCTCTGAGCTCTTCAGGCAGTTCCTTTGACCTCATGATTCTCATTTGCTCTGACATGCATTGTGAGCTGTAAGGTCTTATATAGACAGGTGTGTGGCTTTCCTAATCAAGTCCAATCAGTATAATCAAACGCAGCTGGACTCAAATGAAGGTGATCTCAAGGATGATCAGAAGAAATGGAAAGCACCTGAGTTAAATATATGAGTGTCACAGCAAAGGGTCTGAATACTTAGGACCATGTGATATTTCAGTTTTTCTTTTTTAATAAATCTGCAACAATTTCAAAAATTCTTTTTTTTGTCTGTCAATATGGGGTGCTGTGTGTACATTAATGAGGAAAAAAATTAATTTAAATGATTTTAGCAAATGGCTGCAATATAACAAAGAGTGAAAAATTGAAGGGGGTCTGAATACTTTCCGTACCCACTGTATATATATATATAAAATCCAACATCTGTCTGTCTGCTTTTCACGAGAGAACTACTAAACGGTTTAAGATCGGGTTTTTTTCTATAATTTGCTCAAACATTCTGGTTGATTTTGAGACTTCTCTCTTTGTGCTAAGTATCATAATTTGGTTGTGGCACCAATTTATTTGCGCGATTCCAAGAGACAGGCTGCAGGCCGAAGGGAGGGGGAAGCGGGACCTCAGGAGTAGGAAGCCAGGCAGGGCCATCCTTACTCCCGCACCAGCCTCCGTTTGAGTCCGTCTACCTCTCACCACGTGTTGGAGCGTACCTTGCCACCATTTAGCTAGGGACACCTTTTTCTTCAGCAAATTATCACCTAGAGCTTGTTAAAGAGTAACGTTTCACATTTTTGAGAGAGAGAGAGATCACAGCTTTGTGTCTTTTAGATGGTACCTGCTCATTGGCAGAGATATTGTGACCATGTGCTCTTCTCCCCACTAGGGGGATGCTTTCCCATCAGAGCTGAACACGATCAGTTACAGTGGCAACATCTGACATTGGAGTGTACCTACCTTTCACTTGGTCGGAGATACCTTGCCAACTATTTATATTTTGGGAAAAAAGAGATCACAGCTAGATTCTCCTGGTAGCAAAACCAAAAATATTATATATCAAGAGGACCACAGATACAAAGTTATCAACATAAATTCTTCTCAAGACAAATTTTTGCTTTTTTTTTTTTTTGTTTTCAAAGTTTGTCCTGTTTTACTAATACACGTGTGGAGCCGCAGGGGACATATATATATACATGGCATTCGTAGTCTGAATCACAATCTGATTGTATGGGTGGTTACTTACCAGGTAACGCTTGTGGTTGGTCAGCAAGTCGGTTTGGTTCCCCGAGAGGGGGGTGCAGTGAGTGTGTACGCCTGATGAGCCCAGAATTAGGGCGAAACATGTGTCGCATACTCTTTGCATTATTTGACAGTAAAGCTATTTCAACCATATATATATATATATATATATATATATATACTGCTCAAACAATTAAAGGAACACTTTTTAATCTGAGTATAGCATCAAGTCAATGACACTTCTGGGCTATTGATCTGGTCAGTTAAGTAGCCGAGGGGGTTGTTAATCAGTTTCAACTGCTTTGGTGTTAATGAAATTAACAACAGGTGCACTAGAGGGGCAACAATGAGACGACTCCCAAAACAGGAATGAATGGGTTAACAGGTGGAGGCCACTGACATTTTCCCTCCTCAACTGTTTTTTTTTTACTTGTTTTGCATTTGGCTACGGTCAGTGTCACTACTGGTAGCATGAGGTGATACCTGGACCCTACAGAGGTGGCACAGGTAGTCCAACTTCTCCAGGATGGCACATTAATGTGTGCCATTGTCAGAAGGTCTCCCTGCACAGTCTCAGGGGCATGGAGGAGATTCCAGGAGACAGGCAGTTACTCTAGGAGAGCTGGACAGGGCCGTAGAAAGTCCTTAACCCATCAGCAGGACTGGTATCCGCTCCTTTGTGCAAGGAGGAACAGGATGAGCACTGCCAGAGCCTACAAAATGACTTCCAGCAGGCAGGCCACTGGTGTGAATGTCTCTGACCAAAAAATCAGAAACAGACTTCATGAGGAAGGCCTGAGGGCCCGACGTCCTCTACTGGGCCCTGTGCTCACTGCCTGGCATCATGGAGCTCGATTGGCACTGTCATAGAATACCAGAATTGGCAGGTCCACCACTGGCGCCGTGTGCTTTTCATAGATGAGAGTAGGTTCACCCTAAGCACATGTGACAGACATGAAAGGGTCTGGAGAAGCCATGGAGAACATTATGCTGCCTGTAACATCGTTCAGCATGACCAGTTTGGTGGTGGGTCAGTGATGGTCTGGGGAGGCATATCCATGGAGGGACAGACTTTTACAGGCTAGACAACGACATCTTGACTTCCATTAGGTATTGGGATGAAATCCTTGAACTCATTGTCAGACCTTATGCTGGTGCAGTGGGTCCTGGGTTCCTCCTGGTGCACAACAATGCACAGCCTCATGTGGCAGGTGTATGCAGGCAGTTCCTGGGGGATAAAGAAATTGATACTATTGACTGGCCCCCATGCTCACTCGCCTGACCTCAATCCAATAGAACACCTCTGGGTGTGACATTATGTTTCGGTCCATCTGACGGCGCCAGGTTGCACCTCAGACTGTCCAGGAGCTCAGTGATGCCCTGGTCCAGATCTGGGAGGAGATCCCCCAGGACACCATCTGTCATCTCATTAGTAGCATACCACTCCCACCACCCCAATGTGGGGTCCATAAAACCTACTTAGTACGATTTGGAATTGCTGCAATGAAATTTTGGCAAAATGGACTAGTCTGCCTGTCGCTTCATTTTTACACTTTGATTTTCAGGGTGTCTTTGAATTCAGCACTCTGTAGGTTGATCATTTTCATTTCCATCAAATGATGCGGCATCCTTTAGTTCCTAACACATTACCATATCAGTCCATATCAGTAGAGATAGCCAACAGGATTTTTTTTCCCATTGAGATCTGATGTGTTTCCAAAGTGTTCCTTTAATTTTTTTGAGCAATTTCTACAGTAATAATAATAATAATAATTCTTTGCATTTATATAGCGCTTTTCTCACTACTCAAAGCGCTCAGCAATTGCAGGTTAAGGACCTTGCTGAAGGGCCCAACAGAGCAGAGTCCCTATTGGCATTAACTACTTAACGGATTTAGATTTTTTTTTTCTATAATTTGCTTGAACTTTCTGGTTGATTTTGCGACTTCTTTCATAATGCTAAGTATTATATTTCAGTTGTGCCACCAATTTATTCCCGTGAATCCGAGAGAGAGGCTGCAGGCGGAGGGGAGTGTGAGGTGGGACCTCAGAAGTAAAGAGTTGGGTGGGGCCATCCTCTCTCACGCACCAGCCTCCATTCGAGGTGCTCTACCTCTTGCCACGTGTTGAAGTGTACCTTGCCTTCATTTAGCTAGCGATACCTGTTTGTTCAGCAGATATTACCATCTAGAGATTTTTAAAGAGTAAAGTTTCATGTTTTTGAAAGAGAAATCACAGCTACATGTGTTTTAGATGGTACCTGCGCATTGGCAAAGATATCACGGCCACATGCTCTTCTCCCCACTCGGCGGACGCTCTCCCATCAGAGCTGAACACGATCAGATACAGTGCCAATATTTTACGTTGGAGTGTACCTGCCTTCCGCTTGGCCGGAGATACATTGCCAAATATTTACATGTTTGGCAAAGAGATCATAACTACATTCTTACCCCGATAGCAAAACCAAAAATATTGTATATCAGGAGGTTCTCAGATACGAAAGCTATCAATATAAATTCTTCTCAAGACAAATCATTGCATTTTTCTGTAAATTTTTTTTTTTTTTGATTTTTAAAATTTGTCCTGTTTCATTACTACGCGGGCGGAGCTGCGGGTGACAGCTAGTATATATAATGTATATATATATATATATATATATATATATATATATATATATATATATATATATATATATATATATATATATATATATTGTGGGATACGACCCAGGCACAGACAGGCGGACACCGATGGTTCCAAAACCAGCACACGTTTATTATACATTATCAAAGTGACACAGCACACTACCCACTTTCACCACCAAAGTCCAGGCCTCTCTACAATGCCTCTCTTTAGGTCCGCCTCCACTCCTCTCCTCCCAAGCTCTTGTCTTCTTCCTCCCGACTCCAGCCATCGCATAGAGGGAGGCGGCCCCTTTTATATCCACCCGGATGTGCTCCAGGTGCCTCCCAACAAGTTCCTGCCGGCTCTCCCTGGTGTGGCGGAAGTGCCAGCTGAGCACCAGGACACACTCCTCCAGCCGCTCGCCACAATATGCAAATATGCCATTTCCTGAATCAGTCCCTCTGCTTGTTTAATGACAATTAAGTAACGAATCGGATTAGGAATAGTATTGCTTTATCTTTCTTATTGACAAGAAGTCTTAAAGTATTTAGTATCTTCTACTACTGTATGTTTTTATCTTTGAGAATATATAGTACTTGCAGTGCCTTCTGAAATTATTCAAACTCCTTCACTTTGTAAACATTTCATTATGTTGTAGCTTTGTGATTAATTAATCAATATTCAATAGGATTTTAGAAAGTTTTGCAAATTTCCCAGATCACCCTGGCACAAGTCTTCAGACCCTTCACTCGGGATTTAATTGAAGCCCTTTTATAGCAGCGATCACGTCAATCACAGCTTGGAGTCTTCTTGCTTATAACACAACAAACTTCACTCACCTGGGTTTGGGGATTTTCTGCCATTTTTTTCTCAGCAGATCCTCCCAAGCTCTGTCAGGTTGGATGGAGACTGTCAGAGGACAGCTATTGTCAGGTCTCTCCAGTGATGTTTGATAGGACTCAAGTACAGGCTCTGGCTGGGCATCACATGGACATTCACAGAGTTGTCCTCAAGTTACTCCCGTGTTGTCTTTGCTTTGTCCTTGGGTTCATTGTGTTCTTGGAAAGAGAACCTTCGGCCCAGTCTGAGGTCTTGAGAGCTCTATAGATGGTTTTCATTAAGGAAATCTGTGTGCTTTGCTGTATTCACTACTCTACTATTCACTGCCACAACTCCACACCTTAATGCCGCCAACAGCAGGCCTTATCATTGGAATCGTATTTATTGCACAGGTGAGTAGCAGTGTCTGGTTTCCTCCAGATGTGACGCTTTGAACTGAGGTCAAATAATTCAATCTTGGTTTCATTAGGCCAGAAAATAGTCCTTTTTACAAACTGCATGTGGGCTTCCTTATGTTATCAGGTCTCCCTACTAACATCACATGATGGTGGCACGATCAGACGCAGTGGTCCCTCTCTCTCCGTATGTAGTACCAAATATGTTTTTTGGTGAATGTTTGTGTTCATTATGTTCGTGCGAGTGTTTGAATGAGTTCAAGCGTAGTCAACACTGATTATAAGATACTGTCGCCACTGCTTATTAAGACACAAAACTAAACATCACATCTTGGACCAGAGAGTTACAGAGATGCTTTGGGGCCTGGGACTTCTCCGCCGGACTATTGCATCACCAGACTCGTCTGCTGTATCTTACCCATAGAGGAGCCGCTGGAAGTAATGTGAGAGAAAATGGAAGTGGGCAAGCTTGGAGGCATCCGGGCTATGCTAGCCGCTAGACTGTTCAGACTTGCGATACCATCTCTCACTCTGGCCAATGTACGTTCACTAGACAATAAAAAAGATCACATTCAGCTTCTGAGACCTGTGTGGCTTGACATGAGGAACTGCTGTGTTTTTATTTTTACGAAATCTTTGCTTAACGACAACATTTTGGATTCTGCTATCCAGCTAGCTGGGCTAACATGCTATCAAGTAGACCGAGTCTTTATGGAAGGAGGTAAGATTCGCGGCGGGGGATTGTGTGTTTACATCAGGGACACTTGGTGCAGAAATACTATCGTTGTGTATAGACTGTTCTCCGCTGGCGGAGTTTATTATTATTAAGTGCCAACCCTTCTACTTACTAAGAGAGTATGCATCTATTCTGCAGCGATAGGAGGGTGGCACTCAATTAACTCTTCCAGGCCATTAGTGAACAACAAACTGCACACCAGGATGGATTCCTCATCACAGCAGGAGACTTCAACTACGCAGATTTAAAAGTTTTATTGCCCAAATTACACAAACATGTGGACTTTCCTACAAGAGGACACAACTCCTGGATTTGGTGTTGTGATGGATGGCCGGCAAAAGTTTCCGGCCCTCAACCCCAGGCCGCCAGGAGGAGCTCTCCCAACAGCATGGAAGTACCCCAAGTTCCAGCAGGGCCTCATGGACTTTGTAGTTTCTATGCACAACCCTGCTGGATACCTTGGGGACCACCGGGAGTCGCTGTAAGGAGGCTGATGGACTCTTATGTGCCCTATAACCTGGACGTACGTCCTGGTCACATGAACAGGAGAAATGACGTACTTCCAGGTTGAAGAAAAGGACTTTTACCCTGACCCGGAAGTAATAAGAACTTGTGGACTGTTGAGCAGGAACACCTCCGGGTCAGAGGGTATAAAAGGACTCTGGGAGGTAGGGTGGCGAAGTGTCTGGGAGAGGAGGATTGGTATTTGTAATTGGTTTGTTGATTATATGAGTAGTGTGGAGTGGAGGGTGCTTTGTACACGTTATTATTATACAATAAATAATAATTGTACTTTTACCTGGTGTTTGGAGTGGTACCTGAGGGTTCAAGAGGTTGATAAGAGCCCCAACTGCTACAGTATATACAACCTGCAAGGGAGCCTACAAGGCCTCCCCCCTCCCCCACCTAGGTCTCTCTGATCACATCACCATCATGTTGAGATCTACATAGAGACCCAGAGTGAGAACCATCAGACCAATGCAAAAGCAGGTACGTGTGTGCCCAGAGGGTGCCTCCAGTGCTCTGAGGGACTGTTTTAGCACTACAGACTGGGACATTTTCAAACAAGCGGCCACTCAAAATGACCACACAGACATTGAGGAGTACACTGAGGTGGTTACACCATACATTGCAAAATGTACTGATGAAGTCACCCATTACAAAAATATCACTGTTCATGCTAACCAGAAGCCATGGCTGACAGGAGAGGTCTACAGGCTTCTGAGGATCTGTGACGCAGCCTTTAGGGCCAGTGACACTGCAGGACTAGCAACAGCCAGAGTCAACCTATCATGTGACATCAGGGAAGCAAAAACGCAGTACAGCAAGAAAATATTTGGACACTTTAGCATCACCAGAGATGCACAGTCTCTCTGGCATGGCATCCAAACCCTCACTAATTACAAACCCCCACCACAGACCTGTGAAGGTGACATCACACTGCTTAACTGCCTACATGCCTTCTTTGGCCGGTTCGAGACACAAAAGAGCTCACCAGCACAGAAAACCATTAACCCCCCGGGCAAGCAGGCTATATGTCTGGCCCCAGCCAGCGTGAAGAGAACCCTCTCTAGGATCATACCACAGAAGGCAGCTGGACCAGACAACATGCCTGGTCGTGCTTTGAAGGATTGTGCTGAGGAGCTCAAGGATTTCTTTGCTGACATTTTCAACATCTCTCTGGATCAAGCTGTTGTTCCCACATGTTTTAAAGTCACAACCATAATTCCTGTTGCTAAGAAGCCCTTCCCATCTGGCTATAATGACTATCGGCCCGTAGCACTGACTTCCACCATCATGAAATGCTTCGAGCAGCTGGTTATGCAGAGCATTAAGTCCATTCTTCCCCCCTTCCATGACCCGTTTCAGTTTGCATATAGGTCAAACAGGTCCATAGAGGATGCCATTTCTGCTGCTCTCCATCCAGCCCTCACCCACCTGGACTCAAAGAACTCCTATGTGCGAATGTTGTTCAGCATTCAACACAATCATTCCCCAGCCGCTAATACAAAAACTCAGCCATTTGGGACTCAAGACCTCTCTCTGCAAGTGGATGTTGAACTTTTTCACAGGGAGGCCACAAAATGTGCGGGTCAACAATAACACCTCTAAGACCACCACGTTGAGCACAGGTGCCCCACAAGGGCGTATCTCAGTTGTGTAAAGACAACAATCTCTTCCTGAACATGGGACAGACCAAAGAGATTGTGATCGATTTCAGGAGAGGTCATTCACATCACCTCCACTGACCATCGATGGTGTAGCTGTGGAAAGGGTAAGTAGCACCAAGTTCCTGGGGACGTACAGTACATATCCAAGGACCTCTCCTGGCTAGATAACTCCACATCACCAGCCAAGAAAGCTCATTCCCGCCTCTACTTTCTACACAAACTGAGGAGAGTGCAAGTTCCACCCCGCATCATGTGCTCTTTCTACTGGGGCACAATCGAGAGCATCCTCACCAGCTGCATCTCTGTGTGGTATGGAAGCTGCACTGCCTTCTGTAGGAAGTCCCTGCAACACATAGTGGATGCAGCCAGTAAGATCATTGGTGCCTCACTGCCCTCCCTCAAGGACATTTTCCACACCCGTAGAGCCATCAGCATTGCTGGTGACTCCTCCCACCCCTTTCACTCCCTTGTTAGCCTCCTCCCCTCAGGGAAAAGGTACTGGAGCCTCCGGTCCCACTCCACAAGACTATCTAACAGCTTCATCCACCATGTTGTCAGGATGCTGAATTCTTTCCACTACCTTCCACCCCTGCCCCCTGCCCCTGGACCGTAACAAGAGTCACTATCTACCAAGTACCCTACCTCAGCTGGTATTATATAAAGACTCAATATTACATTGCTGCTAACTGTTTGTCTTTTTGTACATCTCATAAGCTACTCTATAATGCACCTTCTCATTTTTTTCTGTAGTTGGCTTTTGCACTAATGACAATTGCACATTGTACACAGGTCTACTTACAAGTTCTAATGTTTTTTATCTTATATGTTACACTTTTTATATTTTATTGTACTTTGAAGATGAGAGAGAAACAGTATTTCGATTCTCCTGTATGTTCGGCACATATAGTGAATTGACAATAAAAGGCTATTTGATTTGATTTGATTTGATTTGATTTGATTTTGATTTTGATTTTTAAAGCTCAGATTAGTGGATTGTTGTAGTGATGAGTGTCAAAAGTGTCAAAGTGTCAAAGTGAACTTTATTGTCATCTCAACCATATACAAGTATACAGATAGATGAAATTGCGACGCTCAGGGTCCACAGTGTAACAACATGACATGCAAATAATAATTTAAAAATGGAATTAAAATTTAAATTAAAATGAAAACACAAACAAGACAAGACATTGTGCAAAGACAAGACAAAGACAAAGAAGTAGCAGCAATATTGATGTGTAAGATATGTAATATAATAAATAAATAATAAACAATAGATACAGATAATACAGAAATTATCAGTGTATGATAATAGTTGTTTAGGATGTGTAAACAATGACAGGTCAGAATGTTTCACAGCAGAAGGATATCAAGAGTGTGAAAATACTTAAAGGTCAGTAGGAGATTTTCAGTTCTTCTCTATATGCACACTAGTCTTTGCAAGACAGTGTCTCACATGTATAAAAGTTCTGTTTTTAGAGGTGGTTGAGGCCGTGTGGAAGGTCCCAGGGGGCAGCCTGGTGTTAAGGAGTCTAACAACTTGGGGGTAAAAACTCTCCTGCAGCCTGGCAGATCTGGCTTTGATGCTGCAGTATCTTCTCTTTGATGGCAGAAGTGTGAAAAGTCGATGTGAGGGGTGTAAGGGGTCCTGCACAATGCTGCAGGCCTTGCGTACACTGCGTTTGTAAAATATGTCATGTAGTGAAGGAAGAGGCACCCCAATAATGTTCTCTGCTGTCTTCACTATCCTTTGCAGGTGCTTGCGGTCGGATATGTTGCAGTTGCCATAGCAGACAGTGATGCAGCTGGTCAGAACACTCTCAATGGTCCCTTTGTAGAACATGGTGAGGATGGAAGGGGGAAGACTTGCTCGCTTCAGTCGTCTCAGGAAGTGTAGTCCCTGATGGGCTTTCTTGTTTAGTGATGAGGTGTTATGTGTCCACGTAAGTTCCTCAGTTATGTGCACACCGAAGTGTCCTTCTAGAAGGTTCACCCATTATCCAACAGGTTCTCTTGAGCTCTGCCAGAGTGACTATTAGGTTCTTGGTCACCACTCTTACCATGGGCTCTTCTTCATCTGGTTTTTCAGTTTGACCAAGTAGATAACCATAGGAAGAGTTGTGGTTTTTCCCAAATTATCCATTTAATAATTATGGAGACCACTCTGCTCTTGGGAACTTTCAATGCTGCAGGAACTTTTCAGAATTCTTTCTCAGTTCTGTACCTCAACACAACACTGTCTCCAAGCATTGCAGGTGATTCCTTCGACCTCATGCCTTGGGTTTTGCTTAACTGTGGGACAGGTGTGTGTCCTCCCTTCTCATGTAAAATGAATTGAAATAACCACAGGTTGACTCCATACAAGGTGCAGAAACATCTCAATGATGAGCAACAGAATGAATGCACCTGAGGCAGATTTCAAGTGTCATAGGAAAAGGTCTGAATATTTGTGTCAATGTGATAGTTCACTTTTTATTTTGAATAAATTTGCAAAAATGTCTAAAATTCTCCTTTCACTTTGTTATTCTGGGCTATTGAAGGCAGAGCTGTAGTGTGGGTGGTGCGAACTGTGTACCCGCACCAGACGCCAATCTTCGAAGGGTGCCAATAGACAACGTGGTTGTTTCGGTTTAAAAAGAAGAAAAAAATAAATAAAAACATTAATATCACTGAAAATTAGTAAAACCTTTATAGCTATTTCCCTTTATTTTTTATGATTTTGTAAACAACTTGCACATTGAAATGTGTTCATATTGTCTTTTACAATCACAGACGAATTATTGGAAATAAAGTGCAGTTCTAAGTAAAATAACAATGAGAACGGCACACCGCTTGAAAACCACCATGCCACTAATATGTAAACAAACAACTGAGCGGTGCACACCATTATTGTCGGAGCCGCGATGCATAACCAGTCATTGTGCTCTCATAGTGATACTCATCACCTTGTATCTCTACACTCTCGTTGTGTTTCTGCAGTTTTTTTGAAAACATTGTCTTTTTTTAATGTTAATAAACAATTTTGCTTTGCCGGGGAGAAGTTTGATGCGTATGATCTGTATTTATTAACATACTGTAGTTTGACGAAACTGATTATCTGAGTTCCAAATATGGTCCTTTGAAGCTGATTAGATTTTGATTAAGCCTGATAGGGCGCAAAGCATTTAACCGTTACACACAGCCAAATTTTCTTCTGTCCTGAATCTTTATTTTTTTTATATATTGTGTTAATTTTATCAAAAGTAATGTAAATTGTTTATGTAAATAAATAAAATTGAAAAATAAAAATTTCTTGTTTTCTTTGTGAATACAATAAATTCATTTTAACAATTTTTTATTGAAGAAGGGTGCTTATTTTCCCTTTAGGCACCTGGAGTCGTTTTGCCATGCTATGGGTCTGATTGAAGGATGCCTTTTGTGGGAAAAAATGAATTGAAATGAATTTAGCACAGAACAAAATTCAGCTGTGTGTAACGGTCAAACGCTTTGCGCCCTATCAGGCTTAATCAAAATCTAATTAACTTCAAAGTACCATTTTTGGAACTCAGATAATCAGTTTAATCAAAATACAGTACGTGTATGAGGCGCGCGGGATGGACAGGCATCCTGGCAGGAAGTCGGGGAGGTCCCTTAACCAGACAGGTGGCCCCGAGCAAACAGAAAGACATCCCAGCCAAGAGAGAGCGAAGGTAAGTGCATCCAGACAAGACTGTCCTAAGGGATGGATGGACATCCCCACCATAGAAGATTCCCTACCCAGGCGGGAAGTCCCAAACAAGTGGACTGGATGTGTACCTAAAAAAAGTAGACAAGAAGACAGGAAATGACTGTTGCAGAGGGGTATTTAATTCCCTCAGGCATTAAATGGCATCAGCCCCCCTTATTGTTTCCCTTTCAGGAACCAGCAGGGAATGCTGGGAGTTGTAGTCCAGCAGCACAGTCCTGCTGGGGTCCATGGGTGCTGCAGGGAGTCACACTTCCCAATTTACAGGACTTTCGCATGACCTGGAAATACTTCCATCGGGCAGTGGCACTGGCACCGGAAGTACTCCCGGGTCCTCAATAAAAGTGACAGGATTCGTTTGTCCAGGCAAGTCGGCGCTGGGAGGAAGGAAGGCAACACTCAACTGGAGGAAGGCAGTGCGGTGGTGCGAGTATTGAGGAGAGACAGAAAGAAAACCTGTGCTTGTGCTTTTGTCACTTTTGGAGTGATAAACCATCCATTATTTGAACCATCCATAAACAATAAACCATCCATTATTTGAAACTGGGACTGTGTTCGTGTGATCGTATTTGGGGTTTGGGGTTTGCTGACGGCCCGGTTCAAGATGTGAAAAAAAGTGAATGTGGCTGAATGCTTTGTGTATGCATTGCATATGTAGGAAACACTTCAAATCTTGAATCATTCCCTTTGCTTGTTTAATTAAAATTAGGAATTAGTGGAATTAGGAACACCATTTATTTAAATCTTTCTTATTAGAAAGTGGTCTTAAAGTAATTATTTTGAACCACTTTATGTCTGATGTGTTTAATGAAGACTGTGTTCTGAGAATTTTCAGGTAAGGAGGGCAGACAATTTGAGGTTGAAGTTGTTTTGATCAATAATGGAAAGTGACGACTTCTTGGATGTTGATTAGTGCAAGCAAGAACTTTATTATATTTTAAATACTTGGCACGGTGACTTGCTGATTAGTACAAGCCAAAAATGTCCTATATTGTACACACAGGGCAGTAAGAAGCTTATAAACGTAAATGTCGCTATTTGTGGATGCAAAACTCTGTGCCATCTCAGTCTGCCAGCCCTTTAAGACTGGCGTTAAATTGCTGATTCTAGTTTGCAGTCAGACAGACTCCAGATTTGGTCGTGAGTTACTGTATCACTCATTGCGATGTGCCAAAATGGGTAGTCTTTTTGTGAAAAGTCGTTTTTGAGTGCATTTGCACTCATTAACTGACTAACTCTGCAGAGAAAAATGAAAGCTGAAAATGTATTCTAATTTAATTACGGCTCTGACAAACATGCCCCAGGGTGCAGTGTTGTGTAAAAGCGTCTGTTATTGCATTTGGGTTCAGTAAATTTATTTTCAACTTTCTTTCAATGATGACAGATTAGAGTGACACTCTTTTTTTTCTGAATTGAACACCCTTTTTCCTCTTCCATCATAATCCTCATCTCTGAACAACCTCACTTTAGCGTCATTCCATGAATCTAGCAGAGCACTTCATATTTCAGATTATGTCCTTTCTGGGAGGACGGCTGTTTCAAAAATTGTCTTGGAAGTCAAACAACCAGTCAGTTCCATTTACATCACTGTAGTTTTAGACACCTGTCAGGCAGCAGACAGGGACTTCTATGACCTGGAAATTGTGGGATCTGAAGATGAGGGAAGGATATAGAAAATTTGAGGCACATGAGGCTATTTAGCTGTGCCACAGATGATTAAATGGGCAGCCATTGATCATCATTTGGAAAGACTGGCATGATGGCTGGATACTGAGTTTCGAGTTCTGAATCCATCCAGAAGGCCTCATCTGCCAAGGGTATGGACGGTAAGTGGACATCTGGAGTGTGGTTTGAGGAATGTTATTAATTAAGATGAATAAATGGACCTGCAAGGTTTAGGCGCTTTGGTACCTCCACTTTTATTACCTTCACATGTCCCACAGTAGACCATCATCCCTATGAATGTGTGCTCTTTCTCTCTGTCTGCATTTCATCCCAATTTGTCGTACTGCCATTGGGATGTGTTTTGGGCATAGTCACATTTTTATCAGCTCCTGCCACTTTCCAAAAAAATCTTTCTTTCTACAGATCTTCTTCACAGTTCCTCTGAGCTGTGTGTGTTTCTTTTTTTCCAAGTTCAAATTTCAAAGCCTTATAATTGCAGCTTAATGATCCTTTATATTAGTATATGCATAGTAATAAAATGTGTGAAGTGATGAAGGGCACATCCAACAGCAGGCCAGCACACTGGTGATCACTAAACATGGACTGATGAGTGTTCAAGTGATTTTCACATGTATTCTTCATTGGTGCCACAGAGCTCACTACACGAGCACACGGTTGACAAGGCCTAGATAGGCTGTTCAAAACATGTAACACTAGCTTCTACTGTATTGGAAACATTCAACGTATTTTGATTTTATACCCAACTGGTCCAGAAGGAGCGCAATAAAACAAAGACTTACTAATTCTGCTGACAAACCCCCAACCTGTCACCTCCAGGAACAAGCTGCCTAAGATGGTCAGAGGCTCTGCTTCTTGACCCTTTCTGGCACCTTGTCACCATTCTGGGTTTCTTTACTTTCTGATTCATTTTTGACCATTTTTTACATACATTCATTCTGTATTACTGCCTTTGTATGAATTGTGCAATTATTTTAGAGACTGTGGAATAATTGACACCGTAGACTTAAAAAAGAATTGGGGAATTGTCCCCTTATAATGTCCAGCTGTGTTGCAAAAAATAAGCAAAATTAGTGATGAAAAGATAAATCATTTGACAAAATACAGTGGTGGGTTGAGGCTTTTTATACAAAACTTTGACTGGAAGGAAGTATAGATGGAAGTGATGTCATCAAGCTGGGACTGGAAGTGACATCATCAGGATGGGACCGGATGTGACATCATCGTCGAAGCGCCATTTTTGGGAAACCAGAAATGATGAAGGTGAGTGAGCCAATTCATTATTTTTCTTCCGTACTTCTGGTGAAAGAAGGAGAGAGGCATTAACGCTCAATATCAACCCTCTGTCTCGCGACATTTCACTCACCTCAGAACTTGTTGGCTGCCTCCTAAGTTAGAGGATAAATTAATTCATAATATTGTTTTTGACGAGGTGTTAATGTAAATTTCATTTACTTTTTATTACGTTTTATTTTTTTACTTCTACTTTTTTAATTTTTACTTTTTACTACGTTTTATTATTCATTGGTATTTAAAATAGACAGTCGTTGTGAAATATTTGAGTAACTGATTTCCTGTCTGTAATAACTAAGGACCAAACCGTCTTCCTCCTGTGCCCCGCATACTCTTCTATATACCAACTCTTCAAATACAATCTCTTTTAATAACAGAGGGGAACCCCGACGCCCTTTGACCAGCTGAGCCACAACAGATTGGGCACCCAGCGCCCTCCCCGGGGTTTTGTGAGTGAAGTGAGCAGGGGGCAAGGCCCCCTAGTTATTATTAAAATAAAGTGAGTTTTGACTTAACAAACTAATTTTATTTGAATTATTCAAGTATTGTATGGTGTGATAAAGGTGCGGCACAGACTGACGCAGAGGCACGTGTAAAATCACACAGGCTTTTATTTTCTCTTCAGCCTTGGGGCACGCCTTCCCCATGTCCCACAGGCCCAACACAATTCCACAAGCACTTAATAAAGCAAACAACTTCCTCCAACACCACCACCACCACCACTCCTCCCAGGCAACCTCGTCCTCTTCCTCCCGAATCTGACTCTTGAGTGGTGGATGCTGGCCCTTTGTATAGCCCACCCAGAAGTGCTCCAGGTGCTTGATCACCTGTGGCTAACTGCACTTCTGGGCGGGGCTGTAGAGATGTCCAGGTGGGCACTGGCATCCATGCAGCATCCACTGGCGGCCATCCCAGATCCCCACAGGGTTGTGGAGAACTCCATCTCCCATGAAACCCTGCGGGAAACTGAGGCACCATCGTCAGCCAGGGAGGCTACCACCAAGCGTCCCGAGGGAGGTAGTGAGGAGCCTATGGCTGCTCCCCGGGACCATGTACAGCAGTGGTATCCCAGCTGGGCATGGAACCCGGCTGCCCATTACAATGGTTAAGGTGCTTTAAAGTTTTGTCATTAGGAAACCTTGGTTGGATTTTTTTGCCTTCTTTGTTTTTGACATTCAGCTTGTGTTTTGGATTCTGTTCTGTATCCAAGGGGAAGGATGCACATTACCGATCTGTAAAAGGCAGAATACTGCAAACGCCTTGAGAAGAAATCAAGACAAAGAAGAAGCTCTCATGTTGAAATGTGTCAAATAATGTATTTAAATAAGCACACAACCCAAAAAAGAAAATCCAAAACACAGATGGAGGTCATCAATGCAAAGGTAATATCAATTATATTTATCACTTTTGGTTTTACACTCAAAATTTGGTGCATTGTTGTGTTCCCCTTCTTGGGATCATATTCATATGCATACAGAGAACAGGTGGGTCACACAGATGTTTTATGTTTCTCATTGCTGTTTTCGTTCAGTAATGAAAAGTGAAATGGCCCACTCTTTTAACCTGACAACTTGTAAATAATATATGAATGAGATACTGGGACCACCTAGCAATTAGTTAGTCAAGTGAGTATGATGGACTGAATGCTCCTTTCTTTTGTCAGTTAGAATACACTGATGTCAATGATGAATGAAAGTAGAAGTGGTAAGCCTGTAGCTTCACTGCTCCAAAGGCCCACATTTGATTACCACCTTGGTCACTGTCTAAACACCATCTGTCTGTGCTGAGTTTGTACATTTTCTTTCTTTTTACGTGAATGCAGATTTGGTTAACCATCAAGTCTAAACGTGGTTTGGTATGAGTGAGTGAGTGTGTCCAGAGATAAACAGTTGCTTCATCTGAAACCTTGAATATGATATGAAAATAAATGGATAGGTACACAGAGCAATGAATGGATAGCTTAGATTCAGGACAGCGACTCATTTGGCACTGAGTGTTTGCAGTTTTCATGTTCACTATGTGTCTCTATGAATATTCTAATCTCAAACCCTGGACAGTTGGGTTGATTAGCTGGTGGACCAGTAGATGTGAAAACAGGGGTTTGATTGAGTGTGCCCTGCTATTCACTCCAGGGTGGGTTCCAGACTTGCACCTAATGTTAATGGGATACGCTGTGGCATTCTATAATCTGTCCATCTGAATGGCTGAATAAGAAACTGAGCAGAACAATGCATAGCTTGGAAAATCCATCATTTGGTCTTGTTTGCTCCCATTTTACAGCTCTTAGACTCCCATAGTTTACTGACACCGCTCTTTAATGCTTTGATAAAGTCACAACTGTTGAGGTTGTCATTCTAAGTACAATAAATATTGATTTGACTGTCTCAGTCAGATATCCTTCAAAATCCAGCTTCTTTCAAGCAGGACACAAAATTGAACAGAAGCTGAGAGGAAGTCCGGCTGTGCTTACGAAGATATTGCTGTGAATCCCATAGGATTGCTGCAAGCTAAACGTAGAGCAACTTGATCATTCCTGAAGAATCATAGCCATCTTTTATCTTCTGCCTTAGTCAGAATTGCAGGGCCTACAGAGTCTGTATGGAATTAAAACACCCAATGGCTCACCATAAGCTTCTGCATCTCATTCATCATTTTTGGGCTTCACGGACTTGGGCTTAAAGTGTACCGAGCAATATTCTACACAAATCCCAAGATTCATCACAATTATATATGTGAAAAATTGTGTTAAATTATGTACTTATTTAACAATGACTCCAAACAGTAAAAACTGAAATGTGCTTGTGGGCTTTTTCTTCTGTATTGTAATTATGTGTCTTAGTTGTTTGTAACTAAATAATATTAGATCTTGTTGTATTCAAATAATTAATTAATTATAGCCAAAACAATTATATGTGCAAGTGATTATTTACATATAAAGTGCCTTTCTATTATGTGTTACATGATGTATAAAAAATTAAAAGCTGGTAAATAAATGAGTAACAGTGTTTCTAATGCTAGCTACCAGTATTATACACTTATTATTATCATTATTACCTGCAATGAGCGGCTGCCTTACCCAAGACTTATTTCTACCTGTGAAAGCTTGAGGCCCGGTCGTCCTCTTGAAGCCTCAGATCAGACGTCAGACACCAGATAAAAATCCAATTATTATTTATTTTATAATAATAATGTGCACTAAGCACCCTTCTCTCCACAATACTCATAATGAAATCAATAATCAATAAACATTAACCAATCTTCCACTCCCAGACGCGTTGCCACCCTTCCACCCAGCTCAGCTCAGCGTACTGGGCTTTCCCATGGTCCTTTATACCCCCTGACCCGGACGTAGTTCCTGTTCCACAACCCACAAGTCCTTATTACTTCCGGGCCAGGGTAAACAGTCCTTTTCTTCAACCCGGAAGCACGCCGTTTCTTCCTGACATGGGATTATGACGCACTTCTGGGTTATAGGGCATGTAAGAGTCCACGAGCCTCCCTACAGCGACTCCTGGTGGTCCCCAAGGCATCCAGCAGGGCTGTGCATAAAAACTACAAAGTCCATGAGGCCCTGCTGGAATTCGGGGCACGTCCACGCTGTCGGGAGAGCTCCTCCTGGTGGCCTGGGGTTGAGGGCCGGACTATGTAGCCGGCCATCTATCACATACCTTACACCCTGTTCGATGATCATAGGCTCCTGCTCACCTGGGACACTGAATTTGTTTATTGTGTTTGAGGCAGCTATCTTGCTATTACTATTATTATTACTTGTTATTTTTATATTTATTACCATACTTGTACTGCAGAAACAGGATTCCAAAAATTAATTAATTCATTCACATGCTGAAAAAGCCTCTTCTAGTGCAGAGTCATCTCACCAGCAAACCACCAACAAACTTTGTGGGCTGCCAGTTCATTACAGGGCAGACTCACTCACAATCCATACCTCAGCTTAGACTCGCCAACCTGCAAATCTTTCTCTGAAATTACTGAAATTCCTATTGCTCTAAATATATCTTCCTTTAGGTCAACCCTATGCTTTACTATAACTCCCCTCATTCTGAATAAATGACAATCACAGGTGTAGCTGTTTAAAATGCACCTACCAGAAAGGTATTACAATACAATACAAGACCATTTATTTTTGTATATCCCAAAATCACACAAGGAGTGCCGCAATGGGCTTAATAGGCCCTGCCTATTGACAGCCCTCAAGCCTTGACTCTCTAAGAAGACCCTTGTAGGGAAAAAATGGAAGAAATCTTGAGAAAGGCAATTCAGAGAGAGACCCCTTTCCAGGTAGGTTGGGCTTGCAATGGGTATCAAAAAAGTGGGGTTAATACAATACAATGTACAGAACAGAATGCAAGTAGTCCTCCATATAATACAATAGTACAATAGTAATAGTAAAAGTATAGAGCAAAATGCAAGAGTAGATTATATCACAGCATTCCAATTTGTTCAAAGTCCTCGAGACCACGGCCATCAAGCTGCCTCCCCACTACAGGCCATTCCATAGCTGAGTCAGTGCTGGGCCAGCCAATCCTATTTAAGGACTCTTCAACCTGGGGCCTCATGCATAATGCCGTGCGTAGAATTCACACTAAAACATGGTGTAAGGACAAAACCAGAAATGTGCGTACACACAAAAAAATCCAGATGCATAAATCTGTGTGTTCGCCAACTTCCACGTTCTTCTGCTCCATAAATACCGGTCAGCGTGAAAAGTAACGCAATTTGCACGCGCCTGTCGCCACCCTCAAACCCCCCCAGAATTATGCCTCTATGAATATGCAAATCAATATAAATAGCCCTTAAGCTCAGCGTTCTGCGAAAAGGCAATGGAAAAAGCACGGGGGAAAATGGAAGAATCTCAGCAAATACCAAGTGGAAGCAAGGAAAAACTTACTATTTGTTGGTTTAAACAGTGGTATAAACAACAAAAGGATGTTGATCGAGTAACAGAGTGGCAGAGAAACTCGAATGCTCAAGTTCACAAAGTTGTACAGTGCCCGAAATAAAAAAGAAGTTGTCAGATATCAAAGTTGCTGTGAAAAGGCGAGTCGTAGCCCACCATTGGAGTGCCATATGAAAGCTTATTAGGGTACAGAGAAAAGAAAAAAAATAGGGGCACAGTGAGAAAAAAGCTTGAAATGTCAACTTTAATCTCGAGATTTCAACATTAATCACGTAGTTTATTTTGTCATTGAAGAAGAACATCATAAACTTCATCTTAAAATCATTTAATTTACTAGTTTCTCAAATGCCATCGTAACTAAAGTAGCACGTTAAATGCTTTGTTTTGTATATTTTCTTCTATGTGCTCTATGTGTGTGAATCACTATGTGCTTCTTAAATGGGCTTCCTCTTCTTTCGACAGGACACAGAATTCATTACATTCATGAAAATGTGCGTGGCTTTACACCAAGTTTAGGTTTTATACATCGTGATTTGAGTGTGGAAACGGAAGTACGCAACATTTTTGTGCGTACGCACCGTTTATACATGAGGACCCTGATAATTTCACTGCTCCTCTATCAGAGATGACTTCTTCTTAGGCAGACAAACAACTTGGCATTAGGGCATTGTCACCAATTACCACATTTGAGTACTGAGAAGAGAAACAGAATTGGTGTGGGTTAGTAGCAAATTATCACTATCATATTACTTATATTTAAGTGCTAATGACTAACAACAGAGATGCAGTATGCAGAGCTATTTAGCAGCTCTAGTCAGGGTATGCTAAACTGAAGTAGTGTGTCTTCAATTGAGACTGAAGAGATGCCTCTTAGAGTAGCAGGCAGATTACTCCACAGCTTTGGGGCCTTGTATGTAAAAGCTCGACCTCCCACTGTTATTTTATTAATCCTTGGAATCCTTAGCATTAGTTCTAGTTTGTAAGTAATAATAAGTTCAGATAAGCAAGCCAGACTTTTAAGACTTTAAATGTTAAAAGTAGGAGCCATCGTAAAGATTTAAGAGCTGGAGTTATGTGTTCATATTTTCTTGTTCTTGTAGTAATTCTTAACAACAGCATTTTGGATTAACTGGAAGCTGTATAAAAAACCGTTTGAATATCCAGTGAACACAAATGCATGAATTAATTTCTCAGCATTCCAGCAGTTAGAATGACTCGTTGTACAAAAAAAAAAAAAAAACTCCAAGTGTCTTTGTTTAAAAAGTTGTAGTGAAATTCAAGGCAAACTGATCACAAAAATAAAAATAAAGAAAATAAAGAAGAAAGCTGGTAATATGCACAAAAACATTATTATCTATAATGTTCTGTGGCAGGTGGCTGGGTGTGGTCATCAGCCGCCTGCCTATTTAAGGAGCCTCCTCCCCTCACTCAGGGCTGGAGTCGGGTGAGGAGGTTGACGAAGTCGGAGAGGAGGCGGCAAGGAGAGGCCTGAAGAGTGAGAGAAGGCAGAGAGAGAAAGAGAAAAGCCTGGACTTTGGGAGACTGTTGGGGTTTGTGTGGCGGTGCACTTAGGGATTGTAAATAATAGTGTAAATAAATGTGTGGTGATGGCTGTGAACGTGTCTGCCTGTCTGTGTCCAGGTCGCCCTATTCCACAGTGGCGTAGCCGGCAGGATGCTCCACCTGGGACAAGGTGGGGACCTGCATTTAGAAATAAGTTTGTGGACGGCCCAGCACAGCAGGGGAGCTCACCCACGTGACGCAGGGGCGGCGTGCATCCAACCCCGCAGGAACAGTTTGTAACCCGGACCGTTAGCTGTCCGCCAATGGACTGTGTATTTCAGGGGCGGCTCAAAGACGAGGCGGCAGCAAGGTGAGCTGCCAGGAAAGAGAGGCTGCAGCCACGACAGCCACAGCATCCGCGGTGCTGCCCTGAATCTCGTCTCCGCGTGCATTATAAAAGGGGCCTCCTCACTCCATTCAGGGAGCCGGAGTCCAGTGGAAGAGGACAGAGCTTGCGACTGGAGGAGTGAGGGCGGCAGAGAAGATGAAAGGAAGGAAAGAATTAGAAAAGTACTGTGAGTTTATGGTGCATTGTGCTGTGTGAACTGTAAAATAAAAGCGTGTGCTTTGATCAGAGTGCCTCCGACATCTATCTGTGTCGGGTTAAGCGCTGGTATAGCGCCATCTACTGTCACAGGATGCAACCAGAAGGGTGGAGGCTTCAGACACAAAGTGAAACGACCTCAGTGGTCTCCTGAGCTTTTCTCCTCCTCCATTCTAAGGAAACAGAAGGAACCAATGTTGGTGTCACAATTAACTCCTTCCCTGTTTTCACCCAACACAGACCTGTAAAACACTCCTCACACCCACGTGTCTTACAATACCTTGAACAAGCTTCAAAAAAACAAAATGCTTACTGGTTTGAGGTAAATTCAATTATTAAAGATATTTCAATGCTACAAAAAGATATTATATATAGTTTACTGCAAACTGAGGTAATTTTCATGTCATTGGGAAGTAAGAGAAAACTGCAGTACCTAGAGAGAAGCCCATAAGGATGTGTGTGGAGCAGGCAGCTTCCATACGGACAATGCAGGGCTGGCAATCAAAGCTAGAAATACAGAACATGAGGCAGCAGCCCTGAACATTGTGCAACCGAGCAGAAAACAAACATATATATTTGGCAGATATCTCTCCTAAGGTGACATTATAAAATTACAAAGCACTTTACGGAGCAAAATTTGAACAAAATTAAAGAAAGTAGCCAGTGTGTCTTTTAAATCTATTGAAACTGAGATGTAATTGACATCTTTGAAGCTGTGACTTCCACCGCTTCCTAAAAGAGTAAGTACCATAACTGATATCAAAAAACACTTTTCTTTCCCTATACTACAAAAATAAGAAAGAAGAAGTCATGAAAAATTCAAATAAGTTTAGTTTCATCCACAATAATATACTGTATGTCATTGTCTCCAGATGTCGTGTTCTTTGCATGCAGTTTTAAAGTTGCCTGTCTATTGTTCAGGGCAAGTAAGTGACAAAGCAGATAGCTTGGATTCTTGTGTCCATGTTGATTTCCCTAGAGATGTTTGTTTTTTTCTTGTAGTCAGAAGACATATGGATCAACTTGTCTGGAGAATCAAATGTGGCCCGGTGTGGTGTGGATGTGTCTTACAAAGGTCCAGTTTCCCCTTCAGAGTTAGTTCATGCCTTGCTGTTAAGACTGTTAGAAACTCTGCCCACTGAAGTTCACTTATTCAGTACTGACTCTGTGAGAAGGCAGACAAAAGCGGAGAATTTGGATCTGTGGAAGCGGGTCCCAGCTGGAACCTCCTGACTCCAGTGTCCCAAGATCTGTGGCTCAAGGACTCTTGATGGCAGTATATACATTTTTGAATCAGTAATACATATCATTACTTGCATATGCTAAGTATTAAAATAATAAAATAATAATAATAATAATAATAACATTTATTTGTATAGCATATTTTCATACAAAAAAGTAGCTCAAAGTGCTTTACATAATGAAGAACAGTAAATAAAATAAATATATAACAACATAAGAAATTAAAATAAGACAATATTAGTTAACTTAAAAAAAAAGAGAGTAAGGTCCGATGGCCAGGGTGGACAGAAAAAACAAAAAAAAAACTCCAGACGGCTGGAGAAAAAAATAAAATCTGCAGGGGTTCCAGGCCACGAGACCGCCCAGTTCCCTCTGGGCATTCTACCTAACAAAAATGAACAGTCCTCTTTGTAGTTAGGGTTCTCACGGAAGGACTTGATGATGATGGACATGCAGATTTCTGGCTTTTAATTCTTCACTGTTGGAACATCATGGTGCTTTGAGTAGATGGTGGTGGCACCACCAAAAAGGACACCGGAAAAAGAAACAGAAGAGAGAATAGGGGTTAGTACAGATTTTAGAGTTACCATGGATAGTTATTAGAATGAATTGGAAATACAGAGTATCGGGATTAAATTACAGTGAAGTTATGAGAAGGCCATGTTAAAATAATGTGTTTTTAGCAGTTTTTTAAAGTGCTCCACTGTATTAGCCTGGCGAATTCCTACTGGCAGGCTATTCCAGATTTTAGGTGCATAACAGCAGAAGGCCGCCTCACTACTTCTTTTAAGTTTTGCTCTCAGAATTCTAAGGAGACACTCAGTTGAGGATATGAGGTTACGATTTGGAATATACGACGTCAGACATTCTGATATATAAGCTGGGGCGAGGTTATTTTAAGGCTTTATAAACCATAAGCAGAATTTTAAAGTCAATCCTGAATGGCACAGGTAACCAGTGTAGTGACATCAAAACTGGAGAAATGTGCTCGGATTTTCTTTTCCTTGTTAGGATTCTAGCAGCTGCAATCTGCACTAGTTGCAAATGATTATAGACAATCAGTTGATGATACAAATTATGAGACTGTAAGGTGTTTTGTTACCGCATATTCTCACGTACAAGATAGGTATTGAAAGTGAAAAATCGATCTTAAAATCAGACCCCGACTTATACGCCCTTTCAAAAAAATCTTCTTGCTTCCTCCAATCTCGCACCAGTTTCTCAGACGCATTGAATTTTGTTGCAGCAGCGCAGTTACCAATTTCTTTCGACTTTTAATTTAAAACCAGCTTCATATTTTCTTCTGATCGAACGCTCCATCGTAGATAAGGGATGCTCTTACGATAAAGGTGTATGATGGTGAGACATACAAAAACACAAATCAGTGCAAATGTTGCTTCGGAATAGTTCGGGTATTACTGTGTGGTCACGAAGACACAATACAAAGAAAAACAGGGCAGTGTGCGCCCTTAGTACTCCAATGATTTTTGTTTTTCTTGGGGAGGTGAGAGTAACAGCGGGTGGAGACTGAGTGAGGTGGGGGAGAGTGTTGAATGAGTGTGTAAGAAAAAAAAAGAAACGGAAAAGAGAAAGCTGGTACTAAGGTTGTGGGGCTCATACAGGATAAAAAAAATCGTTGGCAGGCTTAGTTGGAGATCATATGCAGTACACAACCTTACATGTACTCACGGTGCCCTTCCAGAACTTTCACCGCACTTCACATTTACCTCTGTGGTGAAACTCAGTAATCTCACAGCTCCATCTGGGATGATGCTAGTAGCTTTGCCTTGATGTGGGATTTATTTGCGTTCCCTTTTTCGTATTTCCCAAATTTATATAAAGTAGGCACTTGACTCTTCGTTTGTCTTTCCCTTTTTTTTTCAAAGCCGAGCTCTCTTTTTCATCTACGTTCCAATGAGCCAAACCCGCTCAATGCCTCTCACGTTTAACACTGACCACCAAAAAAAACTTTTTGTCTCTTTTTTTTTTCACTCTTGCGCTCTCCACAAACTTAATACCAGCTTTCTCTTTTCTTTTTTCGTACACATTCGTTCAACACTCTCCCGCACCTCGCTCAGTCTCCACCCGCTGTTCCTCTCACCTCTCTAAGAAAAACAAAAATCATTGGAGTACTAAGGGCGCGCTGTACCTTGATTGGTAGTAAAGAGCACCAATCACATCCTTGTTCCTGCTTTCCCCAAAGCAAAGAAAAGAAAATAAAAAGTTGCGTCACTGAGGCCTACTTCTAAGTTTACTATTATACCCAACTAGGAGGAAATCATAAAAAAAAAAAGATATAAAAAAATATATTAGAAAGGAACAGTAATTTGTAACACCAAACTACACACTGGGCGTCATTGTAGTTAGAGACCAAACATGACCAGCACAAGAGATTTAAGACACAGAGCCACTGATAGAAATTATGGGTCCATAGAAAATGACACACAAACATCAATAAAGAAAAAAAATGGTGATTATTTGGAGTAATTACAGTGAAATCCAATCTTCCCAAATCAAAAAAAAAAACTTTACTGTATGCACTATGCAAGGCAGTCTTCCGCTTTTAATTTGTTGTTCAGGAAGCACAAAAAAATGAATAGTCCCAAAAAAATCCACAAAAGTATTTACAAAAAGAAAAATCAAGTGTTGCACAGTGGGTAGCGCTGCTGCCTCGCACTTAGGAGACCCGAGTTCGCTTCCCTGCGTGGAGTTTGCATGTTCTCCCCGTGTCTGGGTGGGTTTCCTCCCACAGTCCGAAAGACATGCAGATTAGGTGCATTGGCGATCCTAAATTGTCCCTAGTGTGTGCTTGGTGTGTGGGTGTGTGTGTGTACGCCCTGTGGTGGGCTGGCGCCCTGCCCAGGGTTTGTTTCCTGCCTTGCGCCCTGTGTTGGCTGCGATTGGCTCCAGCAGACCCCCGTGACCCTGTAGTTAGGATATAGCGGGTTGGATAATGGATGGATGGATGGATGGAAAATCAAGTGTATATACACAAAGTGCACCAAAAACAAATAACTATAAATGATTTCAGTAACCCTTCTCAATGACTAGGAGATATCTATAATAAACAAAAAGAAAAATGTATAGAAAAATAGGCACAAGCCAGCTGTTGCACACAGAAACACTCTGCAATGTTTGCCACCTCACTCTCTCTATTCAGTCTAAAGGTAGAACAAACGGAAAACCAACCCCTCTGAAATAATGCACGTCTTAACTAACGCAGTTTGACTGTTCACACGTGAAGTGCAGCAGGCCTTTCCTGAATCCGCGTGTGCCCAGCCACACAGCGCATCCCTGCCCTGCCTTCAGCTGTTTAAAAAAGGTAAGAGCCTCTCTGTTACTAAATGAAAGTTGTTTTACACTAGTCTTAAAACTTTTTATTTCTTTAAACTGGTTATGCCTGGCAGGCATATTACCACATAACTCTGTCAAAAATGAAAAGAAACTGTTAATTACTTTATTTTGTACAGCAACACAACTAAAAGTCTCCATTTGAATGAGAGTCCTTGAAGGATGGCATCTCGCAGAGTGTAGGCTTAGAAGCACATGCGTTGTAAATATAACGCGTTTCTTTGCGCTATTAACACTTGTTGCACCCAACACATTTGGAGCCGCTTGATCTCAGGCGGTGAAAGAATGTTGATGTAGTGCTGTTCTAACAGTCGTGATGAGTTGGACGCCTTGTAATGAAGAAACATATTCCACATCGGTGCCAGAACCTACTGTTTCAACATCATCCAACTCATTGTCACTATCTTGACCACCGTCATTATCATCAAAACATTTGTCTTGCAACAAATCTAGTTGTTTGAAAACATCAGCAGCTTTATACCTTTTTCACAATATGACTATGGACTGTCTATTTATAGCACTCTTTTCCACAAGCTGCTGCATCTAAAATAAATAAATAAATAAATAATTCTATGGCTATCAACTAGGAGACACTATAGTAGATTACTAAGACACAACAGCAAAGCAAACCAGCAAGCCGTCTGCTTTTATAGTGGCTCTTTGCTGAGATACAGCTTGTTTCGTTTGTCACATTTTGACAGGCTCAATGAGCTACACCTTAACTCATACCTTGCATTCAAAATGTTAAGGCAGACAAATAAAAGGTTGAGTACCAAACAAGGTAAAATGGTAATTTTTTTGGTCTTTTCGTATTTAGAGTATACTAGGGGGCTCTGCCCCCTGCTTGCTTCGCTCACCAACCTCCGGGCGGGTGCTACGTGCTAGCCACTTCACAGATGTGCCGCTCGCGTATGGAGAAGCAGATGTACAATTTAAACAGATTGTTATTTTCATGGGAATTGTTACATATGCATAGTTGAACTATTTTACATTACAAAGAGTAATTAATCATATTAAAAACATAGTAAAATGTAATAAATTGAAAGAAAATTATGTTTCATGTTGCGTTAAGAGGTATTCGTTGTGTTATATGTTTTCATTCTGTTTGGCTTTGAAATTAACACACAAATACTTTTTAAACTTACAGTTTTATTGCAAAACTCTAGTAAAAACAATTTTTTGAATTAACTTTTTGTCAATATCACATTGAATTTTGATTCCGTGTTTGGACAACGCAACATATAACTGCCCGTGAATGAATCTGATAAATAAACCGACTTTTTCAAATGTATGTCCCTGTGATTTGTTAATTGTTATAGCAAAAGCTATTCTAACGGGAAACTGTAAACGTTTTAATACGAATGGCATATCAAGATCTCCTTTAGTGTCTAATGTCATCCGCGGAAGATGTACTTCATTACCTTTTATTTCATATGTCATTACTGTGTAACCGATTGACAATTTTCGCATTAATTCATTTGATTTCATCATCTCTCGGTGCTAGGATTGCCCGTGTACTCATTTCTTCTGTTGATAACCCTTTTGGGATGAAATAAGATTTGGACATAATAAGTCTTCTTTTATTGGGAACATAAAGTGAGGAAAATGTAAAAAATTTTAAGAGCTGAGAGCTCAGGAACTGTGTCTGACAAAAGCATTCACACCAATGAGAGGTGAGAGGACCGTGGGCATGGTTGAAAATGGTTGAGAGGAGGGCGGGACTTGAAAAAATCTCTTGGCAATAGTCTAGTCTCGTCTCAAGATTTTCTTTTATAATAGAGAGATGTGTGTAAAAGGAAAGCCCTCAAAACATTGGATACCTTGATACGTTTATCTTATGAACATATGCTGTTATGATCTGTCAAAACGACACTGGACAGTGAACAGGGCTAGGGGTGTTCACCTTGTACTTCAACAAACTTTAAAAACACAATAGCTTCAAGTGAAAGTAGGAATAAGGAAGGATGAGTGCCATAAGAGCTGTGAGACAAGAAAGCCATCTGAGCACTGTCACACATTGATTGAGTCTTTCAGCACTTGGTGTGAGAGACATTAAAACATTCCGGTTGTATAATTTGATTGTCACACTTATTTGTTATACTTCTGCTTTTGGCATAATAAGAATGATAAATCTATTATACCGACTCAAAGGGGGAGACAGTATTTTAAAAGAGACGTACCATGAAGTGAGATATGCAGAGATCGAAACCAAAAATCAAACCACACTTTCACCAAACCAAAAACCAAGCCATAAATCAAAGTCAGAAACATTGCCATAAAGTCGTTTTCCTGAAAGAATGAAAAAAGAAAGAATAGCACTAAGCCTTTTTAAGAAATCATCTGCAACGTCGGATTTGAAATGGCCACTAGAGCCAACCTCTAACCCATCACATAATTGATGTCAGGTGCCTCAACCTGTAAAACCTGAACCCCACCCTGCAACTGGGGACTGCATCTTGACGACGAGGCTCGTGAAATGGTGGCACCTGTAACAAAATCGAAAGGGCATCAGAAGTAGAGATAAACACTTCCAACAAAGTGAATTGAATATTTTGAGCACAAATTAACCAGAGATTTGAAAACTTCATAGTCAAAAACTCTTAACAGACATATAAAGATCAAAACAAGCCCTAAATGAAGACTATGAAAACTTCAAAAGAAAATGTAACAATAACATATATAATGAGTAAATAACAAGTTCCTGAGTTCGCTTTGATTTTCCTTCCTGCCTGGGGTCTCGAGATATAGGGGGGTGGGCACTCCCTAATTGGGGAAGCAAGGTTGCACTAGCAGTCAGCCCTTGGTGCAATCAGACTGTAGTCCCAGCTGCAAGTGCATTGTGGGTGCCATGCTGCATCTTCTTCCTAGGCAGGTTAGTGCAATTATAGCTAGATAAGTGGTTGGGGGGAGGACATACATGTGATCAACATAACAGAGATCCTGGGAATAGGGATTAACAAATCTATGTTTTAGGATTAGGTCAGCTCAAAACCCTTCCACAATAAAAGAACTCCTCAGCCTCCTAAATCATAACTTTCTCAGGGGTCACACTCATTTCAAGGGACCACCGATAATGATGATGATAATAGGAATGTGACTGTTATATAGCGAGCCAGCATTTCTTTCAGGGGATAGGCAGGTTCAGAAAGCAATAAAGGTAAGTTGAGAGCAAAAAGAACACAAAACTAGCAACACAAGTGAGTTGAACTGTCAACTTTCAAACAGTTATTCAGTGCTGCACAACCATGCTGCCTCATAGATTATTAGTTACAGTATATAATTCGATCGTGAAGGTTTAGAGGAATGAGTTATAACATTTCAAAAACTTCTATACCCCAAGAGGAAGCACTTACATTATTTTATTTCCATAACCTTGTTAGCCAACGTCTGTCAAATCAAGGCCAATATTGAGAACTGAGAATTCAGTCTCATTTGGTATTTAGAGGTGTTGCTTTATGCTCACTTTAGTGGAAAAAAAACAAAGAGCTGCAAACAGATACATAATGCATAAAACTTAGCGGAGAAAATCATCAATATGAAGAAACCAGCCTGATTTGAACAGGGAGTACAATAGCGTTCATTATTATCCACCGATTGTTAGTCAGTTTGTTTGGAAATCTCCATTTGATGAACTAAGCACAGATATAGAAAATTAAGAGTGTGTCATGGCGTTCAAGCAGATGGGTGAGAAAGTCTCTGGGTTCAGGATGTATTAACTAGTTGATAATTTAATATCTTACTCTTCTGCTTCCAGGTCCATCTGTTTGAGTAGCGTTTCACTCCTAGATATGTTCATATATTAATTTTTATATCAGTCTAAATTGACCCAGGCAGGAGTAAGCATGGCTGTGTGCATGAGCAGGAGCTTTGTGAAGGACTGGCATCATATCCAGGGTTGGTTCCTGCCTTTTACCCAGTTTTGCCAGGATATGCTGTCATTTTCATAACCTTGTGGATTTTTAACGTTATGTTGTGCCTTGACTGAGATTGGGGGTGTGGTAGAGCGTGCCCTGCGATGGACTGGCACCCACTCCAGAGTTGGTTCCTGCTCCGTGTGAGCCAGTAATAGATAAACAGGTTTGAAAATGGACAATGAATGGATTGTAACAAATCTGATAAAAGTAGAATATTTCATTAATTACAATAATTATGAGGCAATTTCTATTCTGTTCTAACAGGGCATTTCATCAAAAACCACGGGAGAATTAGGAAGCTTGGGAATTGCTGATGTGAGTGACTGGCAGGGTGCTGCCCACTGGATATTACCAAATTTGTCCCTAACAGCATAGCTGTTTAGTTCTTTTTTTATTCTTTTTAGATTTGCCTCCTTATTTGAACAGTTCGTACCCCAATGTGAGGTTGTGTCCTGCCTTATACACTGAACTGGAGGGCAGATAAATTAATGCACGGATGGCACTAGAGATGTGATCTCTTTGTACATCTTCTTTTAAAGTAAAAAATTAGCTATATAATCTAATTAAATGTAACCTCAAATTACAGCAATTGAATAAAAAATGTATTCTCCAAAATGATTTACGCATAAATAAGATTTACGTTTTTTTTTCTTTCTTTTCAATCAGAGCACATGATAAATTATAAATTAAATTAACAAAAATTAGAAATTTAGATGGCCTTCTTGTTGGCAGAAGCCATCGTCCGGTTTTGCTGCTGCCTCTGCTCTTCTCCGAGAAGGTTGATTTATCTCTTACAAGTTTCTCCGAGATGTCTTTTTGAACAGAATAGCTAATAAGCAGTTTCTCTTCGTATGTCAACCCTACAGTGTCCAGAATACTTATGAGGATTTAGCATCATAAATCTCGTAAAACATTTATATCTGAGGTGCTTTGAATTTAAATTCAAAGAGCATGATACCCTTTAAAAATGTGTGAAAATTTCATCTGGCAGAATAAATAGTATCACTGAAAATTTCTTAGCAAAAAGCAAAGCTTGGTTATGACACGCTTCAGCTGCGATGCTAGCTAGGCAAGTTGACATATTTTTGTGAAGATTTGTAAAAACAAAGATGGTAAATAATTGCTGCAAATGGTTTATGGTGTGCTATGTCTGTTGGTACAAAGTATTGTTGAAACCATTTTGTTTTTATAGATAAAAATCTGTCCATCGGCTAAGTATGCGATGCAAGCAGAGATAAGAGTATACATAAGAAGGTAACTCTCCAGTCTAATTATTGACCTTGACGTCAGTCACCATCCATTTCATCCTCTATTCCTTGTGCAATAAATATACCATGAAACTTCGGTCCCAGCTCATTCATTACCTCCCACTATGACTTGGAGCAGTGACTGAGCCTCCCCTTTAATTCTCCGAAGCCTCAGATATCATCTTGTTTGACCTCCTTGTCTGTACTATCCATCCCTCCATTTTATGCTATTTATCCAGCTCGCAGGGGCAGCAGTCCAAGCAATAATGTCCAAACATCCCTTTTCCTTGACACCTCATCCAACTCCAAGGTGTTCCTATGCCAAGAGACATACAGTATAATCTCTCCAGCGTGTCCTGGGTCTTCCCCGAGGTCTCGTCCCAATTGATCATGCCCGAAACACCTTCCCAGGGTGGCATCCAGGAGGTGTCCTAATCAGATGTCCAAACCACCTCCTTTCAATGTGGAGAAGCAGCGGTTCTGATTTGAGCTCCTCCCGAATGTCTACACTTCTCCCCCTGTCTCTAAAGCTGAGCACAGACCCCCTGCGAAGGAATTCATTTCTGCTACTTGTATCTGTGATCTACTTCTGTCGGTCACTACCCAAAGATTGTGAACATAGATGAGAATAGCAATGTAGATCGATCAATATAGTGAGTAAAACCAGTAAACCTATGTCGCTACCTCTTGTAGATTTCCTTGTGTCTCACTTGGTTGCTTTATCTCACCCCCTTGTCTCTTTCTCTGTATTCCCGACTCTATCCGAACTCTTCATCTCAAAGATCGCTCTGTTTGTATCTCTCCCTGTATTTCCCCATGTCTCTCCACTTGATACTGTATCAATGTCTTGTGTGTTTGTCCGTCTATATCTTACCTTCTTCCTCTACTTCACCCCTTATCTTTCCCCTAAAACTCAAAATGTATCTGGACTCCTTATCTCACATTTGTCTTATGTATCTCTCCTTTGCAACTATTTTTTTTCCTGCAGTATAATTGTATTTCACTCTTTTAACTGTTGTAAAGGCCAACCCTGACACAGACAGGCAAAGGACACAGTTATAACAGCACATGTGATTCATTTTTCTTTTTCCTTGTGGTAAACACCTTCACCCGTTCCCCGCAAGTCTAACACACTGTCCCAAAACATAATACACTTCTTTTCTTTCTCCTTTTCTTTCTATTTCTTCTCTTTCTCCTTCACTCTCCTCCAACAAGCATCATCCTTCTCCTCTCGACTCCGGCTCTCAGACTAGTGGCTGCTGGCTCCTTTTATAATGCACCCAGAAGTGCTCCAGGTGCTTGAAGACCCATTTCTGGCAGCAACTCCGGGTGTAGAAGAAGAGCTCCTCTCCAGGGCTCAGCAGCTGCTACAATACCCCCTGGTGGCACCCTTGGATCCCAACAGGACTTCACCAAACTCCAACTCCCATGAAGCCCTGCGGGAGTTCTAGGCACCACTGCAACCCGGGGTTTGGGTGCCATCCAGCGCTCTGGGGGAGGTAATGCTCTGGATAGGCTGGCTCCCCCAGTCCTCCCAGCATGGTGAAGTCCCAGCCAGGCAAGCACCCTGGCCATCCACCACACTCTACTTAAGTATTCCCCATGCCAGATCTCCTTTTCTTATTCCTTTATCCTTTCTTTTATATCTGCTTTCTGTATCCTATCCCCTTTCCATATTTCCTTCATTATTTTGCCTTATTTGTGTTCCACCATGTCTCACTCTGTCTCCTATCACACACGTGCATTTGGCGGCAGTCAACAAGCTCAAAGGTGAGTGAAATATCGCGAGACGAGGGGTTGATATGCAGTAACGGTGCCTCTCTCTCTTTCTTTCCATCAGACAAAAAGAAGAAAAATAAGTATGTATTTCCAGATTCCAAAGATGGCCGCCAAAAACGTGATGTCTGTCATCCCCAGATGACACTACTTCCGGCTCCTCCTGATGACATAGCTACCATTACCACATCATTTCCGGTCCACCATTGATGACGTTGCATCTGTCGCACAGCTTCGAGGTCATCTCCTGCCAACTCACTTCCCGTCTCCATTTTGTTTTCTGTATAAAAGCGGCATTTTATATGATAATGATGTCAAAACACAATAAATGTTTTTGATCACTGCAAGAAGTGTGCGTTTTGTCTTTGTCCAACAGACATTATGCGGGGACGGTCCCCAAACCTTTTTCTTTGTGGAAGCCTCTTATTTTTATAAGAAAATTCATTACACTCCCTATATCTTACCATATACCCTCCCCTCATTTCTTCTTTTCTGCCCACTTTTCTGCCCGCTGTTTGTGCAGCACAGCTGTAGAGAGCTTAAACAACTCAGCACATCCACATAAAAACGACAAGGGTGAGCTTTCTTGAAGGCTTTTACAAGACGTACCTCATTGTAAACTGAAATATATACAAAAGAAACATACAGGTGTAGAACCAAAGACCATAAATAATGATTTACAAAGCAGTACATAGCAGACAGTATACATTAAACAACAAAGATTTAAGATACTTACAAGGTGGGTGATTTCCAGGGTCGGATCATGACAAGAGATACGCATAGACAGAGATTCAGATTGCTGTTTACCACAACTAACCAGACCAAGGGGTTTATATACCTTAAAGATACGCTTCGGATGTGACTGAAACAAGAGACAATGGGGTACCTACATGAAACACAAGGGGTGCATTGTATTTAAATCTTCATTATGGGACCTACATGCTTTACATGAGTTTCATAGACATTTATAACACCACTGTGAGTGTGGGACGTGACTGACAGGTGTGTTAATAAATGACAAAACAAAGGGGAAACACAGGTCGACAAATAACAGTAAGAGATAACAGCATGTGGGGAAGAACATCATCTATATTTCCGATTCTACCTAATTTTCTACTTTTCTAATTCTCTACCTCAATAATCTTTCTGTCTTTGTCACTCCCTGTATCACCCCAATTATCTCTAGTATATTTCTCCCTTCTCTCTACCCCTATGGCTAAGTCCACACTACTATGTTTTCATTTAAAATTACCTTTTTAACAAAAATACACACTAGCATTTTCATACTGTTCACAATAGTATCTCCGTCCACTCTAAAATGACAGAAAAAGCATATTTACCTACTCTGTTCATGGACACATTGGCAAAAATGATTCTTTCAGAGATGGTAACACTACCAGCCATTGGATTTATGACAAATCTGCAGCAGCCAATTCATTATTTTCCTTATGTAGCATTCTAAACTGTAGATGCGTACAGGTAAGCACCATGGAAAGCATCTCCTCTATAGCCACTATATTGGAATATGATTTACTTCCATGAAGAGTGACCAGTCAGGGAATGAGAAGTTGTAGTGAGCTGAATCCACAAAAGAAAGAACTACATAATAAGCACAAACAAATCAGAGAGTGAATAGAGTCTGTGTTTTCAAAACTGTATGTCCACAATAAAGTGCAGAACTGGTATTTTCAGAAGTATACGGCTCTGGGCTACGTTTTCAATGGGGGGTTAAAAATGCTGGGATAATGTAAATGAAAGGTAAAAACAAAGACTAATGTCTGTGTCTTTAAATCAAAATATAGGAGATGTATTGGCCTGCAGAACCACAGCACCATACATCGCAGTTCTAAACCAGCAGTTTCAGGGTGTAAGTGAAATTACCAATTGTCTAGACCAGCAGTTAGGGAATAGACATTTATAGGTTGTCACAAATCAAATTGATTGACATGCTATCCATCCATCCATCCATTTTCCAACCCGCTGAATCCGAACACAGGGTCACGGGGGTCTGCTGGAGCCAATCCCAGGGCACAAGGTAGGAACTAATCCTGGGCAGGGTGCCAACCCACCGCAGGACACACACACAAACACACCCACACACCAAGCACACACTAGGGCCAATTTAGAATCGCCAATCCACCTAACCTGCATGTCTTTGGACAGTGGGAGGAAACCGGAGCGCCCGGAGGAAACCCACGCGGGGAGAACATGCAAACTCCACGCAGGGAGGACCCGGGAATCGAACCCAGGTCCCCAGGTGTCCCAACAGCGAGGCAGCAGTGCTACCCACTGTGCCACCGTGCCGCCCCGATTGACACGCTAACTACACCAAAATCTAACCTTAACAAAGCCAACCCCTACAATCATCTAACCCCTAACCTTAACATTTATCCTACATGTTAACTCTACTAACTCCTAATCTTAAATTCTTATAACTGCTGGCCTATAAGTGCTTATAGTGCCAGCAGTATGGTACTCTGGCTCTGCAGTTGGATATTACTAAAATATATTAATGTGGACATTGCCTACAGCGAAAGAGTATCTTGACAGGCTGATGAATGAAGAGAATGAGAGAAAGAAGAGGTTGGATGATGTGGAGGTGACGTTGCATCTGTCCCACATCTTCGAGGTAATCTCCTGCCAACTCAACGGGTTAGCAAGGAGGAAGTAAGGACAGCTATGAAGAGAATGAAAAATGGAAAGGCTGTTGGTCCAGATGACATACCTATGGAAGCACGGAGGTGTTTAGGAGAGATGGCAGTGGAGTTTTTAACCAGATTGTTTAATCTTGGAAAGTGAGAGGATGCCTGAGGAGTGGAGAAGAAGTGTACTGGTGCCGATATTTAAGAATAAGGGGGGTATGCAAAACTGCACTAACTGCAGGGGGATAAAATTTGTGAGCCATGGCATGAAGTTATGGGAAAGAGTAGTAGAAGCTATGTTATGAAGTGAGGTGATGATTAGTGAGCAGCAGTATGGTTTCATGCCAAGAAAGAACACCACAGATGGAATGTTTGCTCTAAGGATGTTGATGGAGAAGTTTAGAGAAGGCCAGAAGGAGTTGCATTGCATCTTTGTGGACCTGGAGAAAGCGTATGACAGGGTGCCTCAAGAGGAGCTGTGGTATTGTATGAAGAAGTCGGGAGTGGCAGAGAAGTACGTAAGAGTTGTACAGGATATGTATGAGGGAAGTGTGACAGTGGTAAGGTCTGCAGAAGGAATGATGGACGCATTCAAGTTGGAGGTGGGATTACATCAGGGATCGGCTCTGAGCCCTTTCTTATTTGCAATGGTGATGGACAGGTTGACAAACGAGATTAGACAGGAGTCCCTGTGGACTATGATGTTTGCTGATGACATTGTGATCTGTAGTGAGAGTTGGCAGCAGGTTGAGGAGACCCTGGACAGGTGGAGATATGCTCTAGAGAGGAGAGGAATGAAGGTCAGTAGGAACAAGACAGAATACATGTGTGTGAATGAGAGGGAGGTCAGTGGAATGGTGAGGATGCAGGGAGTAGAGTTGGTGAAGGTGGATGAGTTTAAATACCTGGGATCAACAGTACAGAGTAATGGGAATTGTGGAAGAGAGGTGAAAAAGAGTGTGCAGGCAGGGTGGAATGGGTAGAGAAGAGTGTCAGGAGTAATTTGTGACAGACGGGTATCAGCAAGAGTGAAAGGGAAGGTCTACAGGACGGCAGTGAGACCAGCTATGTTATATGGGTTGGAGACGGTGGCACTGACCAGAAAACAGGAGACAGAGATGGAGGTAGCAGAGTTAAAGATGCTAAGATTTGCACTGGGTGTGACGAGGATGGATAGGATTAGAAATTAGGACATTAGAGGGTCAGCTCAAGTTGGACGGTTGGAAGACAAAGTCAGAGAGGCGAGATTGCATTGGTTTGGACATGTGCAGAAGAGAGATGCTAGGTATATTGGAAGAAGGATGCTAAGGATAGAGCTGCCAGGGAAGAGGAAAAGATGAAGGACTAAGCGAAGGTTTTAGGATGGTGTGAGAGTGTATATGCAGGTGATGGGTGTAACAGAGCAAGATGCAAAGGACAGAAAGATATGGAAGAAGATGGTCCGCTGTGGCAACCCCTAATGGGAGCAGCCAAAAGAAGAAGAACATTGCCTACATCCTATCCCTTGTCTATCCTCTGTGTCTCACCTACGTCTTCTATCTTAGCCCTTATCTCTCCCAATCTATCCTGTCATATCTTCTCATTTATCTTATCCTACCTTTGGATTTTACTTTACTACCTCTACTTCTAAATCCCCCATGTCAATTCCCCTTATGTCACCCCCTTGTTCATCCATCTATACTTGTTCCATCACCTTTCCACATTTCATTTGTTATCTATCATCACTTATGGTCCACTGTATCTCAGTCTGTCATTCTGCCCTTCTAAGGCCGGATTTATACTTCACGTGATGCATGCTGCAGCGGACGCTCCTGTTATGCAAGCGTTGTAGTGTTTATACTTGCGTGCGTACTTTACGTAATTCTGGAGGAATCCGCCAGATGGCAGTGTGAGATATTATCACAATGAGAACATGTTCGGCTTCTCTGTGTTGTGAATTGCCTAGAACACCCATTAAATTCCGATGATGCCTTACCACAATATCTCTGAAAAGGATGTTTATTGATTAAATCCAGGGATGTTTCCATTCCAGCAAGCATTGGGCACGAGTGAGAAACAATCCCTGGAAGAGGCCTCAGCTCATCATAAGGTGAATACAAGCACACACATACACTAGCGTCATTTTAGTGGCACCAAATCCCCAAATCTGCATATCTTTGGAAGGAAACTGGAGCACACTGAGGAAACCCAGCAAGAAAACATGAAAACTCCAGGCAGGGAATATCAGCGATGTGACTGCCTGCAAGACAGCAGCGCTAACGCTCTGCCACTGTATCACCCCCATGTGTGTAATTATTTACAGTATTCATTATTTAAACGAAATTACCAATTTATCTGTAAAAGTTAATATACATACTCTAATGCTTTTCATCATGAAAGTGATATCAAGTATAAATCTAAGGATTCTAAATGTGCAGAGAGTTGGAATATTATACATTTAATGTGCTCAGTGTGGTGATCTATTGCTGTCGATCCGCTGCTGTCAGGACCAGAGGAAGCCCTAGAAAAAAGACGGCACAGAAGATGAGACTTTTAAAATGTATCGTGTCATTACGATCGGGAATATGCGACTCTTGAATAGAAAAGCACCACGAATGCATCTGCATGTCGACATCTTGCTTCATCACATCGAACCATTATCAAACATCAAAGCGAGCACACCGATCTTGTAGGATCCGCAAAGCAGCTTTCTGTCACATGTAGCTAGTAAACAGAGACTCTGACGTCACATTCCAACTTTAATCCGCTCGTGAAAAGTGGACAGACATACAAATGGCACACTGCGCACACACCCCCCCACCCCGACTTTTTGCTGGTACTGCAACTCGCGTACGCGTTGCGTTAATTTCTGAGGACCTGCTCAGAGGACGCATCAAATGAACGCGTGGCAGCCATGATGCGGGCGCGTGCGCATTCTGAGCATGAAGTATAAACGTGCCTTAAGGAAAGGAACCGTAAAACCTGTGGCTAGAAAGGACAAGTCCCAAAGCAGAATCTCAAAAAAGGTAAAAGCAGTTTCCTAAAAGCCAATCCTAAGTGAACCAATCCAAATACACGATCCAGATTTAAAAATCCATCAACAGGTGTAAAAATCCAGGTAAACTAGAAAATCCAGTACTCACCATAAATGCATTCAACTGAACTTCACTGGACCACTGAAGGACCCACTCTCAACTTTAGAAGATAAAAGCTTTGGATGGTCCTTCAGGGGTGACATGAGGGTGGCCCTGACTGTTGGAGCTCCACATACAAAGCACAAGGTACATAGTAGAACAACATTTTACACATAGAAAATCTTAACACATAATTCGCCTGCCTCCTCACTCACTCACTCACTCACTCACTCACTCACTCACTCACTCACTCACTCACTCACTCACTCACTCACTCACTCACTCACTCACTCACTCACTCACTCACTCACTCACTCACTCACTCACGTCCATCAGAAGCTGAATGCGCAGTTGCATTCTGTGCACATCCGAAGCCAAATGCGCAGTCGCCTTCTGCGCAGCTGCCCGAAAAACCTTACGAGACCGACATCCAACTCCAACATCGCGGCAGGCGGCGGATTTACGGCCACAAAAATTCAAAAAGAAAGGCGACTTCGATTAATGCTCTAAAGGCCTGAAAGGCGATTTCGACTACAGCTCGAGGCCTAATTACGCATTCTGATTCAATTACGCATTCATTCAATACACCTATATCAGGTTTGTGGTGCTTATACTTATTACTATTCCATATTGTACTGGAACATTCATCATTCAATATTATTCTATAGGCCTGGAAAATTCATCAACTAACAGTACAAGCCTGTACAGTAATGAGTAAAGCGAACTACAATCATTACAAAACAACTTCTTCGTTACTTATCATTTGTTCTTCATACACTACTGACACAAACTCGTGCCCATTTCATCTTACGTTGTCAAAAACGGGCTCTTTGTCTAGTAAATAATAAAAATATATAGAATGTGAACAGGAACTACATACCGTTTTTACTTGTGTACCACGCACCCTTGTGTAAGACGTGCACCCTAATTTTTACAAAGAAAATCGCGAAAAATATTTGCCCCATTTACAACATACGTTGTGATTGTATAGGAAGTGTATAGGACCTGCTGCCCGATTTCCTATCTTCTCTGCTTCCAAAATCACTTTTAGTTTTTCTCCTGCCATGAAGGAGCATAAATGCCTGCTACTATTCATGCTGAATGACGATTTCAAACTGATTCAAAAACAAGAGTGAGAGCGAGAGCGCGAGCAAGAGAGAGAGCCCAAGCCGAAGAAGTAAACATTACAGAAAAAAATTTCCTCGTGTATGACGCGCACCTGATTTTCTAATGCTAATTTTCAGGAAAAAATGTGCGTGTGGTACACACGTAAATACGGTAATTAGGATAAGCATTTGAAAAATAATTTAAAACAATGTTTCTCAGCCTTTATGATGTCATGGCTCAGCTTCTGATTTGCCTTTGCCCCTTTATGAATTTAGTGCTTTTCCTCTTTGGCAAATCTAACACAATCATCAAAGGCGGGGTGACGGAGGTTGTCCAGGATAGGCCACAATCCATCTGCTGCCACTGTGAATTGAGTGCTGAAGATGGTTGGGTTTCGTCTGGGGTCAACCCACCTGCAATGTCATCACTGTCCTCCAGTGGGCCAAAACCCACAGGCTGGGAATCTCCAATTTAAAATAAATCAAGAAAACATAAAAGAGCAGTGGGTAGCGTTGCTGCCTCGCAGTTGGGAGACCTGGGGACCTGGATTCGCTTCAAGGGTCCTCCTGCGTGGAGTTTGCATGTTCTCCCCGTGTCTGCGTGGGTTTCCTCCGGGTGCTCCGGTTTCCTCCCACAGTCCAAAGACATGCAGGTTAGGTGGATTGGCGATTCTAAATTGGCCCTAGTATGTGCTTGGTGTGTGGGTGTGTTTGTGTGTGTCCTGCAGTGGGTTGGCACCCTGCCCGGGATTGGCTCCTGCCTTGTGCCCTGTGTTGGCTGGAAATGGCTCCAGCAGACCCCCGTGACCCTGTGTTCGGATTCAGCGGGTTGGAAAATGGATGGATGGATGGAACATAAAAGAGGAACATAAACAGAAGTCAGTGAACACAACCAGGCTGAAATATGACAATATGTCTCAGCTTGTACCTCGAGCTCTTACTGTTATTGAGTTTGTTTTTTGAATTCCCATTTCTAACAAGATGAAACTTTGGTTTGATTAATTGGATTTTGATCTGATGCTTTGTTTAATTTCCCAAGCCTTCCATTAATCTTCTGCACACCTGTGTGTTGTCAGAACAAGATGCAGGAGAAAACACTGTCCGATAAAACCAGGACCAAAAAATCAGCCCAAATTACAGCGTGTAGGAGCCCTTGCGTAGTCACTCAATTTTCAAGGTTTAAGTCTGCCATTCTTATCACTGTTAAAACTTTACTACATCAACTTCAAATTTTAGCTTTAACTCTCCACCTCAGGTACAGAAATACTTGGCAATGCCATCATTACCTCTCAGCTGGATGGCTATAATTTTCTTTTCAATGGTCTCCTTGATACTGACTCAACTGTGCAGTGTACCAGCTCTCACCGTCAATGAACTCCTACAGACTGCACTTTCAGTATTGTCATCATTTCAAATTTGTTAAAAGGTTCCATCTCTGTTATTTAAGTTTATTTGATTTCCTTGTAATATGAAGGGTTCTTTTATATTCCTTTGCATTTTATGTGGATTTGCTTTGTAAAGCTGCTAGTCACAGTAAAATCTCTATATTCACTACTGATTGTGTAGCATCTGCTCTTAGAGAGTCTGGACACATTTTAAACTTCCTAACCATGGGGCTTGTCTAACAAGTCGAGTGTCTGGTGCTTTTTGGAATCATATTTAAGACTCAACTACCGTCCTACAAGTGCCTGAAGCCAGGCGCCTCAGAATATCCTACTTTCCTCCTGTCACACACATGTGATTAGATGACAGTTTAGGGCCAGAATAAGAGTGATTGTCCACCAGACCAGGGGTTTGGCGCCATTAGATAACACTTTCTCTCTTTCCTCCTCTGCAGAACATCACAAGGAAATCCCCTCTGATTACCTCACTTTCAGTCCTGGCTCTACTGATCTCACTTCCTCCTCTAACCCTATATAAACACCATTTTGTTAACTGCCATTCAGTTCTGTATTGAGCTTGGTGTGAAAAGACATTGATTTGAATTTCAATTGCTTATTTTTGCAAGTATACAGGGTGGCTACCCCAAACCTCTTTTGTTCTCTTTGTGATCTGGGGGATACTATTTACTCTGACCTGAATTTTAAATCACATATTAATCAGATTACTAGGACACTATTTTTTTCTCTTAAAAAATATAGCAAAAGTTAGACCTGTTATAACATTGTAAGAAGCTGAGAAATTAGTTCACGCTTTTGTTTTCAGTCGGCTAGATTACTGTAACGCCCTCCTCTCAGGACCACCCAAAAAAGACATCAGTCAATTACAACGAGTGCAGACTGCAGCTGCTAGAATCTCAACTAGGAAAAGAAAATCTGAGCACATCTCTCCAGTTCTGATGTCACTACACTGGTTACCTGTGTCATTTAGAATTGACTTTAAAATCCTGCTTATGGTTTACAAAGCCTTAAATAATCTGCTCCATCCAATATTTCAGAATGTCTTTCACCTTACACTGCAAATCATAACCTTAGATCTTCAAATGAGCGTCTGCTTATTATTCCAAGAGCTAAACTTAAAAGAAGTGGTGAGGCGGCCTTCTGCTGTTATGCACCTCAAATCTGGAATAGTTTACCGATATTTGTCAGGCTAATCCGGTGGAGCACTTTAAAAAACTGCTAAAAACACATTATTTTAACGTGACTTTCTAATAGCTTCATTTTAGTTTAATCCCGATTAACTGTATATTCAATTAATTATCGATCTGCACCACCACCACTTGATCAAAGCACCGTGATGCCCCTATTTTGATGGGTTAAAGGCCAGAAGTCCACATGACTGTCATCATCAAGTTCTTCCATGAGTACCCTGAATACCATGAGGACTGATTGAGGTCATTTATGTTAGGTAGAATGCCTAGAGGGGTCTGGTTGGGTGGTCTCGTGGCCTCAGAACCCCTGCAGATTTTATTTTTCTCCTGGAGTTTTGTTTTTTTTGTTTTTTCTGTTCTCCCTGGCCATCGGACCTTACTTTTATTCTATGTTAATTAATATTTCCTAATTTTATTTTCTTATATATTTTGTCTTTTTTTCTCTTTCTTCATCCTATAAAACACTTTGAGCTACACCATTTGTATGAAAATGTGCTTTAGAAATAAATGTTGCTGTTGTTATTTCTTCACACTGCCTACTTCACATAAACCAGCGAGACAACCGACATTTGATGTCACGCCTCTTGGTACCCTAAGCCATACTGTTCAGCCTTGGCAAACATCCATATCTTTGTGGCATCCTTGGCACACTCTGTCTAAAGTATTTCATTCCCAGCGTTCAATTCCATTTTTCTCTGGTCAGTTTTTAAAACATGTCTCTATTTATTGCCTCACCATTTATTTGTGATGGGCTGTCTTGTTGACTTTGTGGCCTGTCAGTCCGCTAATGCAGTTGTAGTAAATCGTAATCAGACCATAAGAAATTTACCAAATGGGAGGAGACCATTCCATCCATCAGGCTCATTTCTTTAAAAAATGGCTAACCTGTCTTAAAATCTCATCCAGACACTTCTCCATAAGAACATAGGATGGTGGTATTGCAGATTTCCCCATTAACTATTCTGTGGTACAAATGAATATCACTTTCTAACTTGGATTTGAATTGATTGGTTCAAATAAATTATTAATGAATTTGTGACTTATAGATGTATGTAGTGCCTAATAAAAACAGGCACCCCTTTGGAAGTTGTCACCTTTTATTGTTATACAACTGTAAATCACAAAGGATTTAATTTGGCTGTAACAGCTTCCCTCATACTCAAATGGAAGCTATGCTGGAGTGAAATCCGGACTCGGCCATACCAGGCCATATTTAACCTTTCAATTTCTCACCCATCCTCCACTCAAGCGCCCCAGTCCCCAGACAATAACAAATAAATAATCAAAGTTAATGGTTTTTCAAAAGTTTAAACTGTGCTCCTTGACAAGACGGAGATGACAGTTCTGTCTCACAATTAAAAGAATGCAAACATATCTTCCTCTTCAAAGGAGTGTGCATCAGGAGCAGGAAAGGTCAGAGAGAGAGAAAGGCAAATAATCAATCAAAAATCAACAGGTGCTGTTCGGACTTTTAAGTCTGCGAAGTACCGCATGGATCATGCGATAGATTGGCCGCAAGTCAGCCCAGCATGCAAGGGAGCAATGTGAAGGTAGTCTTTCATCGATTTTTAACCTGTAGGGGTGTGATCAGCCCCCCAGCTCACAATATATATATATATATATATATATATATATATATATATACAGTATATATATATATATATATATATATATATATATATATATATATATATATATATATATATATATCTGCGGTGGGTTGGCACCCTGCCCAGGATTGGTTCCCTGCCTTGTGCCCTGTGTTGGCTGGGATTGGCTCCAGCAGACCCCCGTGACCCTGTGTTCGGATTCAGCGGGTTGGAAAATGGATGGATATATATATATATATATATATATATATATATATTTGCAGCTGGAGATCCACAAAGGGAGAAAAAATGAATCACGTATCATAAAGTACTTTTTTATTCCTGAGATTTCAACCCCTACCTGGGGTCTTCATCAGAGGATAATGCTTAGAATTACAAGAATCAAAGGCAATATATAGCAACACATTAAGAGGGGGGGGGTGGGGGGGTGACTAAGTCAGTATGATCAAGGGGGGGGGGGGGTTTGTATAGTTTATTTATTATGTACATGTTCTTCTTAAGTTAGCATATGCTGGATTTATGTCCAAGTGTCTGTTGATGGCGTTTTCATTTGATAGCCAAGACTCGGCCAACTCTCTGGCACTTTTAGTACTGGCCTTAAATTTTTCTTTTACGTTGTCCCAGTTGAATGTGTGTCCTGTCGATTTAGTATGTGCATAGATCAATGATAGTGCGCCCTTTCTTCTGACGGCGTTGTGATGTTCCTGCACACGTGTTGTGATTCTTTTTGAAGTTTGTCCTATGTATACCGCTGAGCAAGAATTGCATGGGATACTATAAACTGCGTTTCGTGTTTCTGCTGTCGATTTCTTGTTTATGGATTTAAAGAGGACTGTGCGCAGATTGTTCGTGGGTTTGTGTGGTATTCTGACACCCCACTTGGTCAGGATGCGCGCTGTACCTTCTGACACCTTGTGGTGATAAGGTAGTGAGTGCCAGGTGGGGTAGGGGTTCTGATTTAAGTCGATTGTTTGCTGAGTTATGTGGATATATATTGCCTTTTGATTCTTGTAATTCTAAGCATTATCCTCTGATGAAGACCCCTGGTAGGGGTTGAAAGCTCAGGAATAAAAAATTACTTTATGATACGTGATTTTTTTTTTCTCCCTTTGTGGATCTCCAGCTGCAAATATGCAAACCGTATCACAGACCTTCTCTTCCATATATATATATATATATATATACATATATATTTATAGAAAGGTTTCTGAACTCTTATGGGACTCCCCCCAATGAGACAACATGCTGAAGAGCGTCCTGAAGCACGATTGCCGTGTCTGTGGAAGACAGCTTATCTGTTCCTGAGGCAACCGCTGGCTCCCAACGCTGCAGCGGCTCGCAGCTAAAGCAGAAACGAGTCAATCGCAGTCAGGCTATAAGTGCTTGCCATCGATGGGTGATGCAAGGAACATTATAAATGCAGGGAACAGTATTTCTTGGCCACTAACCTGGCCACTACCCTGCCTGACAGCTGTGTCTGTGTAAAGGAGAGTGGTAGATCCCGCTACAATAAATTACTGTGCTGTTCCAGTTTCAAGATGAATAAAGCTGAATTTGCTAAATTATTGAGACTTAGCCTCATGTTTTGTGGTGCAAGACAGGGACTCACACGTCACTATATATATATATATATAAATATATATATATATATATATATATATATATATATATATATATCCATCCATCCATCCAATTTCCAACCCGCTGAATCCGAACACAGGGTCACGGGGGTCTGCTGGAGCCAATCCCAGCCAACACAGGGCACAAGGCAGGAACCAATCCCGGGCAGGGTGCCAACCCACCGCAGGACATACACAAATACACCCACACACCAAGCACACACTAGGGCCAATTTAGAATTGCCAATCCACCTAACCTGCATGTCTTTGGACTGTGGGAGGAAACCGGAGCGCCCGGAGGAAACCCATGCAGACACGGGGAGAACATGCAAACTCCACGCAGGGAGGACCCGGGAATCGAACCCAGGTCCCCAGGTCTCCCAACAGCGAGGCAGCAGCGCTACCCACTGCGCCACCGTGCTGCCCTATATATATATATATATATATATATATATATATATATATTGTAATGAAAAGAGAGGAGAAGGATAAAGGTTTTGGGGATCCACCCCGTATATTGACAGACAACAACAATTAAATGCAGTGAGTAATCACAAAAGACTGAGTTCCACTCGACTAACTGAGGAACAAAGGGTGGGGGTTTTTATAGTGGCTGTGCAGGAAGAGCCAGGTCCGTGTAGGGGATGGCAGAAGTGAGGTCAGTAGGAGGGCATGGTCTGATTAGGAGGGTGGAAGTTGGTGCTGGTTTAACTGGGTTTCCCTTCAGTTGATCTGTGGAAAAGGGAGAAGAGAGGTTAGTGCACTTCATCAACCCTCGAGCTGAAATCTTACCTTCAGTTCGGCTCTTTGACTGCTCCCTACTCATACGTGTGTGACAATGTAATTAGAAAACCAACAACAAACATACACCTACACACAAAGTCCAATTTGAAAAAATAGTAACTCTAAAGTGTGACGTGCGTGCGCATAGGGGAGAGCTGAAAAGCTCTTGTGACTGTAAATATACAGGGGTTGGTGCTGTACCTTTATCTCTCCTCCCTCTGCAGACTAGATGATTGACTGCTATAATACCTCTGATGTCAGTTCTGGTGTCCATCCAACAGGTCTGTTGTGAACTAGTGTCTGTAACCATCTGAATGGAAAAAAAAATTGAATCGATATAGAGATGGATGGATGGGTGGAAAGATTCATGGAGTGACAGATGAATGGCTATAAAAATATCTGCACTGATAAATGGCTGGTTGGCTGATTGTTTGATTGGGTTAATGACAGCATTGCTGAATGAATGGATGATGTTCATGCCTATACAATATACACATACGCTTTCATTTGCATATCATTTTCACATCTCCATTATAACTACACTGTTTAACAATGTTTATATTGTATGTTGTATAATTCATGTCATTTGTATGTGATACTGTATTCTGCTATAAGCAGCTCCAAACCTACTAAGGTAAAGTCCTATACATCTAGTGCTGTTGAATAAAAGTGACTCTGATTCTGATGAAAAGGAAGATGGCACAATGGGTGGCTTTTTGGTTCAATGGATGAATGAACTGTCGGGTGGGCGGATGGGGGGATTCCCTAAGTGGGTTAAAATACTCGAGAAATTAAACAGTGCCTCACTAGGGAAGTCACTTGATGCCATTCACCTCAGGCTAGAAGAAAGTGACACTTCTCCGGTCTTCTTATCAGCCAGGCCATGGCACTGCATGTCTTTTCCTCTTTTCTTTCACTTCCACTCCCTGTTTACAACTGTCTCAATATTTCAACTGCCTTTCAAGTCCTGATTGCTTCTATAAGTGAGAAATCACAACTTTTGAAAACACCAGCTAGGCTTCATCTTAAAGGCCAGTCCGATACAAGGATTAAGAAAGCTTTGATAATTTCAAATTTGCTCTCTAATCCTAATCAATTCTCATCTTGAAAGCAAATTAAATTAATGAACTTCTGAAATGAAAATAGACTACACCAATTTTCTGGTGCAGTCTTTTGTGGCATAGCAGAAGGAATTAGGAAACCCATGAACTATTACATGAAAGTGTTTGCAAATAAAGCAATGATAATATGATTTAGAGCTAGAAATTAACTTGTAGAGTGGCACACAGCTAATGGTCAAAGACCAAGCTCCCCAGAATGTCACTGAACTGGGAAAGCTAAGGTTGCTAAAACCTAATGTTTAATGTGGAAGTATGAAGACAAACTTTCAATTCACCAAAAGTGTCACAGAGCTGTGGTCAAGTCACAATTCACCGTATTCATCGGCATTCCTGGGGTAGCCCACATGTCGATGGTTCTAACACTGCACTGAAGGTGTAGCAGTGTTTCTCAACCTTGGTCCTGGGGACCCATTGTGGCTGCAGGTTTTTGTTCCAACCAGCTTCTGTTTTTAATTGGACTCCTGGGCTAATTGAGTGAACTGTTATTTCCCAAGTTCTGTGTTTTGGGAACAATTTAGAAATTAGAAAACTAAGTTTGGTTAAAAAGAAAAATAAATAAATATATATATATATATATATATATATATATATATATATATATATATATATATATATATATATATATATATTAAAATGTAACAAGAAGTTATATGGGAATAATGTATTTTTTTCTTTTTAACAATATTTTCATCTTCATTTTCATTCTACTTTTCTAGGTGTTCTAATTGTTTAATTAATCCATTATTTACTAATTAGTGGATCTGATGCTAAAGTAGTTGCAGCCTTTGATTATTCAGTGTTGTTTGCTTGGGTGTCTGCTCTGCTCATTTTTAATTCTCATTAATAAGATACAACAAAGGGGAAAAACTGCACAGAGAAAGGGCAAAATATGATGAAATCAACAAAAGAGAATTAAGCATTTAAATCTATAGCAAAAGCAGAAATATTTCTAAATCTATATATATAAAATTCTTTTTGTGTTTGAAATGGAAATTACGTATGAGCTGTGGAATATGACCCGGACACAGACACGTTTAAATTACCCCACACACGTTTATTTAGGGTCTCCATTTTACAGTAATTTACTCACACAAGCCCCAATACCCCTCAGTCCAGGCCTTCACAATGCCCGCCGTCCGTCCATCCGTCCCTCCGTCCGTCCGTCTCTCTCTCTCTCTCTCTCTCTCTCTCTCTCTCTCTCTCTCGACCACCTCCTTCTCTCTTCCAGAAACCTAGTCCTTCTTCCACCCAACTCAAGTCCATCTCCAGAGGGAGGCGGCCCCTTTAAATAAGCACCCGGATGTGCTCCAGGTGTGTTCCCGGCAATCTCCCACCGACACGCCCCAGTGTGGCGGAAGTGCCTGCTGTCTCCCCGGAAGCACTCCGGGTGTTCCTGTTCCTCTTCCCCCAGCACTTCCTGGTGTGGCGGAAGTGCTGCGGTCCAGGGTCCTCCAGGTATTGGGGTCCCCCTGGCGGTGACCACGGGCCCCTACAGGGTCGAGCTTCCCAGCTCTGTACCCACGGCCCCCAAGGCGGTCATCCCCTCAAGGTCTGGAGGAGGCACAAGCCCTCCTCTGATGTTCTTGGGCGTCCCGGCTGGGTACCACCCCCATCTGGGTACCACAGAGCGTTTGAAACGGAAATTACGTATGACCACAGAGGAACAGGAAAAACATTCTTAATAAACCTGATTCTTGCCGAGAGAGCGAATGGTGACATAGCTCTGGCTGTAGTGTCATGGGGAATCGCTTCTACATTATTAGATGGAGGCCGTACAGCACATTCAGCATTGCAATTACCATTAAACCTCGCTCACTGCGAAAATCCAATTTGCAACATACGCAAGGGCTCTGGAAAGGCAAAAGTCTTGCAACATTCAAAGATAATAGTTTGGGATGAGTGCACCATGGCACATAAAAGAGCTTATGAAGCCTTGAACCAAAAAATGCAAGATCTCAGAGATCCTACCAAAATAGTGGGAGGTACTTTCGTTTTACTCACAGGGGATTTTCGTCAAACATTACCAGTTATTCCACGAGGAATACCAGCAGATGAACTCAATGCGTGTTTAAAATCCATGCTTCTCCCACGCTCTGTTATATGTCGCGTGTTCTCGGGTAGGTACACCAAAAAATTTATACATTTAAGCATGTAATGGGCAAACAAAAAATGTAGTATACCTGAAAGCACTGCAGTAGTATACTCAATGTATCTTTACTTCTTAAATGTTAATGTTTTACTGTTTAATAATTTATACGTTTCTTATATGTTGTTCAAATTGTTTTATCAAAATACCAGTAACGGCGCACTGCACGATAACATGGAGTGAATACACTTGACTTGAGCATTCCTAGTATTCATCCTCTTTTTCGGTATGTTTACCATTCGTTTGCTCAGAGGTTGATGTGCTTGCTGCTTCCTGAGCAGCTCTTCTTTTCTCCACCCTAGCGGCCCGCTGCTTCTCTTTCGTTGGCATCTTTTCACGTTAAAACTGATTGTTAGTTTTTGTGTTGCAATTACTTAGTAGGTTTTCTTTAACCTTTCACTTAATCTGGCACTTAAGTCTTCAATCTGCCTCAAGAATGATTAGCGAAAGTGGTAGGGAATGAGAACGGTGCCCGTATGCATCCGCCTCATGGCTGCGCGCTGCCGAGAGTTCATTCTACAATAAAATAAAGATAAAAAGAGTAATAAAATCATCACCCCAAAAGCGGATAGTAGACATCACGTAGTATATGTGTACCAGATTTCAAGTCAATAGTTGCGAGCTACAGGTGATTTAAAATCCTGGACAGACAAACGAACAGCCACGGTAGCGTATTATAGAAGAAGATTTTACTGTTTAATAATTTATATTTATATGCAATGTGCTTCTTATATATTACTTCATATTCTCATATGATAATGATGTTAATAATGTTGTTTATATTGATTTCTATGTTATTGTAAGTACTCTTTATTTGTTGAAAAATAAAATTGGCAATTAACAAACTTATTTTATGAATACTACATTTTATTTTTTTCCCTTGCACTCAGTGAGCGAAGCCACTGGGTAATCAGCTAGTGTCTTATAAATGTAAAAATCATGCTGCTGTGCTTTTCTGAATGTAGGATAAAAGAAAAATAATCCTAGCTAATTAAATGAGATCAGTGTTATCAGGTGTTGTCACTGATTAGGAATCTGGTTGGAACAAAAACCTGCAGCCACAGGGAGTCCCCAGGACCGAGGTTGAGAAACACTGGTGTAGAGGATATCAACACTTCACACACCAGCAGCATTCTCAGAGCAGAGATGGTGAGGAATGTGTTAAAAATCATATTTATATTTGGGTGTTGTCTCCAACACAGTAATAATTTCTCTTAAATGTGTTTACATTGTTACTATTTTTTTTTGTTATGCCACCCCGTTTCCATTTTAAATGCTTCTCTTTTATGGCTACCATCATTTTGTGTATTTGTTTCTGCGCTCCTCCATTTTGAAGCTTTGTGTTAATAGGCATGGGATGCAAGTGCTGTGTGACATTTGATGTCATGACGTACATTAAAACAGAGGCTTAACTTTGGGAAAGTAAAGGAAAGCTCTATCAAGAGGCTTGTGCTCAAACAACTAGCTACCTTCGGTTTAGATTCTGAATGTGGTTTATTTCTTTGACTCTGAGATCAGTGTGACACCTTCAGACTCTCTCTCTCTCGAGAGACATTCATCCTGAGAAGGCAGCAGTGAGATGCAAAATCACAACTTTGGGATTACATGCTGCTGTTGTGCTACAACCAGGGTTGATTCTCTGGTTTGTTTTTATTTTTGTCATTTAGTTAGGAGTTTTGTGTTTAGTGTTTTTTATTGTTTAGTAATTATGTCCCACATCTTTAAATGTTCCTTCATTACATGTGTTCCTTGGGTTGAACCCCAAGGGGCAGGGCCACTCTGATGCCACGACTGCTGGGACCACGCAGTCTTTATAGTGAGGTGAGAGAGATGGTCTCAGCAGCGGTTCATTGAGCATGTTGGTGTTTTTATTGCTCTTGTTTGTTTCTGCTGATTTTGAATTTCACTTCTGTCCCCTTGAAGTTTGCTTTTAGGATTCTGTCTCAGATTTATTTGCTCTAATTTGCCTATTTAGACGTATCCTTTTCTGCTTCTGTTTTGGCTTTTTGCTTTTCTATAATTTTGTTTATTTATTTACAAGTAAGCCTGTGATTCGCTAGCGAATCGGAAATCCAAGAAAGGCAATCAGTTTCTGTTCCGTCCGATATCTGGATGGATGACATATCATGGAGGGTGGGTGCGTCTGGGGAAATGTCATTTAACTACATAAGCATATCTGTAGTAAAGTGGTCTCGTTTTGTGGAGACGTGATTCCGTTGCCTTTGCTGACACCGACTGCTAGCAGAGTTCTGCACAGCAAGTTCAGTTTACAGGTTGTGGTGTTTGTGTGCCAGCTACTGAGTGTGGGAAGCTGCTGGGTTAGAGTCTGTGACCGTTATGTGATCTATATTACTGGCACAGTGGATTAGAGCAAGTGTAGCTCACAAGTTGTGTTGTTTGGGCACCACGTACGGACTCTGGGAAGCTGCTGAGTTTTGGGAAGCCGCTGCGTTTGACTCTGGGGCGGGCACCACGGCGCATTACGTTGTGTTATTTGGGCGCCACCTACTGACTCTGGGAAGCCGCCGCATTTTGGGAAGTCGCTGCGTTTGACTCTGGGGCGGGCACCACACCGTTATGTGATCTACATTACTGGCACAGTGGATTAGAGCAAGTGTAGCTCACAGGTTGTGTTGTTTGGGCACCACGTACTGACTCTGGGAAACTGCTGAGTTTTGGGAAGCCGCTGCGTTTGACTCTGGGGCGGGTGCCACGGCGCATTACGTTGTGTTATTTGGGCGCCACCTACTGACTCCGGGAAGCCACCGCATTTTGGGAAGTCGCTGCGTTTGACTCTGGGGCGGGCACCACACCGTTATGTGATCTACATTACTGGCACAGTGGATTAGAGCAAGTCTAGTTTACAGGTGGCGGGCTCGTTGCAGTGTGGCAGTGCGCGTGACATCCGGTTTACAACCTTCTCGTTTCTGTGTTTTCTGTGCAGTGCGGCAGTGCATGTGCGCCTCGATGCGCCCAGCGCCCTGCGTCCATATCCGGTTTACAACCTTCGGTTAGTAATATGGATGAAGATTCTTTTTGGAATGTGTTTCATAGAGCTAAAGGTTATGTGGACCCTAGAGGGTCATTTTCATATAGGTTAGTATTATTTAAGGACATTTTTTTAACTTTTAAGCCAAGGTCTGTGCAGCCTGCCTGTGGCGGACTGCCTAAGGACTGCCTGCCTGATGTTTTAGCTGCCCTCAGCTCTTTTTAAGAAGTGAGAAACTAAGAACTGAGAGCGATTAGACTGATTCCAGTGCTACAGGGGATGATTTAGGGAGAAAGATTAAAAGAGTCTGAGCCTTTACAGTTTAAGCAAAATAAGATTAAGAGGAGACATGACTGAAGTGTTTAAAATTATGAAGGGAATTAGTACAGTGGATCGAGACTGTTATTTTAAAATGAGTTCATCAAGAATACGGGGACACAGACGGAAACTTGTGAAGGGTAAATTTCACACAAACATTAGGAAGTTTTTCTTTACACAGAGAACCATAGAGACATGGAATAAGTGACCAAGTAGTCTGGTAGACAGTAAGACTTTCAAAACTCGACTTAATGTTTTTTTAGAAGGAATAAGTTGATAGGACTGGTGAGCTTTGTTCGGCTGAACAGACTGTTCTCGTCTCGATTGTTCTAATGTTCTAAATGTTCTAAAAACAGCACCAAATTTGTGAATTTCCCCTTGGGATTAATAAAGTATCTATCTATCTATCTATCTATCTATCTATCTATCTATCTATCTATCTATCTATCTATCTATCTATCTATCTATCTATCTATCTATCTATCTATCTATCTATCTATCTATCTATCTATCTATCTATCTATCTATCTATCTATCTATCACAGAGGCATTAGTTCATCACTGGTGTTGTTCAGCTGCCATCACTGAATTTCTCTGAATTTTATAAGTTGTTATTTTTTGATTCTCTAGTTGTTAGACATTGCTCGAGCTCTTGCTTTTTGATTTCTAGTTTATGGACTCTGATTTTGTTTGCTTTTGGTTTGCCTTTTCTAAGGAAAGTTCTTTTCTGAATAATTTGCTTTAAATTATTATGAGAAACATTGTTTTCTAGTTGGCTAAGGGTTTTATGGTTTCCCTCTCCCTTTTAGAAATATTGAAGCCTTGGCTACTTTTGCCTATACGCACTGAAAAGCCTTCTTCCTAAGTTTGGAGGCTAGGCTTACTTATATTAGGGAAGCCTGCCTAGTGCTTTATCATCCTGTGTGAGTACAAGCGTGATTTATTTTAGAACTGAGGCCTACCACCTTTTTGAATATGGTGTGAGCTCTTCATTCATAATACTTAGCTTGTGATATGGCTTTTGCCATGTGTACTGCTGGCAGTTCTCCCTGAATGAACTGTGGACACCCTCTGTTTGTAATTGGTGATAAATCTCACACAACTGACACCTCCACTATCTTACTTCGGCAGTCCTCCCTAATGTGGAAAATGAACTTGTGACGTTACGATTACAAGTGTCCAGTTCTTCCTCTGAAATAAAGCAAAACCACCCCCAGGCCATGGCAGATATCGCTGTTCATCGGCTCTTTATCAGCTATGCACATCACCAGCCACAGGCTGAATTGAAGGTTTGCTGGTGCAGTGTACATGGCCTTGGATTAAATATAAAGAGATCAGGAGCAAACAAACTCTATTTTATCACAGTCTTGGTGTCTTCCTGTTCTAAACAGAAAGATTGTTATACCCTACAAGCTAAACCAGATGCATCTGGCAAATGTTGTTAGGTGTTATTAGAGGTTGATGAGTAAAAGTCTGTTTGACTTAACTGTCTAACTCTATTTCTATTCAACTTCCGTCCTCATGTAACCAGACGGATCATAAAACAGAAGGTTTACGGAATCAGTTTGGGTTTGGATGCAAAGGCTTTCATGGATCCATTGCTTGAGTAGTTTCCATCACCACTTAGATGCTGCACTCCTCAATCAATTTACTCTTATTGTAAATTTGCTTGTTTTTATTTTGTTGGGTTCCTTTCATCTTAATCCCCCTGCTAAGGCCTTTTTGTTCTTTTTCATCACCATTTCTCTCGGTCAGGAATTGATTACATATTTATTCCTTGATTTCTGGATTCACTCCTTTCCAATGGAAATCATCATTGTGCAATATCTCTTTTTTTTTAACTAAATTTTATGTTACCACCATGAAGGCCAGTAAACTATTGATATTAAAAATGAGATGTGAGGCCTTTGCTTCTATTCATAAATCTTAACATATCCTTACATATTTTCCCTTACTGATCAGTGACCACTTTTTCTAGAGTTCTACTGTGACTTTTTTTACAGAAAACTCTAATACATCCTCCATTGAAAATAAAATCAGTCAAGAAAACCTATGTATCCTTAGACTAATGATTAATTGATTCCCCAATCTTGTTGTCAGAATTTAAAAAGACTCGATAAACCCCAAGAAAAGTTGTGGACCTGATGGATTTTGTTTTTAGCTTTGGCTTACTGAAAGGCTTCCTCATATCTCCAAATGACAAATTCCACTTTGTTCAGATTGAAACCTACTGAAATTTAGTTATGATTACCCCTCTTGTGAAACAATGCAAAAATGCTTAGACTGTTCTAATTATCTTCCCATGTCACTACTGAACACTGATAAGAAATTGCTACAAAATCTTTAAGATGATTGCAGTGGATTATTTTTAAATTAATTCATCAATCATTCATTCGATGGGTTTCAATTGCTCCCCTCCACAATGAACAGTTTTAGATGTTTTCGCCATATTTTACACATAGCACCTATTTTGTTCAGCCAAAAACAAAGCTGTACATGAAGAACAAAAAAAAAATGCAAATTAGAGATATGTACATTTTCTTAGTTTTCAGGTTTGTTTCTTGGCTATCAAATATCATGTAAAGGTTTTAGTATGGACATGGCAAAACTCAAGGCTATTACATGTTGGCCAGTTCGAAATTCTGCTATGCAGGTACAATGTCGCTCCTGTATTTGCAATTATTATAAACAGTTCATGAAATCTTTAACGCAATTATATCAAAAATTAACTTAATTAAGAAGCCTTTAAAGGATTATTGGCACCCAGAAAGCACAAGAATTCTTTAATAGACATAATGTTTGTTCACAGCTAATCTCGTTCTATACCATCTTGACTGCTGTAAAGAAACACAAGACAATTGTGAAGGTTCGGGGTTTTTAGGCCCCGTATATTGCAAAGTAAAAAAGGTTTCCGTCAGTAATTTTCATACAGACAAACAACAACAAAAAATGGCTGGCGGACAATTTATAGTGACGGACAGGAAGTGATGAAAATGATGGGGTGGTCGTGGTGGTAGATGGGTAATTGACGTCATCAGGAGGGAACCAGAGTTAATAAAGGAACCCGGAAGTGGGTGGGGTCAACAGTCTTCTGGATATGGTCATGGCGGCTTTGCTTCGTTCTTTCTGGAGAGACAGAATAAGAGAGGTTAGTACCCTGCCATTGTCCCCTGGCACGACTTGTCGCGGTGCCCATCAGGTCCTTAAGCCGCTCCCCATGCGTGTGACACTGTACATTACTATTTGATATCAAAGTGTTAAGTCAGTTCTGTAAAAGTGCTACTTAAATGGACTGCAATTCCCAGCAGCCACCGTTTGCCATGAGGGCTGCTGGATAAAAGACGAAGGTGCTAGTTTTAAAACTGAGCCATTAAAAGCTGGCAGGATTGCAGTCTGTGGTGTCTTTTTGTTTCAATGCTGTACTGCACAATTGGATTACAATTACACCCATCAGATTACAGTTTTCTGTGGATTTATGCTCTTGTCCTATGCCCAGTGGATTGTGTGATTTTTGCTTGGGTTGGAACACATCTTAATCTGGAAATGCTTCTTCTTCAAATACGTCAGTATCACAGTAGGACAAAACTTCACATAACTTTTAGGGTGCTGTTCACAGGGGATTTCAATTTATAACTACATCACCGCCATCTGCGTCTGTGAAAATGGACTGTGCTGTGAGTGTTTATTTTTTGCTTGGTGTGTTGTTAGATATCTTTTGTATCTGTAATATTAATCATTTTTGCTGTTTACAACCATAAATATGCACATAGATTTAATTTGATGAGATAAAATTTGCAAAAGATTACAATTCACTAAAATGCACTTTGTTTGGGGGATGCCATGAATCTTTCTCTTGGCAGTCAGCCTCACATACGTGGTTTGCTTGTACAGTGATCATGTTTGTCACAACTTTTTGCATCATATTTAATTTGATAAACTTAGAATATACAATAGCCATTAGCTCAAACCATTCATCAATTTTGCATTCACAGGGTCCCTGCAACCTTAAACCCAACGAAATACAAGGGATAATTGTATATTTTAATCTCATCTGCAATATTTTTCAGTGATTGGAGGTTCCAACTGAGTTAAAAAGTGTCAGAATGCAGAATGTATCATTCCCACCAATAAACATCCATTCTGTTTTTTCTGTATTCAGAGACAAATAGTTCTCATCCATTCACTCCTTTAACGCAATTAATTTAGGACAGAAAGGTATACATGAGTCAAAATGACTCAAAATGAATGTTATATTTTCTAATGATAGTTCCCAATGGAACCATGTAAAGTGAAAAAAGTAAAGGCTGAAATACTGAGCCCTGCAGGACACCATATTTAACTTCTGAGTAAGAAGTTGACTTTGTCAAGAAGTTTTCTGGGGGTCACATTGCACGTATGTCCAGTCCTTTTAGGAATTTCAAAAGCAAAGAAAATCTTTGATTAATTTATATTTGGAAAATGATGTCAAGGCTTGTGAAATGTGTAGCGGTGTAATGATTGTAAAAAGTAGTGCTTTGGGATTAATGCCCAATTTACTAACACATGATCATCAATGGGAAAATATTGCATTACTAGGGGTTTCATAAAAAAAAACCTTTACTAGAGTTCTGGTAATTTCTACACAGTTTAAAAGCTGCACATTTTATATTGTTAAAACACCTCTGTTTGCAACCCAACCCAAATTTTCCTTCCACATAGGTTGCCTAGATCTATAATTTCACTTTATGGTCATCAGTCTGTCCCGAGGTTTTGTCAAGGTTTCTGTTCAAAAGATGGAATCACAGTTTATTTAACACCAAGACGTCACCCAGAGTCAAACTAACAAAGTATGAGGGTAAATCAGGATTTTGTTAAATATTTAAGATGCAATGTAGATGCTTTTCAAACTGAGTGGGAAGGAGATGGTTTTCCAGGAATATTCATAGAAAATGCTCTTGAATTTCCCATCAGTATGGTTTTCAATGCAACCTCCTGTTATGATCGGTGTCAAAGACTGGTAATAAAATCGTGCAATCTGTTAGCACTAATGGGAACTGGCTGAATTGTCGTGAGAGAGACAATCGGGGATCAAATACCTATAAACATGGAAAGAGCTGCCTGTTAAATGTACTAACAAAGCAAATGCAGATTCAACAAGACCAATCAAATAGGGGTCCTACCACTAAAGTCTCCTCAAAGATCTTCTTAGCTTCCACTACACTCAATAAAGTTGTCAAAATAAATAAGAATCCAGTATACGAATGTCTATGTTGCCATCCTTTTAAAGGGACAGCATGACAAAATCACCAACCACATATTGGAGCCTCTGTTCCGCAGATAAAAGAGGAGAAAATGTGAATGTCAGCTCCCTTTCATGACCTGAATTGATATTGTAATATGTTCACAAGCCCTGAAAATGCTCCCTACTCACACATGTGCGACAGACTATACAAACGGTATTTGTTTTCTGAGATTTGCTTTGTTTCTTTGTATTTGTAACAACTGCAATTTTATGATAATTATCTGTACAATTTTTAAGGGATGAATATGAACTGATTGCTGAAAGTAGTAAGCAGCATGTGTACAAAGTGAAAAGTGTCAAAAGCTCAGCAGCATCGTAAGTCAAGAGTTTTTAGGTATGCTAATGTGTTATTTTGTTGTGCAGAGATAAAAAGGGTGGTTTAAATCGAATGCAGCTGTGTTTATAGTTTTAGGTGATCTGCTTCTGAATGTGAGGTTGCATGTACTGTTATTCTGACTGAGTGTGTCCCACTTCTGATGTGGTTTAGGAAGTGTCACATTCTGCTTTTATTGAGAAAAGATTTACGAGGCTGGACAAGTGGGTCAAGGCCACTAAGTATAGTTGTCAAAGAGACCATAGAGACCAGAGAAATAGAGGAAGAATGTTTTAAGTTGTTCTTGAGACTTCAAGTAATGCACATGTACACACATATTTATGTGTAATATTAATTTGAATTTGCTTTCAGAGTTACAGGATAATCGAGTGTTACCAGCAAGGGGCATAACATCATAACCCCAAACACAACGTCACAGACACTATTCAAACATGTACTTTTATTTTACTAAGTACCTTTAACAGCACAGCACAGCAAAGCAAACACCTTCAGTTCTCTTTCCTTGATCCTCCCAGGCGAGTGTTGTCCAACTCCTCTGCCAACTTGCCAATTTTCATCCCAACTAGAAGTACTTCCGGTGTCGAAACCTCATCTTCAGGAGGCACATCCGGGTTAAGTGGAAACTCAAACTCTACTTCCCAATAGCTCCCCGTGCCGACCTCCATGGAACTCTTCAAGAAAGTTCTATGGGACTGTAACTCCCAAGCTGCCCTGCAGGAGACTATACCTAGATTTTGCTATAAGGGATGCTGAGACCCAGCATATGGAGGACCAGTCTGCTCCAGGGGGGCAGACTACCATTATCTCATATGTGTGGCCGCCCCAGATTGGGATGCTCAATTTAGTCCATCTTGTATGTTGGCATCCCAGCTAGATAGATAGATAGATAGATAGATAGATAGATAGATAGATAGATAGATAGATAGATAGATAGATAGATAGATAGATAGATAGATAGATAGATAGATAGATAGATAGATAGATAGATAGATAGATAGATAGATAGATAGATAGATAGATAGATAGATAGATAGATAGATAGATAGATAGATAGATAGATAGATAGATAGATAGATACTTTATTAATCTCAAGGGGAAACTCACATACTCCAGCAGCAGCATACTGATACAAAACACAATATTAAATTAAAGATTGATAACAATGCAGGTATAACAGACAATAACTTTATATAATGTTAACGTTTACCGCGGGTGGAATTGAAGAGTCGCATAGTGTGGTGGAGGAACGATCTTCTTGGTCTGTCAGTGGAGCAGGACAGTGACGGCAGTCTGTCGCTGAAGCTGCTCTTCTGTCTGGAGATGACACTGTTTAGTGGATGCAGTGGATTCTCCATAATTGATAGAAGCCTGCTCAGCACCCGTCGCTCTGCCACAGATGCCAAGCTGTCCAGCTCCATGCCTACAATAGAGCCTGCCTTCCTCACCAGTTTGCCCAGGCATGAGGCGTCCCTCTTCTTTATGCTGCTTCCCCAGCACACCACCACGTAGAAGAGGGCGCTCGCCACAACCGTCTGATAGAACATCTGTAGCATCTTATTGCAGATGTTGAAGGACACCAGTCTTCTAAGGAAGTATAACCGGCTCTGTCATTTCTTACACAGAGCATCAGTATTGGCAGTCCAGTCTAATTTATCATTCAGCTGCACTTCCAGGTATTTATAGGTCTGCACCCTCTGCACAGTCACCTCTGATGATCACAGGGTCAATGAGGGCTCTGGGCCTCCTAAAATCCACCACCAGCTCCTTGGTTTTGCTGGTGTTCAGGTGTAGGTGGTTTGAGTCACACCATTTAACAAAGTCCTTGATTAGGTCCCTATACTCCTCCTCCTGCCCACTCCTGATGCAGCCCAAGATAGCAGTGTCGTCAGCGAACTTTTGCACGTGGCAGGACTCCGAGTTGTATTGGACGTCCGATGTTTATATGCTGTACAGGACCGGAGAAAGTACAGTCCCCTGTGGCGCTCCTGTGCTGCTGACCACAATGTCAGACGTGCAGTTCACGAGACGCACATACTGAGGTATGTCTTTAAGATAGTCCACGATCCATGCCACTAGGTATGAATCTACTCCCATCTCTGTCAGCTTGTTCCTAAGGAGCAGAGGTCGAATTGTGTTGAAGGTGCTAGAGAAGTCTAGAAACATAATTCTTACAGCACCACTGCCTCTGTCCAAGTGGGACGGTGTAGCATATAAATGGTATCCTCCGCTCCCACCTTCTCCTGATATGCAAACTGCAGAGGGTCAAGGGCGTGTTGAACCTGTGGCCTCAGGTGGTGAAGCAGCAGCCTCCCCATTGTCTTCATCACATGTGACGTCAGAGCAACAGGCCGGAAGTCATTCAGCTCACTTGGGACTCTCCCCTGTTCCAGGCTCAGGTTGAAGATGCGCTGTAGAGGACCCCCCAACTCCGATGCACAGACCTTCAGCAGTCGTGGCGATACTCCATCTGGACCCGCTGCTTTGCTGGCACGAAGTCTCCTCCGCTCTCTGCTCACCTGCGCTGTTGTAATTGTGGGTGTGGATGTCTCTCCTATGCTGGCATCAGCAGAAGGATGTGTGGAGGGTGCAGTACTCCGAGGTGAGAGTGAGAGTGGGTTATGGTGGTCAAACCTGTTAAAGAAGTTGTTCATCTGGTTTGCTCTCTCCACATCTCTCTGGATGGTGGCACCCCGCTTCGAGCTGCAGCCAGTGATGATCTTCATCCCATCCCACACTTCCTTCATGCTGTTATTCTGCAACTTCTGCTCCAGCTTTCTCCTGTACTGCTCCTTCACCGCCCTGAGCTGGACTCGGAGTTCCTTCTGCACGCGCTTGAACTCATTTTGATCACCGCCTTTAAAAACCCTTTTCTTCTGGTTCAAAAGGCCCTTGATGTCACTTATAAGCCATGGCTTGTTGTTAGCATAGCAGCGTACTGTTCTTACTGTAACTACAATGTCCATACAGAAGTATGATAAGGGAAGGGAAGCTAGATAAGGGAAGGGAATCCATGCCGACATTATACCAGGTTGTATGGTGTGAACTGTCTCATTCTATTTGCTCTTGTTTATGGCACTAGCTATTTGAATAATGCCAAAATATTTGAACGTATTAAGCCTGTTTTTCTGCTTGAACATGTTGTGTTGTTCTTCTACTATGGGCAGGAAACTGAGTTCTTTCCTCAGCTAGGTCAATTAGGGATAAGGAGAGGGAGCACTTCCAATCGAAAAGCTGCAGTGGCAGTCACATTTGAGTGAAGTCTGATGAAGTAGTCCTGGCTACAAGTGCATTGAAACTGCAAACTTCATATTCATAAAGGTTAATAAGGGTAATAATAGGCAAATGAGAGTAACGACAGAGTTATGTAACATAGAACTGTGGATCTAAAAGAAAGGAATCTGCTCTTTTGTTAAAAAGGATCTATGTTTTAAGGCCAAAAGACTTTCCCACAATAAAACTGCAGGTTTCTTCACCTCTGATTGCCAGGGCCACTGAAAGAAAATCAGTTAAAAACACAAGACGAATACAACTGGCCTTATTTTATAAAGTGCTTTTTGTATTGCAAGTATCAAACTATAGTACAGCAGGTTAAGCGAATTGTCCAATCATACACTGTGTGAACCACAATCTTCGGGTTTAAACAACAGCAGCTCCCTCTTCTTGTCTCTTACTATTACCATTCACATTTCTACTGGATGTATCAAAGAGAAAGTAAAGTAACTATGACAAACTAGAAAACACAACTGTGAAAAGCAAACTACAAAAAAAAAATTGTAATAATCTTTAAAAACTTCTGAGGTGACAAAATGCAGAGAGAGCTTTTGCAAACGGAAAATGTGAGAATGCTGGATGCCACTGTGCCAGCCAAGATTCACAATGTATTGTTCTGGGGGAACCGGCCATTATGTTGGGAACATTTTGAAAATTACAGCTCTTGAACTATTGGCATTCAGGGAGGGACAGTGCAGCTGCTGGCTATAAACACTTGGCTGATCTTTCAAAAGATTCCTTGCAGTTTCCTAATTGTAGCCTAGTGCTGGTTTGTGACCAATGAAGCAGTGGGCACAATGATGCGCCTACAAAGCCTGTGGCTGTAAACAGCACATTCGCTACTGCTTTCTGAACCTTTGACCTTGTTTGTTTAGCATTTAACTGTTCAAGTAGGAAGTCACAGCCCAGGCCCAGCTGCACATTAAATTGCCAACCAAGGTGCCCAGATGGTTCCTTAGAAATGAGGCCTGAGAATTTTCTAGAAGTTTCTAATTTGCTGCTGGATCCAAATGTCAGTGGCATTCATGGCACCAAATTCAACAAACTGGAAGCTGTGATAAGAGGCACCACCTTACCAAAGAATAGACACCACTGATTGGAGGCCACAAATGTCATTTGGTGTTAGGAGACTGATCTTCTTGAAAGAGTTTGGAATTGATCATAAGTGACTAACTGTGTGAGACAGACAGACAGACGGACAGACAGACAGAAATGGCAATCATGTGGATGGCAAAATGAGTTATTCTTACAAACAATATGACCACAGCCATGATAAACAAGCTGAAAATGGTGTTGTGTCTGTGAAGACAATTCTCCCCAAATTGGCATTGCAATAATGTCACATTCATAACAATAGAAATAAACAAGAGCCAGACAAATGAATTAAGATAACACAAAATAACCTAATGCATTTGACATGTTGTGGCCTATTGAGAAGCACCTTGACAGGGCGTGAGGAGTGGAAATGCGTTAAAGAAGAGCACTGAGAAGTGCTGCATTAGTCTTAAGTTGACACCATATTTAGAACCTGTGAAGGAATGGAGGCACTTCTTTGCCAATAGGTCTCAGGTTCAGAAGAAGATATTGAGAGCAGCATAGGAGTCACTATTGAAAAAGGCAAGGGCCATGGGGAAAAACCTTTGGGGAAATTTGAATCACAAACAGAATAATTATATTAAGATCCCTTTGGGTTTTTGTGTCCATACTATAGAGATTGTGAAAGAATGAGTCTCAACACACTGGAAAGGTTTGGGGCAGCCACCCGTATATTGTCCCTGGCTGCAAAAGGGTTTTTAGTAAGCACTGATGTGCATAGATTGAGCTCCAGACTGAGCTGGTGGTGGAGAAGATGGCAGTTTTAAAGGGTGAGACCGGAAGTGATGTCACCTGAGGCTGGAAACTGAAAGTGACATCTTTCTTGGTGCTGGAACCGGAAGTGACGTTGTTGTAAAATCAGGCAGGTGTTCCCATATTTGGCCTGCAGAGATAACAGAATAAGGTTTAGTGCACCCCGCCACCCCTTGTCCTGGCGGGTAATTAACTCCATTTGGTCCATTCAGCTCCCTCCTAGTCGCATGTGTGTGACAAGATGAAACATGTAAATATTACTTTATATAGCACCTTTCCATGATGAACACTATCCCAAGGCACTTTACAGGTATACTTTCTAAGTAAAACTGTTTACAGTGCCTATGAAAATTATTCATCCCCTTGAAGGTTTTCACATATTATTGTTATACAATATTGAATCACAGTGGATTAAATTTGTCTTTTTTGACGCCGAGCAACAGGAAAGGACTCCCTAATGTCAAACTGAAACAGACCTGTACAAAGTGGACTAAATTAAATTATAAATGTAAGACACAAAATGATTGATCACATAAATCAGCATTTAGTAGATGGACCTTTGGCAGCCATGACGTTCTTGTGCACAGACCTCTGTTAGGTTTACAATCTGAACTCTGTCTTGTGAGTGAACAGTCTTTGTCAAGTCCAGCCACAAATTCTCAGTTGGATTGAGACATGAACTCTGCCTCAGCCACACCAGGATATGCATGCATAATGTTGTGCTTAGAATTCATGCTAAAACATGGCGTACGGACAAAAGTGGAAAAGTGTGTACGCACAAAAAATCCACATGCATGAATTTTCATGATGATAGGAGTTAAAGCATGTTATTAAACATGGGAACACGGTGGTGTAGTGATAGTGATTAGCTGGCTCCCTGTCAGAGATTGTTCCTGCCTCCCGCAAGATGCTTGCTGCACTGTGCACGACCATCGATGAAATAATTTATTGCAGCAGTACTGTCTCTTTCAAACGTACTAACCCCCAATTCCTGTCTTTCCTTTTCTTTCTCCAAGTACCCAATCACCACACAATCAGCTCTGTAATAGATGTCAAGCCATATGTAAGCTTAGAATGCAGATTCTTCAAAACTTTAAAGGAACATTGAAATATCTTTGTAGTACATGTTTAATTATTCTATCCATCCAGGATCACACCAGTCCCAGCAAGAATACAGCGGCAGGCAGAAACAACGGAGCGCCAGCTCATCGCTAGCGCTGCGACACCATGCCCTCATATGTTTAATTATTAACAATATAGATTAATTAAATTATGTTAACATTTTATCTGTATAATGTAATAAACATATTTTGCTGCATTTCATCTTAAAATTGATATCGTCATCATATGTAAATACACGCTTTATAAAGAGCCTCAGGTTGTGCAATATTATAACTGTATTGCAAGTTTACAGTGAGGTAATTGTACTTATAAGTATAAACAGTTCTACAAGGAGCACTTGATGGACTGATTGATTGCATTTATAGTTCTTGGGATGAAACTGTTTTTGAACAGCGAGGTCTGTACAGGAAAGGCTCTGAAGCATTTGCCATATGAGAGCAGTTCAATAGGCTGTGCGCATGGCCGAGGCAGCGTGTGCTTCATACTGTATACCGATAATTCTCTTTCCGATCAGCTGCTGTAGAGCTGTGATTCCACACTCAGATACAGTGGAATCAATACTCTGAGTGGTGCATTGAGAGGAACAACGCTAAAGCAGCTATGATATTTGGAATAGTTTTGGCCATTCTGTGGACTATTATATTGTTACAGGTTAATTACAATCAGATGCCTTAAACTAATAAACAATATGCGGTTAATTTCAGTGCATTTGATAAAGCTGAATCAGGGATCTAAAAAAGAAAGGGAAACCACACTGGACAAACTTCTTTGATGCTGGGTGCTGCCAGTTTGCAAAACCAAGTGGAGAACTTGCATACGCCGGGGATTGAGCTACAGTGAAAATGTGCATGGCTTTTTACGCCGAGTTTAGTTTTTATACATCGCGATGTGAGCATGGAAATGGGCTTACGCAACATTTTTCTGCATACAAACTGTTTATACATGAGGCCCCAGAACATTCACATTGTTGTTTTTCATGCCATTCCATGCCATTTCGGTGTACCTTTGGCTTTATGCTTTGGGTTGTTGTCTTGCTGGACAATACATCTTCTCCCAAGGTGCAGGTTTCTTGCAGACTCCATCAGGATTTTCTGGCATTTTGTTGCATTCATATCACCCTCCACCCTCACAAGACTCCCAGGGCCTGCAGCAGAGAAGCATCCAAATAGCAGGATGGAGCCACCACTACCACCACCAAGCTTTTCATAATGTGGAGTATGATGGCCAAACAGCTCAGTTTCGGACTCATCAAACCGCCCTTTACCACTTTCTAATAAAGCACATGGGAAACATTTGATGTCTTCACAGTCTCTCCAGTCCTCTTCACTGTACAGTAGCTTGCTACTCCTTGAGTCAGCATAGGGATTTTGATAACTAGTCATCTTCTTATATGCTCACTCAGTTTTTCCTAGATGGTCTGCACTGATTTAAAGCTCTGCCATACTCTTTCCATTTCCTCATGACTGATTTAACTGGATTGCAGGGGACAGATATTCCATGACTTGGTTATTTTCTTGTCTCCATCCCCAGACTTGTGCTTTTCGCAGAGTTGTTTGTAGCGTTCTTTTGTGTTCATTGTGTCGTTTAGTCCGCCATACTGACTCACCACAAAGTGGACCTTCCAAATAAGGCACATTCAGACAACAATCAACTGAAGTCCCACAAAGGCGGTCTCCATTGAACTAATTCTGTGACGCCTAACACAAGTTGGGGGCATCAGTGATGATTTAGGTGCTTCATATTATGGGATGAATACTTGTGCAACCAATTATTTGGCATTTTATATTTATAATTAATTTAGATCAATTTGCAGCGAATTGTTTTCACTTTGTCATTGAAAGAGTCTTTTTTTGTTTATTTGTGTCAAAAAAAGTCAAATTAAATCAACTGTTATTCAATGTTGTATGAAAAGAAAATGTGAAAACATCCAAGGTGGTGATAACTTATGTGATCAATTATTTTGTATTTTATATTCTAGACCGCTTTTCATGAGATCTGTCTTCTTCAGAGACCTTTAACATTAAAAAGTCTTTTTTGGTTGGTCAATGTCAAAAAAGCCTAATGAAATCCGTTGTGGCTTAATGTTGCTTTACAAGAAAACGTGAGAACGTCCAGGCACTCCACATATAATTTTATATTTGGACCACAGGTAAGTTAAGTGACCTGCTTTGTGTCATGTAGGGTCTTCGACAGGGGAGCTTGTGGTTTCCAGGGCCTTAGCCTTTAATACTAAGCTGAGAGCTGCTGTTGACATAGTTGCACCTGAAGACAGTTAAAAAATTTTCTAGCATTGTTATACCATGGAAGACCCAAAGAGTGTCTGATTTAAAGAGGACATGCCGTAGAGCTGAACGTAAGTGGAGGAAGACTAAACTAACTATCCACTATGAAATATTAAAAGTTAAAATAATAGAATACAATAACACAGTCCGTCTTGAGAGGCGCTGCTATTTCTCTAAGATTATAAATAACAATGCTAGTAATCCCAGAGTCTTATTTTTGATGTTTGATCATCTGTTAAACCCAGGTAACTCAAAGGAATGCCTCCTAAGTACTTCCAGTAAAACCTGTGAGGCTATTGCTGTATTTTTCAATCAAAAAATTAATGATATTAGAAATAACATAGTATATCTCCCCAACATTAAGGATCCTCCTAAACCCCAGTATTCCATTATAAACAAATTAAAGTCTTTCACTAGGATAGATTTACCTGATTTACATAAAATAATTTCTCAAATGAAACCCTCCACCTGTGCCCTTGACCCAATACCAACAAATTTTTTCAAAGAAGTATCGGGCATGCTTATTGATAATGTTCTTGACATAGTAAATTCGTCATTAGATATGGGGGTCTTCCCAGACTGTCTTAAGACTGCTGTAGTTAAACCCCTACTTAAGAAAAATAATCTCGACCCCCCTGCTCTTGAAAATTATAGACCCATCTCTAACCTACCTTTCTTAAGTAAAATTCTAGAGAAGGCAGTCATTATGCAGTTAAATGAGCACCTTAATAAACATACTATTCTTGATAAATTTCAGTCAGGTTTTAGAACAAATCACAGCACAGAAACTGCACTCGTTAAAGTAGTTAATGACTTGCGGGTAAATGCAGACAAAGATCATTTATCTTTTCTCATCCTCTTAGATCTGAGTGCTGCATTTGACACCATCGATCATAATATTCTTAGAAATCGCCTTAGTCAATGGGTGGGCCTCTCTGGCAGTGTCTTAAATTGGTTTGAATCCTACCTGGCAGGGAGAAAATTCTTTGTTAGTTGTGGTAATTACAACTCAGAGACACATGATATCCTATATGGTGTTCCACAAGGTTCTATCCTGGGTCCGCTGCTCTTCTCAATCTACATGCTTCCATTAGGTCAGATTATCTCAGGGCACAACGTGAGCTACCACAGCTATGCTGATGACACACAGTTGTATTTATCAATTGCACCTGATGACCCCGATTCTCTTGATTCACTAACACAATGTCTAACTTGTATCTCAGAATGGATGAATAGTAACTTTCTCAAGTTAAATAAAGAGAAAACTGAAATCTTAGTGATTGGCAATAATGGATACAATGAGGCTATTAGAAATAAACTGGATACATTAGGATTAAAAGTCAAAACAGAGGTAAAAAGCTTAGGGGTAACTGTTGACTGTAATCTAAATTTTAAATCGCATATTAATCAGATTACTAGGACAGCATTTTTTCACTTAAGAAACATAGCAAAAGTTAGACCTCTTATATCATTGAAAGATGCTGAGAAATTAGTTCACGCGTTTGTTTTCAGTCGACTAGATTACTGTAACGCACTCCTCTCAGGACTACCCAAAAAAGACATAAATCATTTGCAACTAGTGCAGAATGCAGCTGCTAGAATCCTAACCAGGAAAAGAAAATCCGAGCACATCTCTCCAGTTTTGATGTCACTACACTGGTTACCTGTGTCATTCAGGATTGATTTTAAAATTCTGCTTATGGTTTATAAAGCCTTAAATAATCTTGCTCCATCTTATATATAGGAATGTCTGACGTCTTATATTCCAAATCGTAACCTCAGATCCTCAACTGAGTGTCTCCTTAGAATTCCAAGAGCAAAACTTAAAAGAAGTGGTGAGGCGGCCTTCTGCTGTTATGCACCTAAAATCTGGAATAGCCTGCCAATAGGAATTCACCAGGCTAATACAGTGGAGCACTTTAAAAAACTACTGAAAACACATTATTTTAACATGGCCTTCTCATAACTTCACTGTAAATTAAATCCTGATACTCTGTATATCCAATTCATTATAATAACTTTTCATGGTGGCTCTAAAATCTGTACTAACCCCTACTCTCTCTTCTGTTTCCTTTTCCGGTGTCCTTTTGGTGGTGGCGCAACTACTCAAAGTACCATGATGTTCCAACAATGATGGATGGATTAAAAGCCAGAAGTCTGTATGACCATCAGCATCAAGTGACTCTGTGAGAACCCTAACTACAAAGAGGACTATTTCATTTGTTAGGTAGAATGCCCAGAGGGGACTGGGTGGTCTCGTGGCGTGGAACCCCTACAGATTTTGTTTTTTTCTCCAGCCTTCTGGAGTTTTTTTTGTTTTTTCTGTCCTCCCTGGCCATCGGACCTTACTCCTTTTCTATGTTAACTAATGTTGTCTTATTTTAATTTCTTATTTTGTCTGTCATTTTTCTTTTCTTCATTATGTAAAGCAATTTGAGCTACTTTTTGTATTAAAATGTGCTATATAAATAAATGTTGTTGTTAGCCGCACACATCAGCAGAGATGCTGTACGTTCCAGGGGAATGCGCAATATTCGAAGAGAGACATCTAAAATAAAGGAAGTGCCTCTTTTTACCTGCCCAGCCCTCTTATCAGCTGGTCAGTAAACCGAAGCATTGTGCTCTACTCCATTGGTGCACAGTCAGCAGCAGCAGGTTTGTGTGACTTCCATCTCAGTCAGTGGCTCACAGAAAGCATAAGAAAAGGGTTATGACAAAGACCTGTCTGAGACGTTCTTCGTTTAAAATGCAGTATTTAAAGAATAAATCTAGTGGAAGGTCAAAGAGGTCTCTATTCATCACTGGATGTCAGCCAACACAGCCTCAACGGCACAAAGCAAATAAGAGACTCGGGAGGGATGGTTGGCAGCGGGAGGTCCTGAACTTTGGGAAGCTGAAATTGGAAGGAGGCAGGAGTGCCCTTTGGCCTTCCAGCTTGATCACACTACTGAACTGCTCAAAGCACACGGCATCGTGGGATCTGACAACTTCACAGACTGAAAACCCAACAAAGGAAAGGCTCCTCTTCTCATCTTGTGTCCAGGACTGCCATCTTTTCTAAATAAATATTCATCTACAGTAGCTTCCTGTAGGCATTGATTTGTTCAACCACAGTGATCCTTAACAGTCTGCACAGCACTGCCTAAGTTCAAGCATACAAGTAGCTAGAACAGTATGGGTTTTAAAAGTGTGATATGACACACTGAAGGAGAAAACACCAGGCTGACAACTGAACCCCGCAGTAACGCTGGTTAGGCCTCCCCACACCAGGCTTAACTGTGAGCAGGTCCCATAGCCTCCTAATTGAATGACTAAGTTCCAGTGTCATTCAGATTTGATCCCTTAGGAGTTTAATAAAGCAACTGATCCTACAAAGTGACTCTGGCTAGGTCTCATCTCTTCCCAATTCAGCCATTGACCTCCATTGCGAGTCTAATCAGGCCTTCTCACTTCCACTGTCTCTGAAAGCAAGTCTCGTAGTGCCTCCATTTCAGTGGCTGACACCCAGTATGACTCTGAGCACATCCAATGGCTTCCCACTTTAGTGACTGACCCTAATCAGGTGTCCTCTTCATAACGTTTAGTCATTGACCCCAAGTGTGATTCAGATTTGTTCCACTCAAATTTAAGTTCAGCCTTTTATCTCCAAAATTACTCGACACAGTGAGGTCTCTTTTTCTTCCAGTTGAGCCACTCAGCCCCAGTGTTTATCTAATCAGGTCCAATAAACCCCTAGTTCTGTCAGTAGCACCCAGAGTGACTTTAATTTATACCCCAATGTCCCAAGTGTATTTGTAAGCTGGTCCCATGACATTCCATCACTGTGACTTCCAGGCTGACTCTGATTATGACCATTCATTCCAGGTGATTGCTCCTTAACCCAGACACTGAACCCTTGTTTGACTTTAATTAGGTGCCCTAAGCTTCTAGTTCATCCACTGACCGCCGTGTTCCTCTGATCAGATTCACTCAGCACTTATCACAGTTACTAAGACTCAGTATGCCTCTGTTCAAGACTCCTCAGCTCCCAGTTCATCCACTGACTCCCAGTGTGACTCTGCACAGGTCCCCTCAACTTAATTGAAGTCACTGACCCTTAGAGTGGCTCACATGAGGTCTCCTCACCACCCAGTCCATCCACGCACCCCCAGTGTGACTCTGGCCTGCTTCCCTCCACTCAAATTCAAGTCTCTCACCCCCAGGAGTACTCTGATCAGGTCCACTAACCTCCTAGTTCATTCATTTGCCTCCATTGTGAGTCTAATCAGGTCCTTGCAGGTTTTATTTCAGTCACTGACGCCTTTTGTGACTATGTTTAGGTCCATTCAGGTCTTATTAAAGTCACCGACTCCCAGTATGACTCTGATCAGGTTCCAGTTCACCCAATGACTTCCAATGTGACTCTGATCAGGTCTCTTCATCTCCTATTTCTTTCATAGACTCCAAGTTTATATGCTGGTCAAGTTATCAAGGCTCCTATTGAAGTAACAGACCCCAGAATGACTCCGATCAAGTCCCCTCAGGTCCTAGGTCACTCAATTGCTCCCAGTGTGACTTTCATCAGGTTCTCTCTACTGAAGTTACTGAGTCCCTCTGTGACACTGATCAGGTCCTAGTTTACCCATTGCCTTCCTCTATGACTCTTATCATATGCTCTCTGCGGCCCAGTTCATCCACTGACCTCCAGGTTGACTCTGATCAAGTCCACACAGTTCCTATTGACATAAGTAATCCCAGTATGACTCTGATCAGGTCCCTTCCATTCCCAGTTGACACATGGACCCTCAGTGTGACGCTAATCACCTCCCAGTTCATCCATTGTCTCCCTGTGTGACTCTTATCATGTGCTCTCTTCTCCAAGATCATCCAGTTGCCTTCAGAGTGACCCTGATCAAGTCCTCTTAGCTCCTGTTGATGTAACTAACCCCAGTATGCCTGTGATCAGGTCTCCACACCTCCCAGTTATCCACTGACTCCCAGTGTGACTCTGATCAAGGTCTCCACACCTCCCAGTTATCCACTGCCTCCCAGTATGACTCATCATGTGCCACCTGCTCCGAGATCATCCACTGACTCCCAATGTGACTCTGATCAGGTCTCCACACCTCCCAATTATCCACTGACTCCCAGTATGACTCTGATCAGGTTCCAGTTCACTCAATGACTTCCAATGTGACTCTGATCAGGTCTCTTCAACTCCCATTTCTTCCATAGACCCCAAGTGTGATGCTGGTCAAGTTCTCTAGGCTCATATTGAAGTAACAGACCCCAAAATGACTCTGATCAAGTCCCCTCAGGTTCTAGGTTACTCAGTGGCTCCCAGTGTGACTCTTATCAGGTCCTCTCAGCTGCTACTGAAGTCACTGAGTCCCTCTGTGACACTGATCAGGTCAATTCACCTTCTAGTTTATGCACTGCCCTCCCAGTATAACTGTGATTATGTGCCTTCTGCTCTGAGATCATCCACTTACCTCCAGGGGTCGACTCTGATCAAGTTCTCTTAGCTCCTATTGATGTAACTAACCCTAGTATGACTCTGATCAGGTCTCCACACCTCCCAGTTATCCACTGACTCCAAGTATGACTCTGATCAGGTGTTCTCGACATGTATTGATGTCACTAACTCCCAGTATGACTCTGATCAGGTGTCCTCGATGCGTATTGAAGTCACCAACTCCCAGTGTGACTCTGATCAGGTCTCCGCACTTCCCAGTTCATCCACTGACTCCCAGTGTGACTCTGATCAGGTCTTAACACCTCCCAGTTCATCCACTGACTCCCAGTGTGACTCTGATCAGGTCTTCACACCTCCCAGTTCATCCACTGACTCCCAATGTGACTCTGATTAGGTCTCCACACCTCCCAGTTCATCCACTGACTCCCAGTGTGACTCTGATCAGGTCTCCTTGACTTGTATTAACGTCACTAACTCCTGGTATGACTCTGATCAGGTCTCCACACCTCCCAGTTATCCAGTGACTCCCAGTATGATTCTGATCAGGTCTCTTCGAGGCGTATTGAAGTCACTAACTCCCAGTGTGACTCTGATCAGGTCTCCACACCTCCCAGTTCATCCACTGACTCCCAGTGTGACTCTGATCAGGTCTCCTCGACTCGTATTAACATCACTAACCCCTGGTATGACTCTGATCAGGTCTCCACACCTCCCAGTTATCCAGTGACTCCCAGTATGACTCTGATCAGGTCTCCTTGATGCGTATTGAAGTCACTAACTCCCAGTGTGACTCTGATCAGGTCTCCACACCTCCCAGTTATCCACTGACTTCCAGTATGACTCTCATCTAGTCTCCTCCACTCTGATCAGGTCTCGTTCTGTCTGGTGCTCCTCCATTGTCTTGTGGTGGATTTCTGAGGGTACCACCTCACCTCCTGTCTGAGCCCCTTCATTTGATTCCTGATCCACAGTCAGCCCACAGGGTTTCTTAGTTGACCAAATGCATTTGTTTATTGTTTCCATTTCACTTCCCCTCTACCACCCCTCTGCCACTAACCCTCTGATTATCTGCAGAAGGCAGAGTCTTTCATTTCCTCATGTGAATTTAGATTTTGACCCAGCCTTTCCTGGTGACTCAGACTGCAGGTGCCGATTTTGCTCTGTGTTTCGCAGTCAGCGGGCGCTCCACCACGTCTCTGTGATCGCTTCTACCCTTGCGGCACAGTGGGGTGCACTCATTTTTTTTCTTAAATGAAACAGCCTGTTGCAGGCTCATCTTAAGCCTCTGTGTGTCTCGTTAATATAAATAATTGCATACTTTAGCTGAACGTGGCTCAGTACTCAAAAAGCATCAAGGGCAGAAGGTTGGGGGTGTGGGGGGGGGGGATTTAGTGGAGTAGTGTAACAGATTGGGGGCTGGATGGGAAATCTTTAAATGGAAACACATACCTGCTGTCAAGGTCGCAGGTCTTATTATTCAAATAAATAAGGAGTCAGTTGTACTAGGGGAGACTCACAAGGTATGAATTAAAACTCAAACGGCCGGAAATGTTCTCCTCTCAGCACATTTCATATGTACTGCCTGTCATAGCAGCCAGTCTCCTGAACTGTAATTCCCTGGATTATAAATAATGTAGGATCTTGAACTTTCAGCACTTCAGTCTGATTTTTTTTTTCCTTTTATTCTTTCGGTATAAAACAAAAAGTCCTCATATTGCATTTTAATGACATTCCAAGCAAAAACATCGCCTGGGCTGCAGTCATGCAGAATATTGATTAAATACACAGCATTTACATTACAGAGGATACCTTGATAATAGAAATTAATCAATTATTCATGTGCCATTATCTGGGCATGCTTTCTTTTTGTTTCTAACCTGGAGGGATCATCACATTCAGCGTGTTTGGTTTACAAGCCTGAAATTACCTTTTCATTCATCTTCATTTTAGAAAATACTGGCTTTTCTACAGTCGCCCTTTTTTATTTACTGTTATTATTATTTTAATCTGAAGCTAGCAGTTCCGTGAAAGAGAGCAATATTTTCTATTTTGCTTTATTGCCTTAATGGTTATCAAGGGAATATGTCTTTGCATGAAAGTGGAATTTACTTTTGTACACAGACATAATTATCCACTATGTACATACTCTACGAGTGCATGTAATGGAATGGCACCCCATCTAGGGCTGGTTCTTAGCTGCTGTTGAGTAAGTTGAAATGGAAACTGCAGATTCAGAACATGAGACACAATATACAGTCTTAGGGAAAGGATCATTTAACATGCTGGTATGTACAAGCAACTTAATCCAATTCAGAGTCATGGTGGGCACAAGCAAGGAAACAACTATGGACTAGGCACCAGTCTGTCGCAGTACCCACCCAGGGCCCATTTAGAATCACCGCATCTGTTCGTCAACCCACCATCAGACTTGTTCGGGGACATGAGCTGGAATGAACCCTGGACAAGACATCAGTCCACCACATGATGCCATCTCACTAACCTCTGTGTGTAAATTAAAAGATTTGCACAAAGAGATTTTCAATTTGCCAGTCTTTGTTGTACTCTTTGTTACAAATCCTAAATAAAATTTAAAGCTGTAAAGGAGCTTGGGAGGGGTGCCTCCAATTCATTAAAATGAGAAAGCATGGAAGAACTTGCATGAGGGAGTTTGCTTCAGATGATTAAAATATTGATTTCTAATGTCATTAGTCACACATGAATAGCGGACTGCCTCTTCAATAGCAGCTCTCCGCTCAGCCATTCTTTCAATTTCTTCCTTGTCTCTGGCAACACAGCCGAAGCTCGGCTTGCGATCCACGAAAGGCGCTAGGCTGCCAAGATCAGTGGTAAATAAAGGGGTGAGACAAATCCGAAGTGACAGACGCCATCAATAGCAAACGAGAAGAGCAAAGAGTTTGTGTTTTTCATTGAAACCGACATTATGCAGCCTAACGAATGAACAAGCGACCGGTATAAATCACGGCTGAAACAAAGCGGAGGGGAAGAAGGAGACGGCACTTCTGGTTATAGCGGAGGTGCTTATGAGATCGCAAAGAATAATAAGATGAACAGGCTGCAGATTGCTTTTCTAACGGGGGATGTCTATTTTTATGTCATCTTATTATCACAAAGCATGGTTGTATCCATTTACTATTACAGACCATGTGATTTTTATTGTAGGCTCTCAATTCTAAGAAGTATATACATCACTCTAGATAGATAGACAGAAAGATATGAAAGGCACTATATGATAGATAGATAGATAGATAGATAGCTAGATAGATAGATAGATAGATAGATAGATAGATAGATAGATAGATAGATAGATAGATAGATAGATAGATAGATAGATAGATAGATAGATAGATAGATAGATAGATAGATAAGTAGATAGATAGATAGATAGATAGATAGATAGATAGATAGATAGATAGATAGATAGATGCAATATAAATATAGCAAAGGGCACCAGGGTGGCACAGTGGTAGCACTGCTGCCTTGCACTAAGGAGACGTGGGTTTGTCACCTGGGTGCTCTTTGCAATGGAATTTCCATGTTCCCCTTATGTTTCTTTTGGTTTCCTCCAGCTGCTTCAGTTTCCTCCCAAAGTCCAAAGACATGAAAGTTAGGTGGACTGGCAGTGCTAAATTGGCCCTAGAGTGTGATGTGTGTGTATGTGTGTGTTGTTGCACAGCAATTTTGTAGTGCCCTCTACAGGGGTTGTTCTTGCCTTGTGCCCCATGCTTACCAATTTAGGCTTCCATATATACATATAAACAGATAAAAAAATTAAAGGAACACTTTTTAATCATCAGAATATAACATCAACTCAATTAAATTTCTGGGCTATTGATCTGTCAGTTAAGTAGCAGAGGAGTTTGTTAATCAGTTTCAGCTGCTTTGGTATTAATGAAATTAACAACAGGTGCACTAGAGGGGCAACAATGAGACGACCCCCAAAACAGGAATGAATAGTTTAACAGGTGGAGGCCACTGACATTTTCCCTCCTCATCTGTTTTGTCATTAGTTTTGCATTTGGCTACGGTCAGTGTCACTACTGGTAGCATGAGGCCATACCTCGACCCTACAGTGTTTGGTGGCACAGGTAATCCAACTTCTCCAGGATGGGCACATCAATACATGCCATTGCCATGGAGGAGATTCCAGGAGACAGGCAGTTACTCTAGGAGAGCTGGACAGTGCCGTAGAAGGTCCTTAACCCATCAGCAGGACCCACCGGTATCTGCTCTTTTGGGCAAAGAGGAACAGATGGGCACTGTCAGAGCCTACAAAATTACCTCCAGCAGGCCACTGGTGTGAATATCTCTGACCAAACAATCAGAAACAGACTTCATGAGGGTGGCCTGAGGGCCCAACATCCTCTAGTGGGCCCTGTGCTCAATGCCTGGCACCGTGGAGCTCAATTGGCATTTGCCATAGAACACCAGAATTGGCAGGTCCACCACTGCACCCTGTGCTTTTCACAGATGAGAGCAGGTTCACCCTGAGCACATGAAAGGGCCTGGAAAAAGCCATGGAGAATGTTATGCTGCCTGTAACATCGTTCAGCATGAGAGGTCTAGTGGGGGGTCAGTGATGGTCTGGGGAGGCATATCCATGGAGGGACACACAGATCTCTACAGGATAGACAATGGCACCTTGACTGCCATTAGGTATCGAGATGAAATCCTTGGACCCATTGTCAGCCCCTATGTTGGTGCAGTGGGTCCTGGGTTCCTCCTGGTGCACAACAATGCCTGGCCTCATGTGGTGAGAGTATGCAGGCAGTTCCTGGAGAATGAAGGAATTGATACCATTGACTGGCCCCCATGCTCACTTGCTTGACCTCAATCCAATAGAACACCTCTGGGTGTGACATTATTTGCCGGTCCATCCGACGCCGCCAGATTGCACATCAGACTGTCCAGAAGCTCAGTGATGCCCTGGTCCAGATCTGGGAGGAGATCCCCCAGGACAACATCCGTCATCTCATTTGGAGCATGCCCCCCCTCCCTCAATGTTGTCAGGCATGCATACAAGCTTGTGGGGGGCATACAAACTACTGAGTACGATTTGGAGTTGCTGCAATGAAATTTCGGCAAAATGGACCACCCTGCCACATTATTTTTTCAGTTTTTAATTTTTGGGGTGTCTTTGAATTCAGCCCTCTGTGGGTTGATAATTGTCATTTCCATCAAACAATGTGGCATCCTTTCATTCCTAACACATTATAAAAATAAAATTAGGCAATACTAATTAACATAGAATACAAGTAAGGTCTGATGGCCATGGAGGACAGAAAAAAAACAAAAAACTCCAGACGGCTGGAGAAAAAAAAAACAAAATCTGCAGGGGTTCTGAGGCCACGAGACCACCCAGCCCCCTCTAGGCATTCTACCCAACATAAATGATCTCAATCAGTCCTCATGGTTTTCAGGCTTCACATGAAAGAACTTAAAGATAGGGTGAGAAGCTCAGTCATCCGGGAGGGGCTCAGAGTAGAGCCGCTGCTCCACCGCATCGAGAGGAGTCAGATGAGGTGGCTCGGGCATCTGATCAGGATGCCTCCTGGACGCCTCCCTGGTGAGGTGTTCCGGGCACGTCCAACTGGGAGGAGGCCCCGGGAGAAGACCCAGGACACACTGGATGGACTATGTCTCCCGGCTGGCCTGGGAACGCCTTGCGATTCCCCCATAAGAGCTAGAAGAAGTGGCCGGGGAGAGGGAAGTCTGGGCATCTCTGCTCAAGCTGCTACCCCCGTGACCCAACCTCGGATAAGCGGAAGAAGATGGATGGATGAAAGAACTTGATGATGATGGTCATAAAGTGAGCAGCACAGGTATAAAATCGAAAGGATGCACTGGAGCCCATATTTTTAGTAAAGACAGATCCTGACTGTGTTTTAATTTAAGGATTTTAACACATTTGGATTATTTATAGAATTTTGAACCTCTGCAGTCTCACTCTTTTTATCATAGAGTACTTATTTCTTGGTGATGGTTTTGGCAATGCACTTTATTGTTTGGACTCTTTGCTGGTTTAAACCCTCATTGCACTGGTTGGTTTACGTCTATCGGCAGCACAACAGAACACATAAGGAGCTCCACAGGCAGTAAGTTATCATTTTGATAACTTGATAACTTTGATGATTCTTCCTGCTTTGTTTGCATCCTGCTCCCATTTTGGTGTTTGTACTGCTTATACTGTACAAACTGGTTTGGTCTACTTTGGTGATGTCCTGATCTGATATTGAGTGTGTAATTAATATAGAGTATAGTATTCAATTAATATTATGTTTATTTAATACTTGGAGGCTTTTCCCCCTGCTCTCTTCACTCGCCATTCTCCCCCCCAACCTGCACCGTTGTGAAGAGGGGGGGTGAACACACCCCAAGGAGACATGGTTGCTCCTCCAAAACCCCTCTTAAACAGCAATACAATGAGAAACAAATGTAGTTTTTTTTACCTCCTCTTTGCTCGATCAGCTGCTGGCTTGCTGCTGCTGCCGTGCCACATGATCTGCATCTTGTGTGGCGCGTTGAACGTTTAAAAGCCTGTACAACAGCTGTCCTTTTGTCTCATTGCCTTGTCTCTCTTCTCCCCCAGACATCCTCAAACACTATTCGATCACTTTTCGCTGTTCCATTATTTCACCGAGTAATATTTTCCATTTGCTAATGCGATCTTTATTATCATTTTTTTGAGACTTTCGAATTTTCCTACTTTCATTATCTTTAACCTGCGCTGCATGTGTATCGCGCCAACATTTTTTAATTCTTTACAATGTTCTACTTTGTCATCTACTCTTTGTCTTTTTCATGGTTAAATCTCTTGGCACAAAGTCTAGTCTCGTGTAGGGAATCCATTTCCGGATGGGTTTATCCATTCCTGGGAATTTGGGAATCCCGCATTTCATTCCCGGGAATCCCAGGCTCCCGGGGATGACACAGTGCATGGGCATGTCACATGTGAATGGTTTTAGAACGACCGACACTTATTTTTAATAAAACTACTGCAATATGTTGACACAAATAAAAGACTAACCTTATCAAGTAGTTCATGCTGTCATATAAGTACATGTATCTTTATTTGCGGTAATAAGAGCGTAGAAAGCACAACATCCTCACAGGTGGCGCAGTGGTAGTGCTGCTGCTTTGCAGTAAGGAGACTGTGGAAGATCGTGGGTTTGGTTCCTCCCTGTGTGGATAGCACTTTGAGTACCTGAGAAAAGTGCTATATAAATGTAATGAATTATTATTATTAATGTGTCCAGCGTGCGGTCGTCCAGGCAAGAGCGCACCTTCGTGCAGAAGTAGGCCAGCCGCTTTGAAAGCACTCTCTGCCTCCACTGAAGTAGGCAGCACAATCATCAAATACTGATACACTTGTTCTAAACAACGCCCGCTCTTGCCGTTGCTCAGAAGCACCGCCATTTCAGCTTTTACTGCTGCATCCAGTTTCTTGTCATCATTCTGTGATGGCAAGTTTCTTGGCACAGATAATGCGGATGCAACAGACTGACGCATTTGCAATTTCAAGTTGCTGTTCAAAGCTGTTGTCTGATGAAGTGCAAGCTGCAGCAATGGCGCCACCTTAATTATTTTCAACTATAACTCTGTTATTTCTTGATCGATTTTTACACTTTTACACGCTATATATGTGAGCTTGGCCATTCCTGTTTTCCCGGTGTGGCACGTGGCTGGGGTGGTACCCAGCCGGGACGCCCAGAAGGACAGAAGGAGGGCTCATGCCTCCTCTGGACCGCCAGGGGGCGTCCTTATGCCTGGAGGACTTGGGACCCCGGCACTTCCGCCACACCAGGAAGTGCTGGGGGGAAGAAGAAAATGAGACACCCGGAGTGCTTCCGGAAAGACAGCCGGCACTTCCGCCACACAGGGGCGTGTTCAGGGGAAGATTGCCGGGAACCACCTGGAGCACATCCGGGTGATTATAAAAGGGGGCCACCTCCCTTCATTCAGGGCTGGAAGTCGGGTGGAAGAGGACAAGGTCGGAGACTGAGTGAGAGAGGAGAAAAGGAGGCGGCCTGAGGCTTACTGTGGACAGAGGCCTAGACTATTGGGGTGATTGGTGCTGAGGCACTGGGTTGTGTGCATATTTGGACATTGTACTTAGGGTGAATAAACGTGTGTTGGGACATTAAAATGATGTCTGTCTGTCTGTGTCCGAGCTATTTCCCACACCGGGAATTACAGCAGTTTCATTCCCGGGAATGGATTCCCTAGTCTCGTGAGACGTGAAAGTGTCTTTCTGAGAAAATCACGTCTCTTCTCCCTGAACAGGTCTCGGCTCATCCCATGTTTTTTTAATATAATAGAGAGATATTTTTATATTATGCCTGCAGCATCTGCTATATGTTCAAATTATTCCATGTCTTTATTGTCTGATCTTGGTGTGGCTTCTGAATGAGAGGTCTGCCGTTAATGTTAACTCATCTGCTGAAGTGTTGGTTGTCTGCTTAGAGTGCCACTGACTTCTTGTTGCAAACCGCAGCTTCAGTCTAGTAATTAATTGATTTCAGCGTCAGTGGCAGTGCCTGTTGTTAAATTGACATTCTTTGGAAATCAATGAGTTGTTAAAATAGTTCTAAACCAGGGCTTAATTATTCTCCTTAATTAAGAATGAATTCAGATTTATATTAGAAATTCGTACTGACAAGTCCTCATCCAGAGAGATGCAAATGACCAACCCTAAGATTTTGGTTTAAGCAACGAGTCTGCTAAAAACAATAGGAAGTTCATAAAGAAGCGATACTCTTTCGGTCCCAATTGATTAGCATGGCGCTGAGTGCCGCTGTCTAGAGGACTGGATTACAGTGTGGCAGGCAATTTGTACCACCTCTACACTCAATGTTATTAAAATGTTTCTGTTTAATTTTCAATGGTTATTTCAGCAATTAATCAGAAGCAATATTCGGTATTCTCTGTAGCAATGCTTTTGGGGATTTTGATCACCTGAATTTGATCTCTTTGATGTCCTGATCATAAATGAATGTTCTCCCAGTAAGCACACATGTTCTCCCAGTGCTTTCCTTCCAGCCTAAAGATGTGCTGTTTGGCTGAGTGACATTTATTAACTGACTCGATGATTACGTTCCAGAGGGAGCAATTTTCTGAACGTCCTTCGTCCATCACAGGGTCTTGGAGGTACATGATAGCAGCTGGCCCTGTGGGAAATGTCTGTCTATTTCATGGTATTCTGCCGACAAGCTCATATTCCCTCAGAATGGATCAATTTAGTGTTATTAATTAAGAGTTAAGGTAACAAGTAGATAAAGCATTTTAGTTGGACTTCAAATGGCACACAAGGAACAGATGCATAGGCATGAAAATAACATGTCTACCAAACTGTGCTGCCAAATTGTAAAGCAGAGACCGCTGGATGTTCCCAGTAGAGCACGTCCTGCCACCTCGGAGGTGAACCCGGATTCATCAATGCTACCCACAGCAATTCTATTTCTCAGTCAATAATGAAGTTTTCAATTGATTCTTCCTCTACAGATATGTGAGCTCCATCCCTGGACTCTCCTTTCTTGTGTGGTTCCACTCTAAACACTCCCATTCTCATTTGTTGCTGATCAATGATAATCAGATTAGAAAATATGAGGTGTTATGGGTTGTTTAAAATATTTTATAGGTGCTTGTGTATTAAAATGCATGTTCTCATGTTTTGCCTACTTGTGCTTTTTGACCACCTACTTGTTTTTTGGATGACGACAATAACGAAATACATTTTTCATTTCCTACCTGATAGTCATGACTCCTTTGTGGTTTATTCATTCAGATCTTTACCTTCAAATGTCATTGATTAGCCTTACCTGGGAAGCCCTTGTGAAGAATTCAAACGACCACTAAAGAGGGAATGTTAGCTGTTGATTAAATAAAAGCTGCATCAGATCTCTCAACTGTCATGTTTTATCCAGAGGCTCGATCCAAGCTTAAATTAATGTTATTTACTGTGATCTTATTGTTAGTCTTTATTGTGTATATTATTTGTCCTTTTAAATATTATTTTTTGAATAGTGTTTTCTTTATTTATGTTGAATTTAGGTCAGGCAATTGAGTGTGGGGGCCAGTCAGTGTTATCAATTCCTTCATCCTCCAGGAACTGCCTGCATACTCTCGTCACATCAGGCCGGGCATTGTCGTGCACCAGGAGGAAACCAGGACCCACTGCACCAGCATAGGGTCTGACAATGGGTCCAAGGATTTCATCTCGATACCTAATGGCAGTCAAAGTGCCGTTTTCTAGCCTGTTAGAGGTCCCTCCTTAGATATGCCTCCCCAGATCATCACTGACCCACCACCAAACCGGTCATGCTGAACGATGTTACAGGCAACATAGCGTTATCCATGGCTTCTCCAGACCCTTTCAAATCACTCACATGTGCTCAGGGTGATCCTGCTGTCATCTGTGAAGAGCGCAGGGCATCAGTGGTGGACCTGCCAATTCTGGTATTCTATGGCAAATGCAAATCGAGCTCCATGGTGCCAGGCAGTGAGCACAGGGCCCACTAGAGGAATTCGGGCTCTCAGGCCACCCTCATGAAGTCTGTTTCTGATTGTTTGGTCAGAGACATTCACACCAGTGGCCTGCCTGCTGGAGGTCATTCTGTAAGCTCTGGCAGTGCTCATCCTGTTCCTCCTTGATCAAAGGAGCAGATACCAGTCCTGCTGATGGGTTAAGGACCATCTACGGCCCTGTCTAGCTCTCCTAGAGTAACTGCCTGTCTCCTGGAATCTCCTCCATGCCCTTGAGACTGTGTTGGGAGATACAGCAAACCTTCTGGCAATGGTATGTATTGATGTGCCATCCTGGAGAAGTTGGACTACCTGTGCCACCAACCTCTGTATTGTCCAGGTATGGCCTCATGCTACCAGTAGTGACACTGACCGTAGCCAAATGCAAAACGAGTAAAAAAAACTGTCAGAAAAGATAAGGAGAGAAAAATGTCAGTGGCCTCCTCCTGTTAAACCATTCCTGTTTTGGGGGTTGCCTCATTGTTACCCCTCTAGTGCACCTGTTTTTAATTTCATTAACACCAAAACAGCTGAAACTGATTAATAACCCCCTCTGGTACTTAACTAACCAGATCAACAGCCCAGAAGTTTCATTGACTTCATGCTGTACTCTCATTAAAAAATTAACCTTTATTTATTTATATATATATATATATATATATATATATATATATATATATATATATATATATATATATATATATATATATATATATATATATATATATATATATATAGTATATAGTATATATTATGTTCATGTTTGTGTTAGTGCATTTAGTTATGAGCACTGCTCCCTTTATGTAGAGTTTCAAGTGGTGGGGACACCATAACGTTTACTCCAGGTTATTTACTTAGTGGAAGCTACAATATGTGAGTATTACAGAAAATTTTATTCTTAAAATTGGTAATTTACACATTCTAAAAAAGTTTTATAAGCACATGAGAATGTAAGCATTGTTTTATACAAAGCATGAAGATGTAAAAGTTAGGATTAAAAAAGACTTATGCCTACTGTGGCGGGCGGCCAGGTCCCATGCCCAGCCGGGACGCCCCTTCTACATATGTTCTGGGGGAGCAGCCATGGACATCTCACTACTTTCCCCGGGACGCTTGGTGGCAGCCTCCCTGGCTGATGATGGTGCCTCAGTTTCCCGCAGGGTTTCATGGGAGATGGAGTTCTCCACAACCCTGTGGGGATCTGAGGTGGCTGCCAGGGGGTGCTGCATGGAGCCAGGAACCCACCTGGACATCTCTGCAGCCCCACCCGGAAGTGCAATTAGCCACAGGTGATCAAACACCTGGAGCACTTCCGGGTGGCTATAAAAAGGGCCAGCCTCCACCACTAATGGGCCAGAAATGGGAAGAAGAGGACGAGGTTGCCTGGGAGGAGTGGTGGTGCCAGAAAAAGGAATTGTCTATTTGTGTTTGCTGCATTAAGTGCTTGTGGGACTGTGTTGGGCCTGTGGGACACGGGGAAGGCGTGCCCCACGGCTGAAGAGAAATAAAGAAAGTTTGTTTATTTTACACGTGCCTCTGCGTCAGTCTGTGCCGGGTCGGGTGCAATATAGCACCTTATTACACTACATATTCTTTATTATTTTGTATGAGCCAGAAAACACAAGTTTTTCATAAGCCAATGGTCAGACATGCTAGAGAGCCGAAGAATGGACTCCTTGCAGGGAATGTGAACTCTTTGGTTGTAAATCATGGTAGCATGCGCTAAGATATTAGGGAGAGAGAATAGCCCTTATAAACCAGATAAGATAGACAGAATGGGGTTTGACGCCCCCTTAATTAAGAATTATTGGTGGAATTAATTAGAGTCAGGACTAGAGCAATGGAATGCTAGAAGTCAGATGAGGAAGAATAAAGGCTTAAATAATAAGAATTGTAATGAAAGTAAAAAGTGCTCATTGTTCTTTCTGAGTTGAGTCTGTATGTGTGCCATACAATGAAGGCTGATTCTGCTGCCTGTTCTGAGTCTCTGAATGCCTTCATTGGGGCTAAGGGTGCCCGTGTCAGCCTGCTTCAATAGTACTTATTTGGATTTTCTGGTTTTGATTCTTAGCTCAGTTTTGTGTATTTTGATAGTAGACAGTGTGCATTATCATCCATTTTTGGGTTCTATGTTTTTTTGTATGATTTTTTTTTAAGAAGTATATTTTTTTGGCAATTAATCTTCAAATTTCCAAAGAAACAGAGTTTTACAGTTTCTCTCCCTCTTCATTAATTTTGTTTTTATCTCTGAAAATTGATAAGAATTATTTTGTTTCTTGGCTTTCTCCTTTTTTATGTCTTACTTTTTGGGGTAAAAGCCTATTCTGAATTCCAGACCTCAGTTCACCCCATGGGCAAGATTTTGAAAGAAAGGCCTCAATTTAGACTTTTAGTGGTGGAAATCACAACATCAATGATCAGGAGAAAGAAGTCCCAGGGAACTGAACTCCAAGGTCAATTTCTAAGTGTACTTGACAACAAGGTGTCCAAGGGAAACCAAGTAAGAATGCAATAATCTACTTCTCATGCATCACTGTTTATACCTGAGGATAGGTGATCCAAAGAGGATTTAAAAATTTAGGTGAAGAATAAATAGTGACAAAGTCAGGTCATTAGTTTGTAACACTTGGGATCCTCGCAAAGACCCTAATATCTCATCTACCAGGGGCATAGGCTAAGCATCCAATTTGGTTTTGGTGTTTACTCCCCAGTAGTCCACAAAGAAATGACAAGATCTAATTTTGACACCAAATCTACAGGTGAGGCCCAAGCAGTGGTTGATATCCTTTTTGATGATAGGCTTTTGTGGACTGACAAACAATATGCACCATATAATACTAGGACTTCATCAGTGGTCTAAATGTGAGGTTAGATGGCATTTGTAGAACCCAATTTAATGATCCATACCTGACTCCATCATTAAAGGGGAGTCTGAATTTCTATTGACCAGGATACATGGTCTTCTACCTAGGCACCAGGTGGTTGACCCTCTGCCAGACAGTAATTGACTTTTGGAAACTTTTCTCCCCATGAAACGTGTTGCTGGTCCATTGAAGGAACTGAAGAATTGAAACCCTAAGGCAGAGTATAAGTCCCAGTGATCTGTGAGGCGTTGATGGAGTCCATCAGCATGGGTACAATCAAGTGTGAGTCTTCCAAGATGTATATTGTCACTTTTGTTGCCACTTTGCAGAAATTCTTCACCCTCACCAGACAATCCTCACCCAGAAGCTATATTTCATCAGGGTGTAGGCTCATCCCGAATCTGTGATGCCCTCACTTTGTGATTTGCCCATTGTCACTAGAACAACCAGGAATGTCAGGATTCCTTTGACCAGTGGCAGCTCTACTTCAAACTTGGCACCCTTCTTATAAGGCATCTTGAATGGACGACCATTTCTGCTGGTGTATTGAACCCAGCACCAATAATTTTTTCACTGAAGCCAAGTCCTTCTTACTCAGGGTCTCAATTTTCACCAGGCTGCCTAATGTGGTCTTCATACCCCTCAAACTGCTGGAAAGGTGAAGGTTACATGCATTCAGGATGACATTTTTTCCCCTGACATGTTAGATTTACATTTAAGACACATGGCACAGTAACCAAAAGAAACACATTGAGAATAACCTTGAATCGTTGGCTGGAGCTGCTATTTAAGTTGAACATGGTAATCCATGGAGAGGAAAGCCTTCATAAATGTGGTTTTGAATTCTACCCAGTAAGTAATGTTGTTCCAAGTGGCCAGCCACTAACTCCTTGCAGGTCCTTACAGAACAGGCATTCAGAGTCCCTGCCATCTCTTGTCCTGATAGAGAAACACAATGAGAATTGAGGGAATAGAGATCTTGAGAGTACAATGTCATTTAACAGGCCCATTTCATATCCTAAGAAGATGCTCATTGGAAAGCCATTTTCATGTTCACATGTTAACTACACTTTATATTATATGCAAAGAGAAGTCATACAAATATATCACCACTAACCAAGCCTAAGGGCAAATTTGCTCAAAGAGGGAAACACTTCAGAACTGCCAAAGCACAAAACTCTTTAAACAAAACAGAAATATGAATACCGCTTCTGGCCATCTGTGTTCTCCTGCCCTAACATCCATACACAATAATGGCCTGCTTCTTTACTGTAAGTCAGAATTCCCTCAAGTACTAAAGGAAACATAATCAAGTGCTCCAAGATCTGAGGAAGGGTAGCACAATGCATCTACCATGGGGTACAAGTCCTCCTTGTTATTCTACCAATGCCTGAGTGTTCATTCTAAGGAGCTCACACGATGACATCCTGTCAACATTTATGAACTTCCATGAATGAAAAGAAGGCACAAATCAGACCAGCATGCTCACATGCATTTTGTGCTGACTTTTCATCTGATTTCAACCTGAATATATATTTTGGCAGTACGTCTTGTTATCATACAAACACTAACTAACAAGGATGAAGTTGCAATGTAGCCTTGTATTAGAGTATACGTGGCTGAGTGCACACTGTCAAAACATTGGAATGTTTTGTGCGGATTAATTAGATTGGAAAACACTGTTTCCTTTGGCTTCACCTTTATTAACCTTTATAGATTTGAATTGTGAATTTGCATGAAGCGGCAGCATCTCTGAGGATAGATAAAGAGGGCAAAAAGCCTGCATGCAGAAGGCTTTTCATGAAACTACTGGCACTGATGTGTGGTTTCACACAAGGGTGAATGTGTCCCAGTAAAGGTGTAATCAGTAGATGGCTAACCCTTTCTTAGCCACAAACTGCATTGTGGCACATTTAATTAAAGACAGAATGATATTAGCTCACTGTTTTCTTTTGTTAGAAGGTTTTATTTTGGAGGGCCTTGATATTTTGGTACGAAGAGATGATGCAATGAGACAAACATTCCAGTAATGAAATAGCTAGCATCCATATTACTAACCGAGAATGGTAAACCGGATGGCATGGACGCAGGTACACGGCGATGGGACCATGAGATGTACTGTGCAGGCGCGTACAGCACACGTCTCATAAACCACAAGCGAAGTCGTATCCACCGCGCACAAAGGAGTCACGGCCCAAAAACTGAAAGAGCTCAACTGACGTGGATGAGAAATGAAGCAACAACGTGCCCATAGCTAACGACTACCGACACAGCCACACAAAAAAGAGGATTCTGCGCTGCAGCCCAGATTCAAACGGAAGAGGCTACGGAGGCCCCACAGGTCCACAATGAGTGAAGGCGCAGGCGTCACCACCATATTGTGAGTGGCACTACTGCGGAAGGCGCAGGCATCACCGCCATATTGTGAGTGGCGCTACTGCGGAGTGAAGTTAGGAATAATGTGCTGCTTGGGATTGTACAAACCGCTGAACGCTTTACACCGAATGCAAACACAATACAGCTCAACGATACAAACACGAGCCCACTTGGATAAGATCAATGAACACAGGCGCTTACAACGCGCGTCTGAAACTGCGGAAGCAAACCAGGCACGGGTTCAAAACGAACAAGCTCGACTGACGGATATACAAACACGAGCCTGCCTGGATAAAATCAATGAACGCAGGCGCCTATAACGCGCGTCTGAAATGCCGCAAGCAAAGCGGGCACGGCTCCAAGACGAACGACCTCGACTAATGTATTTCAGGATACCCAACACCGGGGGTAGGCGAGCGAAGCGAGCAGGGGGCTGGGCCCCCCTTGTACAGAAAAGAAGCTGCCTTTCATGTGTTTCTTATAGTGGGTGAACCATCATTTTGCAACAAGTTCTTGTGTGGAACGTGGATCGCTGAACGTAATAAAACCAAGACGATTGTGGCCACAAGATAACACCATGCTTACAGTCTGCCAAAGAGATCCTTACCATTAAATGGCACCAAGGTGCACATCCATCAGAGTCATTTACACTAGAATCCCTGAAGACTATGAAAATATTTGTAAGGCCGCGCCACCTTAAATTCCCTCGCACCTCTCCATCAGTGTCTTTTGTTTTGCAAATGTGTCGATCAGCACAAGCAGCAGGCAGCCTGCTATCCCATCCACACACCAACTTAGCTGAAGTCAGTCGCAAAATTCTCAGAGCTGGAGTTAGGTGTCTAGAATTGTATTGGGTAAATAATATATTGTTATTTGGAATACATACATTTCATGTGTGTTCCGCTTCTACTACGATCTGTGCAAACGTACGATGACAGGAAATGCGAGGCAAGAAATGCTGAACATATAACTAAAACAGAAACTTTTTTTATGTTATAGTAATAATGACGAAACACCGATGTGAAATGTATAATGTGTAAAGACTGGAGACCACATGTCCAATAAACACTTTAACAAAAGGTATAAAAAAACACGTGTGCTTTTATTCAAGAATATAACTGAAGAAAAACTGACTCGGCTTCTTCTTAATGCCCAGCCAGTACATTTTGCCTTTTATTGATTGTAAGGTTTTATTTGTTCCCAGATGGGTGCCAAAGAGGTGTGCTTGGGCAAGATAACTGATCTTGTGTCTAAAAAGCCATGGTACCAGAAGCTGTTATGTCACCTTGTCTTGATGTTTCGCCACCCCCCACAAAACACTGTTGTCTAACTCAAAATGACATTTGGATGGTAAGTCACCTAGGATAGGGTGCCCATTATTTAAAGCAACAGCATTGCTTGCAAACTTCATCGAGCTATTGCTCTGCTGCTCTTGCTTAAATTAAATTCCTACGGGGTCTAACATGGCTTCCACACTAAGGAACCATCTCTGACAGGTGCCAGGTGGTGTAACATAAAATGTCAACACACCCTCCCCTTGAAGCTGCAGTGTCAGCTACACCTTTATCTTCCCTTTGACATGAAGAGTGTCCATCTTGGGATGAGTGCGGTTGGCCCACTGCCAAGCTCTGTTTTCTCTGTTGTTTAGACTCTAATGTATCTATAGCCCTTTTTCTTTGTAGCCAGTCTCATCCAACTATCATGGCGTATGACAGCGCCCACCTGGAGGACCTGTGTACAGCCCAGGAAGGAGAGGATACCTGTGAGTTTTGCAGTGGATACAGGTAAGGATACAGATATGATTCCATCATATTGTTGCAATGGGATAATGCAGTGATCAGCAATGGAAGGTTTACTTCTGAAATCAAACAGAGCTGTTACTGGTTGGGCAATGACTTGCACTAGTCCTGTAACAGGAAGGGAATGGAGTAGGCACCACACTGTACATTTTCCTGGACACCCAGCTGAAGTGAATAAGCTCCTTGACATGAGAGCAAACCACAAGGATGTAGTCCGGCTCTCCACACTTCAAACGATCGATGGGCTCTGTTTTATCTGTTAGGTCACTGGGTTGGGTGCCTTCATTCCAGGCTCCAGTTTCACAGATTTGTTTGACTCTGGGTTGCCTTTTTCTTTGGTCTTCTTTTCTGCTGCTGTATCATAGCCACTAAGTCATCCAGATTGACCCATGACAGCCGGGAAGACTTGGAGAGCCAACATTCCATGAGAGCACGTGGACCAGGAAGGCACAGCAGGCAATCTCCACCACATTTTCCACTGAGTTTTCGCCAGAGCAAAACATTTATCAAACATCAGAAATTTCTATAACTGATTAGTAAAGTATTATCTGCCAGGATGCTATTTACTCTCATCATCAAGATGGAATCATTGGGTTGCAATGGGGAGTTTGCCGCCTATGACGTCTCTAAACATGACAGTATTTAACCCCCCTATATGACCTGTGGATCGTCCAGATTTCTAAAAACAAAGCCTTTTATTTTACTGTGCAGATGAATCTCTCGATTTACAGCCCTGCATTTTGACTCGTGTTTCCTAGTGCTTGTTTTGGCTTTGCCCTTTCTCTTTCTAGTTTCTTACTTATTCTGGTTTTCCTGACCATATGCACTTTCATTCTCCTTTTCCCAGTCCTTTTCCTTGCTGACAGTGACAGTTGCCAGTACACTGCATTGGGCTTGTGTCAAAATGCCAGACGTGGCAGCATCATGCCTGACAATCTGGTGATAAGCTGTACCTAGCCAATATCTCTCTCTTGACCACACTGTAGTCTTTGGTGGCCTATTTATCCAGATCATTGCATCACACCAATTAAGAACGGGACCATGATTTGGATCCATTTGTCCTGGGACCAAGGGCATTGGGCGGAGGTCATCTCAAAGATTATAGAGGACACCTCTGTATCGTCTTGGGGATGTAATGGTGCTAACAGCTGAAATGATCTGTGTGCTCCTTCTGGGCGGAGTGTCTCTTCTCAGCTCAGCCTCCACCAGGGTGGTTTGTTGCACTGCTACCTGCCACACTAAGGAGTGGATTACGTCTGGTAGGTTGACAGGGCCCAACATCTTCCTGAAATATCCTGCTAACTACACCAATGTGAGTGATGATTCACTAACAGGAGAAAGGATTGGAGTACCAGCCCAGCAATCCACACAAGTATACCAATAACGTAAGAAAAATAGCCTACAGTCGCTTGTATTCCTCAGTATCTTTATGCAGTCTCCTCCCATCAATAGATCCCTCAGCTTGAACCCCTTATTTGTCTCTGGAGTCGAATTTTGAGCCGTTGGCTTTGAAGGAATGGGGCTTCTGGAGCCCTGGGTGTGGTGAGTAATCCTCTGTCTGTTTCCCCTCAGAGATGAGAAGTGGTTAGCGAAAGCACTCCCTCTCATTTGCAGAGTGGAACCTCTTACTTCTGCAGAGCCCAGAAGGTGTCCCTGAAGCGCACGTGTGTGACACAGTTCAGATGATAACTGAATGAGGTCTGTCATTTCCTTTCTCTGTCAAAATGACAACTAAGTGCATGTTCTCAGTTTCCCCACGCAGTTAAACTGACGGGCGAATGACTGATTTTACGTTTTCTATCTGATAATCTAACATTGAGGAAAGGACTGCAGCGTCTGTTTAGCTATTAATCACAGAACTACGTTCTTTTTTTCCCTTTTTCTTCACTTCTTCTTTCTCACTGCCAGCATTAATACAAAGAACTTCAAAGACCTTACACGGGTTGTTAGCCGTGTCTTTGCTTTGGTCCATAACTGAAGTGCACTCAGACTTTGTTATCCGGAGGTCAAACCTCTAGTAATGGAGCTCATTCTGCCTGTCACATGCTGGCTAAGTAGTTCTGTCGACTTGTTTCCCACTAGTCGGCGGGTGTACAGATTGCCTGTAATAGAGGGGCTATTACTACATAAAACCAGCATAATGCCGGATCTCTGCCCAAGCAGATTGAGTCAGTTATGCTTTCCCGTATTTGTCAGGTATTTCTGTCTCAAGGGCTCCAGCGAAGGAGAGGATTTTTAAAATGTAACTGAAAAAACAGCCCATTGCAATTGGAAACCAGATAGTAGAATCATTTCCTTGAAAGCCTTTTGAGTTGCTGTACCCGCCATCCACATTGCGACACAAAGAGCTTTACAAGGAGAGGGCATTGAGAAGCCACAGCAGGGACCATTTTCAACTGATTTCACTTTGCTTCCTATCAAAGACTGAATTCTTTAGCATCGTATATACACAACCAAAATGTGCGCACTTAGGCACTTTATTTTATGTACAATGATTAGGGAAGGGAGACATCAGAGAATGAGATACTCAGAGGAATCACTTGTTGATACTGAGGTGTTAAAATTATTGAAGATTAGTCTGCGGTTCATGTTGATTCATTTATGTTATTGTTGATGTCTCCAGTTTGTTGAGCAACACAATAAATGATTTGAATCAATGGGTGCTTGAGAAAATCAAAGTTAAGTGCATTCAAGATGAAAACTTGGAAAGCACTTCTTCATGCAGACAGTTAAGGGTTAGGGTTAGGATAGTATAAAACTACCAGGGCATGGAGTTGACAGGAAATCCTTTATTGATTATCTACCTAGCTAGCTAACCAAATAAACATCATAGGCTAAATGGTCTCCTCTACTTTGTAACTCTCTGCCATTTCTGTACGCTGTTCACGTAACCAGGATCTTACTAAAACCCACCTGACCACTGCATTAAGGCAAGAAAATTAGAGATTCTAAGCAATTCACCACCTTGGAAGCTTTTTGTATGTTCTTGTTATACAGCTTTGAATCACAATGGATTTCATTTGGCTTATTTGACACTGACAAGCAGTCAGTACTGTGGAAATTGGGCTTACTATACGGTAGCTGCGTTATAGCGCCCCCATGTGTACTATCTGTATGTGGACAGCTGCCTCAAGCAAAGAGACTTTCTAGCCATGTACAAGTAAACCAAGTGGTCGTCTTCAGAACCAAGCTACACCCATGCCAAAGCAGGTGCCTGCTCACCGTGCTGCTTTGTACTGCAGAACGTCTCTTCTTCTCTCCATACCAACCCCTACTTTCTCTTCTGTTCTTTTTCCGGTTTTCTGATACCTGTTCAGGTTGTAAAAAAATAGAGTTGACAAACAAGAGTTACACCAAAGGTTGTTTATATATTAACTGAACAGGAAAAAGAACAGACAAAATGGCAAATGGAAATGATGTGAAGACCAGAAAAAGGGAGAGGAAGTGACATCATCAGTGTTGGCCTGGAGTGACGTCATCGGTGGTGGCCGGAGATGACTGTATTGATATTGGCCAGAAGTGATGTCATCAGTGGTGGCCTGAAGAGACGTGACTGTAGTTGGCCAGAAGTTACACCATCTTAGGATGGACTTCATTGATGACTTCATCTGTGGAGGATGGAAACTAGGTAGGGAATTTATTTTCTTCGGACTGTAGTGGAGAAGTGAGATTAGTCTTCTGCAGGTCTGTGGGAAGTGGAGAAAAGGCATTAATACTCGTTTCCATTTCTGTCATCACTGGTGGAGCCACATTGTTTTAGACCCCACAAAATGTGTTCAATGGAGATCACCTGTCCAGGGTTTCAACTGATTATCATATAAATGCACCTAATCTGGAAGACTGTGTATGGTGGACTAACCTACACAATGAAGACACTTCAAGCCATTCTGTGAAAAGCACACGTTAGGGGATGGAGATAAGACAATATCCAAGTCACTGAATATCCCTTGGAGTTCAGTTAAGTCAGTCATTAAGAAATGGAGAGTATGGTACAGCTAAAAATATGCCAGTAACAGGCCCTCCAGAAAAACTGAGTGGTTGTGCAAGAAGAAGACTGGTGAAGGAGCCCACCAAGAGACCTGTGAGAACTCTAAATGAGTTACAAGCTATAGTGTTGACGTTGAAAGAGAGTCATTTCAAGAGTGACTTTTCTTTTGATTGATGTCAAGAAAGGCAATTTAGGCTAATCTATTTATGTCGTGACTTGTTGATTAATCTTTGTTGTACAGCAAGTTTTTTGATGTTTATATAGTGATTTTGTTGGAAGTACCAATGCAATAAATATATGTTTAATCTTATCGACCATTTACATTTTTATTCCTGTGAGTGGTTGTGTAGGTAGGGGCCCCAGTGCACTGCTTCTCCCTGGGGGTCCATAATGCTGTTAAGAACATCCATTCTGCCATTTTCTGACCATAATTAATTCAATTTACATTTACTGATTTGGTTGATGCCTTTATCTAAGGTGACTTCCTCCATCTGTGGTACAATTGATTACATTTCTTTTACTTTTCCGGTTGGTGCACAGACAGGTGAAGAGACTTGTTCATGGACACGCAGTAGAAACTGAAACCACAACTGAGGAGTCTGAGGTCCAAAGCCTGAACCACTTTGGGGTATAGCGGGTCCGTGGCTCAGAAAAAGTGGCTGTTTTTAATAAATGAATAATTGGTTGCGTTCACGCTGGGGAGTGGAGCAGGTGCAAGTGATCTGCAGTGAAGACGCTTCCTCTCCAGACTCGTGCCAAGCTGTCGGCCGACCATGCCTTGTGTTGCTGGGCCCGGAGTGGCAATCAGGCGATCACACCTGCAACTGCTTCCCCAGCATATAAAAAGGGGTGCACAAGCTCAGAATGAGATAAGAAAAAGAAGTTGCAATAAGTATATAAGTTTAATATGTCACTGTGCTCTGTACAAAAAATATTTTATAAATGCACTCACATGCACAGCTAACACAAGGCCAGATTAAGCACACAGGAGTTCACCATATAAGAACTGCTAGGTAAGCTTTTTAAGACAAGACAAGTTAAGAACAAACTGCAAAATGGGCATTGTACTATTTCTGTGTGTCAGAGTCAGCAGAGACATTGGATCTTCTTTGCCATGTTTGGAATGGCATGATTTACCTAAGTGGGGGCCTGCACATGGAGAAAGGGTATAAAACCTTGGAACATTGCCTGGCACACCTTTGAATCCAATGGACGGATGGGAGATACTGTCCTCCGATCTGGGAAATCCTTCCAACGCAGAGACAAAAATGGCAGGCTCTATACATCAGGCCCCCACTTCGGTGACGGACTTGTCATGGCTTCCTCATCTGTTATGCCGCGTAAACCATCATTAAAGAAAGCTAAGTTATTTCTCCTATGTGATTTCTTACCGCCGCAATTACAAAAGACCTTATTCCAATAATGGAGCTAGCGCCCCCTGCTGGATATAGAAGTGGAGGTTAAAGGATGGGAGAAGAAGCAGGTAGGAAAGTGAAAGAAAGAAAGAAAGAAAGAAAGAAAGAAAGAAAGAAAGAAAGAAAGAAAGAAAGAAAGAAAGAAAGAAAGAAAGAAGCAACCTGCTACAGAGGATGGATGCAGGCAGAAAGATGGTAGTGAAGTCCCAAGGATGAGAGAGTGGCCATCGCTCGGGGTTGCTGAAGCATTGCTCCTGGTTAGCGATTAGGTTACAGGATTGAGTATCATGCTTGTTAGTGGGTTTTTGCTGGAAGAAGGCTGTGAGATGGTGGCGGTGGGCATGCAGAGCAACCACATCGGGTGGAGCTAGCATTGACAGTGGTTCGGGTGGAGCAGAGCTCGGTGGCCACGGGATTGGCGATGGGGACACGGATGAGATGGATGTCTGCACCTGTTGGTTGACATCTGTCTAGGATGCCAGTTCCAACTAGAATAAGCCAGAGAGGCATCAGTTTTAACGGAAGGCACCAGGGCTGGTGGATTTTAAATGAGTTTCCTGCATTTTTTAATGGATTTATTTATTGGATTTTAACCTCCACTTTCATGATCACTGGGATGTTTTTATTGGATTATTTATTGTACTTTTCGAAGCACTGCACTTTTTGAACATTGTTTTGATTAGCTTTAATAAAAGCACTGAGCATTGTTTCACCTGTTTGTCTTTCTTTAGCCAGGATCATCCTGGTCATGACTATCAATGGTGTTGGCGTCAAGAGGCTCCCAAGACGGAAGAGGGGGTTTGGAGCTGACCTGCACCATCCCACCACTGTGCTCACACTGTCTGCCCAGAGCTGTCTTTAACTGCATTATATGCCCCCTGGCAAAGTATTGCACTGGGGCCCTTGTCTTAATAGCAAAAAAGATACCTTGTGGGTCCTCACCCTCCTGAAGCCCCTGGCCAGTGCCCATATGTTAAAATGGCCAATTCAGGGTCACTGGTAGCCAAACTCTATGCTAGTAATTCATGAATTAGGTTACCAGTTCATCATCACTGGTCCAAATTTGACGGATGTTCAAAATGTTTCTGCACTTTTATTTTTGTTGGAAATGGTGAAGGCGGGAGGAGTAGTGATTGGTGGTGTCTGAGAGTGTCATGTGACTAGTTCTGTCTGGCAGGCCGGCTGCTCTTGCAGTTTATTATAAGAGTTGTCACCCTGTGGTGATGATGGCTGTGAAACATGTCAATTTCACCAAAGAGGAACAACGTTCTGTCCTACACTTTTGTGGGCAGCAGGTGTACCAGGAACACAAATTCATCTTCACATGTGTGCTCAGTATGGGGATAAAGTTGTCTCTCATAGAGTTGTCTACGAGTGGATTGAAATGTTTGAAAATGGTCGTACTAGTGACACGGAGGCAGAGCACTCTGGATGTTCAGCTACAGCCACAACCACGAACAATGACGTGAAAAGCAGCGGTGCATCTGTTGCTATGCGCTCAACTACAAAACATTTTTTGCTGATGGCATTAAAGTTGGCATAATGCTGGGAAAATCACATCGCAAAGAAAGGTGACTAAGTAAAAAAGTGACGTAACTTCTTTTTGTAATTCTTAAAAAGTTAAGTGTGGAAACGTTTTGAACTAGTCACTCAACCGAAGGAAGGAAGTAGAGAAAACAGTATATGGAGATACGGGAAGAAGAAAAAAGGAAGGTATGAAGTATGAGCCAGTGCCAATATTTATGACTAGCCAACCCACGGCGTACCATACGCCGCATAATTAGGCCATTTTTTTAATGATTTTTAAGCACAGGGAAAAAATTAACATTTGAAAAATCCGTAATTTAATAAACCACTAAGGTAAGTAACATTGTAACAATGCACGGTACAAACCAACATACAATTGTCCGTGACTGAAAACTGGAGGACCGCCGTCGCGCCTTTTCCTCCCAGAGTGAGGGATGGGGGTGGACGGCACTCAGGCGCGGAGGGCGGAATGGGAGGAGAGGGGAAGGACGCCTATTCCGCCCCCTCCGTCATGCTAGTCTGCAGTATGCACTGCCTGCTCATGTGCCCACCCCCAACTCGTCACCTGAGTCGTTTTCGTCTTTGCACAGTCCACATGCACCTGTGAGTCACGTAGACTTTTCATTGTTCTTTGCTGTTCTGGCTGCTTTTCTATATATAATCCACCAAGTCACCTGACCATGGTAGTAGCGAGGAGGGGTGGCGGGGTGTACAAAGGGCAGGGACGTAATCAGTGCGAGCGTATGACCCGCACTTACTGGGAATTCCTCGTTCATGGGGAACAATTGCAAGCCCCGGTTTCCAGCACAAATGGGGTTTAACGGCTTACCCACGCCTCTCTGCGCCGGGTAGACACACGTTGATCCATTCAGTGTAGCATGCGTGCAGTTACCTGATGCAGGAATCTGTATAACATTGAAAGAAGTGTTGTTTCCATGAAATACATTTGAAGCGGTGGCCATGGAAGGCAAATGAACAGTCAACGCGGCTTACAGCTGGATTGACGCCGTTTTTTGTGTCACCCGACCATGGTAGTAGTGGGAATGGGTGTGTACAAAGGGCAGGGACGTAATCAGTGCGAGCGTATGACCCGCACTTACTGGGAATTCCTCGTTCGTGGGGAACAAATGCAAGCCCCGGTTTCCAGCACGAATGGCGTTCAACGGCTTACCCACACCTCTCAGCGCCAGGTAGACACATGTTGATCCATTCAGTGTAGCACGCGTGCAGTACGGGACATCCAAGGGCATCACAGACCTGTTAATGCTCAATCTCACGCATAATTATTTATTGAATGCTAAACACTTCCGGAAAGACACAGTTGTCTAAAAGGGGTTGGTCTGAGGATACAACAGTAAGTGACTGAAAAGATGGAACTCTGGAGAGAGCAAAATACAACACAATAGTGAACCCGCGGCATAACAAACGCCGCATAATTATTTATTGATGGCTGAACACTTCTGGAAAGACACAGTTGTCTAAAAGGGAAGGGTTTGAGGATACAACAGAAAGTGAATGAAAAGATGGAACTCTGGAGAAAGCAACATACAATTGTCCGTGAGTGAAGACTGGTTTTGGCAGATGCAGGCATATCTTCAGTTTAGCGCTGTGTTGACACTGAAGGGAATTGGAATGAGTTGTTTCGAAGCATTGCTGGCAATGTTCACATTGCATAATACGTTCAGTGGAGTGTGTTTTTAAATGCATGTTGAGATATCTGTGCACTCGAAACGTTTTTGAACAAATCGTGCATTGAAAGATCTGTTTGGAATGCGTTTGTTCAGTGGAGTGGGTGTTTAAATGTGTTTTGAGAGATTTCTGGCGCATGAAGGTTTTGGAGCAGTGTTGACACTGAAAAGAATTCATCAGGGAATGTGTTTTGAGATGGTTGTAAGGTATCTGCGTGCGTGAAAGTGTTTGTCACAAATTTTGCATACAAATGTTTGTGTTGAATGGATCTGCATATGGTTGTGGAGATCCATCTCACCTGTGAAGTCCTCATTACAAAATGTGCAATTGAAGGTGAGAGTGGGATGAGTTCGTAAGTGTTTCTTGAGAGCGCGAGTTGTTTTGAAGCATTGTTGGCAATGTTCACATTGCGTCATTCGGTTAGTGTTGTGTTTTTTTAAATGTGCATTCAGATATCTCTGCACTCGGAAGCTTTTGGAATAAAAGGTGCATTGAAAGTCCTGTGTGGAATGCGTGTGTTCAGGGGAGTGTGTCTTTAAATGTTTTTCAGGAAGAGGAGAGTGGGCAGGTGACGTCACATTAGTGTGGCGAGCAAGTGGGTGTGCACCCTGTGTGCACATACCGACAGCATCAAAAGATGTCACCAGAAGGTTATCATGTGTGTATTTGAGAGGCATGAGAACCTCGTAATGATCCAAAGGTCCGCTAAAGAGCAGGGATATGGAGAGATGTTGGGCAGGATTGTAAACTTGAGGAGAGGCATGAGGACGTTCTTGGAAGTAAATGGTGATAGTAGCTAGAAGGATTTGGGACATTGCCACAATTTCTGCCTCGCCACCATAGACTCCAGACGTATTCATGTAGTCAGCGTATTGTTGAGCAGACTGTATAACAATGCCTCTGTGACTAACAACAACGGACACCACATCGCCGAAGTTATCCCAATGTTGGCAAACAAAGCCAACAGCCATGTTGCGAAGTTTGAGAGCAACAGTTTCGTCAATGACATTTTTCCAGAAAAAACCCGACTGATAGAAACAAACAGTTACCTGATGCAGGAATTTCTATAACATTGAAAGAAGTGTTGTTTCCATGAAATACATTTGAAGTGGTAGCCTTGGAAGGCAAATGAACAGTCAACGTGGCTCACAGCTGGATTTGGACCGCAGTACAGACCAAACCGAGTGAGTATGTGTTTGATGAGCTGTTCGAGTTGGCGGGCAGTGCTCTGAGGTGCGTTCCCTATCACGTGGGAGAAGGGTTAGAGTTTCTGGGCGGGGCTTCATTGTTCCTTTCCCATGGTTTTCGATGGTGTCGTAACCAAAAAGAATAATGAAAAGTCAACGTGGCTCAGAGGTGCATGTGGACTCCTAGCACAGACGAAAGAGACTTACGGGGTGGTCGGTGAGTTTTTGTGTCCGGGCACATGAGCAGGCAGTGTGAATGCCTAGAGAGCGAGGGTGAGACGCGGGCCGGGGAATAAGGAGTGTTGGTGGGCGGGGAAACGTTTTCCGTGTTCCTGCAGGACAATCTAAGAAGACGCATGTTTGTCGCAGATGCGGTGCACGCGGGCCGGGAAATAAGGAAGGTTCGTTGGTGGGGAAACGTTTTCTGTGTTCCTGCAGGACCATCTAAGAAGATGCATGTCTGTCACGGATGCAAATTGCTGTATGTAGCGTGTAAAACAGTTTGCAATGGTGCACGCGGTTGTGCGTCGTAACTGAAACGTCAACGTGGCTCAGAGGTGCATGTGGACTGTAGCACAGACGAAAATAAATGACGGCGTGTTTTCCGAGGTGTCCGAGTTGGTGGGCGTGGCTCTGCGAGTTGTCGTCGTATCCAATGGTCTTAGAGTTGGTGGGCGTGGCTGTCTTGCGTGCTTTCCATGGGTGTCTGCTTGTCGGCGGCTTAGTAAATTATATATATAGATGTTGTTCATATATCCTATGTGGTTTCCTAGAATGTATCATTAGGTTGATAGCAAACATCTTGAAAAGGCTGCATTGCTAATGAAGCCTGTTTGCATTTTTATTCTGAAAACATGACACTTAAATGTTTCTGCCTCGATCCAAAGTTTTTGAAAAGGAGGCTATTGGGAGTGTCCAAAAAATTGGAAAAGCTCTTATGCAGTCAGCCTTCCTTCATCTATACTAATTAATAAAAGGCAAAGCCCCACTGACTGACTGACTGACTGACTGACTGACTCACTCACTCACTCACTCACTCATCACTAATTGTCCAACTTCTCGTGTAGGTGGAAGGCTAAAATTTGGCAGGCTGATTCCTTACAGCTTACTTACAAAAGTTAGGCAGGTTTCATTTCGAAATTCAACGCGTAATGGTCATAACTGGAACCTCATTATTGACAATATACTGTAATGGACGGCAGCTTGATGGCCGTGGGAGGCGGAGTTGAGTGTCACGTCATCACGCCTCCCACGTAATCACGTGAAAAGACTGTGAACTCAGTAGGGAGAAATGAAGGAAGAGCCGCAAATAGCGAAGAACAAAAAATTAATTAAACAATTGAGAAGGGAGCGAGTGAAGCATACAAGCATCTTCATAAGGGAAACAAAGCACGGTGTAAAACGTAAGTTTAAATTAAGTTTATTGAAACGCTCCCCGTTGCGGATTGCAATAACTTATTCGCGAGATAAAAGACGCAGTAGGGAGAAATGAAGGAAGAGCCGCAAACAGCGAAGAACAAAAAATTCATTAAACAATTGAGAAGGGAGCGAAACAATAAGAAGCCAGCGAGTGAAGCATACAAGCATGTTCATAAGGGAAACAAAGCCACGGTGTAAAACGTAAGTTTAAATGAAGTTTATAGAAACGCTCCCGCTGCGGATTTCAATAACATATTCGCGAGATAAAAGTTTAATGAGAAGACACGAGGTATAAACGAACCACACGCCGTAGCGCAACGTTAGGGGCAACACGTTTCAACCATTCTATGATCTGCTTCTCGCAACTGAAAGACGGCACATGGCGGATGTTAGCCGACTTGCTCTTGACCGCAACGTTAGGGGCTGCAACTCTGGCGCTGACGATAGAGATTCGATTCACGAGAGGGGATGCAGTGAGTGTGTATGCCTGATGAGCCCCAGAATTAGGGAGAAACACGTGTCGCATACTCTTTGCATTATTTGAAAGTAAACTATTAAAACCATTCTATGATCAGCTTCTGGAACAGAAAGAGGGCACGTGGCGGATGTAAGGCGACTTCCTGACCAACCACAAGCGTAACCTGGCAGGTAACCACCCATACAGTCAGATTGTGATTCAGAAAACGAATGCCATGAATGTAATTACCACGATCTACATACTGTCAAATAAATGAAACACACGCCGTAGCGCGACAGCTGTGAAAAGCGAGGTTCAGAAAAAAACAGATCCTTAACAAATTGTTATCGGTATACTGTATTTTCGATCCGTTTAAAAAGGTTTCTTTTCTTAAAAAATTAAAAGCAGTACTTCGCCGCAACGAAGCGCGAGAATTTGGCTATATATATCTGCTTCTCACAATTAAAGAGGGCACGTGGCAGATTTTAGACGACTTCATGACCAAACATAACTGTTACCTGCCAGGTAGGGTTACCACTTTTAATACAAAAAAATAAGGGACGCATACTGCAGCGGGTGCCACATCCCAGTGCCAACACTTTGCAGACTCTACTTAAAAGACCCGCCCTCCTCACTGGACAGTTAAAAAGGACCAATCAAACTAAACGATGACATCAAGTATCACCCAATCAAAAGTAGGGAAAGGAGGCATCTTCATAAAATGCGTGTGGGGATGATTTGCATGAGACGCTGCTTTAAAAAAAAATGATAAAAAAAATACGGATAAATCCCGTCCCGTATTGATTCAAACGGGACGCGCAATTTCATTCTCAAATACGGGACGATTCTGTATTTTAAAGGACGGGTGGCAACCCTACAGTGCCAGGTAACCACCCATACAATCAGATTGTGATTCAGACTAGGAATGCAATGAATGTAATTACCCGATCTACATACAAGGCGAAAGTCTTGCAACATTCAAAGATGATGGTTTGGGATAAGTACACCATAGAACATAAAAGAGCTTATGAAGCCTTCAACCGAAAAAAAGCAAGATCTCAGAGATCGTAAAAAGAAAAAAAATAGGAGGTAATGTCGTTTTACTCGCTGTAGATTTTAGTCAAACATTACCAGTTATTCCACGAGGGAGACCAGCAGATGAACTCAACGTGTGTTTAAAATCCATGCTTCTCCCACGGTCGGTTATATGTCGCGTGTTCTCGGGTAGGTACACCAAAAAATGTATAATTTAAGCATGTAATGGGCAAACAAAAAATGAGGTATACCCGAAGGCACTGCAGTAGTACTTAATGTAACTTTACTTCTTAAATGTTAATGTTTTACTGTTTAATAATTTATACGCTTCTTATATGTTGTTCAAATTCTTTTATCAAAATACCAGTGACAGCGCAATGCACGATAACGTGGAGTGAATACACCATACGCATCCGCCACGGCCGCACTGGTGTGCGCAGATAGGAGTTGATTCTACAATAAATTAAATAAAGATAAAAAGAGTAATACAATCATCACCCATAAAGCGGATAAGTAGACGTGACGTACTATATGTGTACCAGATTTCAAGTCAATAGGTGAAACGGTTTGCGAGCAGCAGGTGATTTAAAATCCCGGACAGACAAACGAATAGCCACGGTAGCAAATTACAGAAGAAGATTTTACTGTTTAATAATTTATATTTATATGAAATGTGCTTCTTATGTATTACTTCATATTCTCATAAGATAATTATGTTAATGTTGTTTATATTGATTTCTATGTTATTGAAACTGCATGTATGTGTGTATATGTATATATATATGTATATATATATATATATATATGTGTATATGTATATATATATATATATATTGTGAGCTGCGAAGCTAATCCTACCCCCAAAAAGATACAGATGCCCCTGGAAAAAGCCCTAGGAAACCCCTAGGAAACATAAACAAACTACCTTCACATTTCTCCTTTTCCTTCTGGCCGGCTCTGTCACGTAATCTGCCTCTCGCGCGCTACTCCGCCTTGTCAAAAAGCCTGTGCCGACTTCTCTCTGTGGTTATAATTGATTTTCTGCTTCTCTCTCTCTCTCAGACTTCTGGTGCTCCTGGTACGTACTCCTCCTCCGAAGAAGAAATCCTTGGTTGCTTTTAAATGACAAGCGGAGGTGTAAACTCTTTCAAGGAGCACGTTTGAAACAGTTTTAAAAGATAAATGTTGTTTGCAGTGTTTGAATAAAAATTCGAGTTTCTTCAACATCCACTGGTCTTCTGTGCAATCTTGTAACCCAAGCGTGACAATATATATATATATATATATATATATATAATATATATATATGACATATATATATTATATATGTGTATATGTAGATATGTATTATATATATATGTATATATGTATATACTGTATATATATATATATATATATATATATATATATATATATAATATTATATATATATATGTATGTATGTATATATAGGTATGTATGTATGTATGTAGTATATATATATATGTGTATATATGTATATATAGGTATATGTATGTATATGTATATTGTATATATGTATATATGTTATATATATATATGTACTAGCAAAATACCCACGCTTCGCAGCGGAGAAGTATGTGTTTAAAGAGGTTATGAAAAAGTAAACGAAACATTTTAAAAAATAACGTAAAATGATTGTCAATGTAATTGTGTTGTCATTGTTATGAGTGTTGCTGTCATATATATATATATATATATATAATTATATATATATTATATATATATTATATATATATGACAGCAACACTCATAACAATGACAAAACAATTACATTGACAATCATGTTACGTTGGGCGGCACGGTGGGCACAGTGGGTAGCACTGCTGCCTCGCAGTTTGGGAGACCTGGGGACCCGGGTTCGCTTCCCGGACCCTCCCTGCGTGGAGTTTGCATGTTCTCCTCCGTGTCTGCGTGGGTTTCCTCCGGGCGCTCCGGTTTCCTCCCACAGTCCAAAGACATGCTGGTTAGGTGGATTGGCAATTCTAAATTGGCCCTAGTGTGTGCTTGGTGTGTGTTTGTGTGTGTCCTGCGGTGGGTTGGCACCCTGCCTGGGATTGGTTCCTGCCTTGTGCCCTGTGTTGGCTGGGATTGGCTCCAGCAGACCCCCGTGACCCTGTGTTCGGATTCAGCGGGTTGGAAAATGGATGGATGGATGGATCATGTTACGTTATTTTTAAAATGTTTCCTTTACTTTTTCATAACCTCTTTAACACACTACTTCTCCGCTGCGAAGCGCGGGTATTTTGCTAGTATTTAATAATATTTACTTCTTCTTTCCAACAGGTTCTTGTAACATTCACAGGGATGTCACCAAGAAGAATAAGGAAGATCGTAATTCAGTCAGCCACAAAGAACATTTTGGATCATCTGCTAAATCTAGAAAAACGAAGTCAGAAGTGCTCTGAGCAGATTCCTTTTCTACAGTCATTAAAGTCCTATGGAGCCCCCCATCCTCCCCACCCCCAAGGAAATTCGCCCACGCCACATGTAATCAGGGTGCAGTCCTTAACTTGAATGTTTCAAGTCATTGCACAGTATTTCTCAGCTTTCAAATCCCGACTGAAGACTCACTACTTCAGTTTAGCACACCCTGACTAGAGCTGCATCTCTGTTGTTCGTCATTAGCACTAAACCATAAGTAACATAATAGTTATAATTGGTTACTAACCCTCACCTATTCTGTTTCTCTTCTTGGTACTCAAATGTGGCACTTGGTGCCACGGCCCACCTGCCAAGTTGTTTTGACTGCCTAAGGTAAAGTCATCTCTGATAGAGGATCGCAGGAATCGCTGGATAGAGGAGTCCTTTCATCAGATTGGCTGAGCCAGCGCTGACTCAGCTGTGGAATGGACGATAGGGGGAGGCAGCTTGATGGCCGAGGTCTCCAGGACTCTAAACAAATCCAAATCATATTATGTAATATCATCTACTGTTGAAGTCTGCTCTGTACTTGTAATATTTTTATTTTACTATTATATTGTATTGAGGATTGCTTTTGTTCTGTTCTGTGTATTGTATTGTACTGACCCCTTTCATTTTGACACCCACTGCACACCCAACTTACCTGGAAAGGGGTCTGTCTTTTTGCCTTTTCCAAAGTTTTTTTCCATTTTTTCCTTACTAGGGTTTTTTGGGAGTTTTTCCATGTCTTCTTAGAGAGTCAAGGCTGGAGGGCTATCAAAAGGGAGGGCCTGTTAAAGCCCATTCCTGCACTTCTTGTGTGATTTTGGGTTATACAAAAATAAATTGTATTGTATTAGCAAATGCAAGCACCCATTATTGCAATGGAACTGTTTGATGTATTTAATCACAATTAAAAGGACAGGAGATTGAGAGCAGGCACCAAGGCTGAGCCCTACACTTCAAATTCAGGAAGTTAGAGTCAGCACGACGTTCATCTTAATCTGTCGCTTTGTCATCTCACCATAATTGTGTACTGAACAAGGCAAAGATGAATTGAAACTGGAAGCTGTCAAACAAGCAGCCGCTAGCTAGCGGCAAAGATGTGCTGCGCTGTGTGGTATGGATGAATAGTTATTTACTATGTATGCCAAAATGGGTGCATACTGTACATATTTCATCAGGGGTTCCCCTTAATCTGCTAGTTTACGCATGAAAGGCACTATACTATCCTCTTTATTCTTTTCTTGTCTGGCCAGGATTACCTATACCAACCTGCCTACCTGATACTAACCACACCATCCTGCAGTATTTACCCTTGAGAACTTCCAGCGATGGCTTCGACAGCTTTCAGTCAGCTCCTTCTCTCAGCTTAGCCAGTTTACCACTGCTGCATGGATGGGACGCTGGCAGTCCTCTGTAATCATAAAGGTCCTGAATTAAGTAAGAAGCTGACCACTAACTCCTCGGGGATTGCTACTATCAGTAAACACACAGGAGGGGCACAATATGGTGAAACATTTCAGGAGCTGAGGCATGGAGGTTAAGGCGTTGTCCTCCTGACTTCAAACCCTGAGGTTGTGGGTTAGAATCCCACTATTGACACTGTGTGACCTCAAGAACATCACTTCACCTGCCTGTGATCTGTGTTGATGAGTTGATGAGATGAGTTCTGCCCAAAGTGCTCAGTTTTTCTCTAGTCAAGCTGGAGAATGCTTTTCATCATGCTCTCAGGGACCAAGTGGGCTGTCATTTGCCTGCTCAAGAGTGACTTCTGTCTAGCCACTCTACCATCCATCCATCCATCCATCCATTTTCCAACCCGCTGAATCCGAACACAGGGTCACGGGGGTCTGCTGGAGCCAATCCCAGCCAACACAGGGCGCAAGGCAGGGAACCAATCCACCGCAGGACACACACACAAACACCCACACACCAAGCACACACTAGGGCCAATTTAGAATCGCCAATCGACCATGTCTTTACCATACATGGCTAATTGAGAGTGTGCTGCTGAGATGGCCATTCATCTGACAGGTTCTCCCATCTCAGTAGAGGACTTCTGAAGCTCTGACAGACTCACCATTGGGTTCTCGCCCTGTTACTCAATTTGACCAGATGTCCCACACTAGAAAAACTCCAAACTCCTTCTGTTTCACAATTATTAAGGCCACTGAACTACTGGGAACACTGGAAACTTTAGAAATGGTTTAATGCCCTTGTCCAGATCCTTACCTTATCAACAATTTTGTCAGAGAGGACAACAGAGAATTCATTTGACTTTAGGGCTTGATTTTTGTCTTGACATGCAGTGTGAATTGTGGGACCTTATACTGTATATACACAGGTATGTGCCTTTCTAAATGATGCCCAATCAATTCATTTTGCAGCAGGTCGACTGCAATCAAGTTCTGGACACACCTCAATGAGAATAACACAATTTTAAGTGCCCCAGCAAAGGGTCTGAATACATATATGAATGAGTGATCTCTGAAAACAAGTTTTCACTTTCATTATAGGTGATTGAGTGGTGATTAATGGGTAAAAATGGCAAATGTATCAATTTAGAATGAAATCTGCAACACAATAATGTGTGCAGAAAGCAAAATCACATGAATATGTTCTGAATTAACATTACATACATGGGAAATTTACAAACTCCATGCAGATGGTTTTCAGATCAGGGTTCAAACCTAGGAGATGTGAAGTGGCAGTGATGACCTTTATACCACCTCCTCTAAAATGGCTTCATGTGTTAAATGAGAATAGACCCCTAAAGTTCAGCATGTTTAAAAATGTGCAGTTAAACCATCCGCACGCAGGGCATTCTTAAGAGATTACATGGATCCGAATAAACTATGGAACAACGTTGTCAGTCAGGATTGTACAGGAATGCATCTTCAGATAAATTGCTCCGAGGATTAACTAGCTTGGCTCTGTTTGTCCAAGCACTATAATAACATTTCCGAAATGGGTAGCTCTCTGTAACAAGTATGGACCAATTCAGAAGTCGTCTATTCTGGACTGGAGTGGTCAACACTTTTAGAACACAACTCCAGGGACTCCGGTCAATTCCTGGCCTGTTTATGAGTAGTATGCAAGTGTTCATGTGACCTGTCGATCATCTCTGTGATTGGCAGTGAACTGGAGCTCCACCCAGATGGGCTGCACCCTGTGCTGCTAAAATAAGCCACGGCTAGTTAGCAGATAGATAGACAGAACTTTATTTGTTCCCAGGAGGAAATTTGGCTTTTTACAGAAGTGCTTTAAATAAGCAAATAAATAAATATGCACACATACACTTTGGTCTGAATACACACCACAATGACTATAAAGTATGAAAATTAAAAAGAAGGAAGACTTCTGACTTGGCAGTCCCAGTCCCACACTGAGGCACTATGCAGACGTAATGCTGTTGATGTAAAGGAGCCCCTGTAGTGTTTCTTGACACACTTCTGCTGAATGATTCGGTGTTAGTGTGCAGCATTGTTTATAATGGCACTCAGCTTTGTTTTAATTCTCTCCATTGCTATGACCTCCAGGGAGTCCAAAGTGCATCCCATAACTGAGCCTGTGCTTTTAATTAGTCTGTCGATTCGGTGGGAATCTCTTGAACTGATGTTCACGCCACAGCACAGAAAATCTCACTGGCTATCACAAATTTAGAGAAGATGTGAAGGATGTCACTTCCTTCATTAAAGGAGCACAGTCGCCTAAGGAAGAAGAGTCTGTCCTGCCATTTCTTATATAGTTCCTCTGTGTTATGAGATCAGTCCACCCTGTCATTGATGTAGACCCCTAAGTACTTGTAGGAGTGACCCACCTCTGAATAGTGGCTGGACATGGAGGCTCTTTGTTGCGATGATAGTCAACAACCAGTTTCTTGGTTTTGCTGATGTTAAGTTGCAGAACATTCTTTTAGCAGCAAGAAACAAAGTTTTCCACCTGAGAGGTGGGAGGTAAAATCTATTTTAAAATGTGGTTCACGGTATTAGTTTTATCCACATCAACTTGTAGAACCTGAGTTACCCTTTAATGGAACGGACAAAAGTCATGCAGAACTGCTCTTATATAATGCACTCTTACGTCATGGGAGCTGAATAAGTTGTTAATCAAAATCAGCTCTAAACACCTCGCACACAGCTCATTGATGTTAGAAGTATCTATCCATCACTACATCACAAATGGGCCCGCAGCTACCCATTGAGCCTGTTGGTAGGTTTAGGAGGTTCATCAGTGATTTTATGATCTGTAACAATTCCCATGTACATTAAGAGTGAGTAAGCTTTATGAAAGTGTAAGCAAAGAAAGTCTCATTTTAAGTATTGCTCTTAAATTGTAATATGTTGTCAAAGGACCTGGAGAGATAAAAAGGAAAAGAGGTGGGGAATCAGCAGGGTTCCCATTTATTAAGACGTTTGTTGGCTGCAAAAGTAATCAAAATGGGATGATTATTGGTAATGGAGGATTGTGTAGCTCTGTAGCACATCTCCTCTCTACCACTTTCTCTGTCATTTTCAAAGGCAGAGTCTTGAGTGTCATTACACCACCTCTGCTTTATGAAAGATACCCTTTGGGTCTTCTAAAAATCCATGTAGCACCTTCTGTTCTAAACAGAAATAAGGAATAGGACTAATTAGGCTCACAGTATGAGGCTCTACCCCTTACTGCGTTTCATTGAAAACAATCCCCTTTAGAGACCATCATGATAACATCATAAAAGTGTTAGATACAACTTTATTTGTCCCCGTGGGGACTTTGGCTCTTATAGAAGCTATTAGATAGATAGATAGATAGATAGATAGATAGATAGATAGATAGATAGATAGATAGATAGATAGATAGATAGATAGATAGATAGATAGATAGATAGATAGATAGATAGATAGATAGATAGATAGATAGATAGATATGAAAGGCACTATATCAGATAGATAGATAGATAGATAGATAGATAGATAGATAGATAGATAGATAGATAGATAGATAGATAGATAGATAGATAGATAGATAGATAGATAAAATACACTATATCAGATAGATAGATAGATAGATAGATAGATAGATAGATAGATAGATAGATAGATAGATAGATAGATAGATAGATAGATAGATAGATAGATAAAATACACTATATCAGATAGATAGATAGATAGATAGATAGATAGATAGATAGATAGATAGATAGATAGATAGATAGATAGATAGATAGATAGATAGATAGATAGATAGATAGATAGATAGATAGATAGATAGATAGATAGATAGATAGATAGATAGTGTGATGGACGGCCGGGATGCCCCTGGAATAGAAGGATGGAGGAAGGCAGCGCCTTGCTAACACTGCTTCCCCCAAGATGCTAGATGGCAGCTTCCCTGGAGCGCAGTGGTATCCCGGATTCCCGCAGGGCACTATGGGACATGGAGTTCGGATACACAGCCCTGCTGGGTGCAGTGGGTGGCACCAGGAGGAGCTGTGAAAAGGCAAGAGGATTTCGGTTTCCAATATAGCCTGGAAGTACTCCCAAGTCAGGGGGATGGAAGGACAGAAGTACTTCCGGGCTGAAGAAAAATTTAATTCTCCATCTGACCCGGAAGTGCTGACAAGTCACGTGAACAGAAGACGAGAAGCACTTCTGGGTCAAGGACTATATAAAGGACTGGTGGAGACCCAGCAGGCGAGCCGGAGTTGGGAGGGAGTGTGACGGAGCTGCTGGGATGAGAGGATTGTATTGTTATTGATGGTTATTGATTTTTTGATTATTGAGAATTGTGGCAATTTTGGTGCTTTGTGCACTTTGTTTAAGAAAATAATTAAAAATCTGCTTGTTGCTTTTAAACGTGTGTCCCGAATATCTGTCTGTTGGGTTTCATGGGGCAAGAGCGCCATCTAGCATCCTCAATAGATAGATAGATAGATAGATAGATAGATAGATAGATAGATAGATAGATAGATAGATAGATAGATAGATAGATAGATAGATAGATAGATAGATAGATAGATCTAAACACATTTCTGCTGAATTTTTTGTTGTGCTCAGTGTTGCTGTGTCAGAGAGGGGATGTGCTGCTTTGTTCATAATGGCACTCAGTTTGTTTTTACTCTCTCCTTTGCTACTATTCGATGAGGTCCAGAGTGCACCCCCCATAACTGAGCCTGCCCTTTTAATTATCTTGTTGATTTGGTGGGCCCCTCTTGAAGTGATGTTACCAGTCCAGCACACCACAGCATAGAAAAATCATATCTGGCCATCACAGAGTTGTAAAAGATGTGAAGGATGTTATTTCCCAGATTAAACGAACGCAGTCTCCTAAGGAAAAAGACTCTGCTCCTCTGTGTTACGAGACCAGTCTAACCTGTCATTGATGTGGAGCCCCCAAGTAGTTGTAGGAGTGGATCACCTCTACATCCACTCCATGTACAGCGACAGGACATGGAGGTTCTTTGTTTTTTGAGAAAGTCACCAATCAGTTCCTTGATTTTGCTGATCTTAAGTTACAGACAACTCCCTATGCACCAAGAAATAACACTTCTCCACCTGACTCCTATACTCTGTCTCATTCTCTTTATCAATACACCCCATAGGTGCAAAATCATTTGAGAATTTCTGCAAGTGACATGACCTTGTGTTATATCTGTAATTGGAGGTGTACAGAGTGTAGAGGAAAGGAGACAGGCCTGGTCCTTGTGGTGCTCCAGTGTTGCTCACAGTTCTTCTAGTCTAACAAACTGTGGTCTGCCTGACTAGTAGTCCATTATCAAGGACATCACAGGGTCATCCACCTACATATCTCTGACTTTACCCATTAACAAGAATGGCTGAATGGTATTGAGCGTGCTGGAGAAATCAAAAAACATCATCCTCACAGTGCTGCAGCTTTCTCCAGGTGAGAATAAGCTTTGTAGAGCAGATAGATAATGGCATCCTCCATTCCAATCTTTATTCGATAGGCAAACTGCGGTGGGCTCAGTATAGTCTAGTTTGGAACAGGAGCAATGCAGGATGTTTTCGACACAGCGACACTTTCTGGAGCCTCAGTGACAGACTGAACAGGTGACAGAGAACACCACAAAGTTGGTCAGCACAGGAGTTAAGAACTCCAGGACTGACTCCATCTGCTCCTGTGGCCTTTCCTGTGTGTAGCTTTCTCAGTTGTCTCCTTACTTGGTCTTTATTTATGGACAGCCCATACTGATGGTCAGAGGAGTTATAGTATATACTGTATATTTCATCGGATTGGCTGGCCCAGCACTGTTTCAGCTGTGGAATGGCCAAATGGGGGAGGCAGCTTGATGGCTGAGGTCTCCAGGACTCGAAACAAATCCAAATCGTGTTATGTGATATCATCTACTGTTAAATTCTGCTCTGTACTTGTAATATTTTTATTTTTATACTGTATTGAGGATTTGTTCTGTTCTGTGTATTGTATTGTATTGACCCCCTTCTTTTTGACCCCCACTGCAGGTCCAACCTACCTTTAAAGGGGTCTCTCTTTGAACTGCCTTTCCCAAGGTTTCTTCCATTTTTTCCCTACAAGGGTTTTTTTGGGAGTTTTTCCTTGTCTTCTTAGAGAGTCAAGGCCGGGGGGCTGTCAAGAGGCAGGGCCTGTTAAAGCCCATTGCGGCACTTCTTGTGTGATTTTGGGCTATACAAAAATAAATTGTATTGTAAAAAAATAAAATGTATTGTATTGTATTGTATTATAGTGTAGCCTAATATAACATTATAGCGTAATCTTAACTTTAACAACTGATGCAGCACATGCAAGAAAAGTATATTCCTGTGATTTTGTTGCCAAAATTATATCTATTGAGCCTTGTGCATTCAATGAATGGCTCATCACTGTGTTCACATCATGGCACTTAGATCCCCTGAACACTGATATCCTTGATAACTCCTTTCCCTTGGTTGAGGTACAATCCTCTGGACGATTGATAACATTTATTCAATGGAGTGTTAACAGATCATGTGTGATGTTTTGCTCTGGGACATCTGAGGTACTGAGCTCCTGATAGAATATTCTGGCACTTCTGTGTTCTGGGTCAGATTATGAAATCACTGCAGAGATTCCCAAGTGTATTGCACATGATAATATATTCTAGAGCTTTGGGTTGCTAAGGTATTCTGAAACTCCAGGTATAATGTGTGTTGAACAAAGCACTCTGGGAATCCTGAGCACTGTGCCCCACATGAGCCATTCCAGAATAACAAAGGTACAGGGCATTTGGTAAAATCCTGCAGACCCCGTTTTTTAAAAAGTATTCTGTCGGAAATGTGACAAAGCATGAAGGCTTTGAGTAAATTCATACCTTGTGAGACATTTACTATTACTGGTGATTGTCTCTAAAACACTTTACAAATTCTGTTATGGGAGATTAAACTAAAGGGCTCCCAAGGTAGCATGGCTGAAGTCCTGCTTGTCTGATATAGAAACACATGGAGCTGCAGGCTATCAAGGCAGTGACCACCCATGGATGAAACACCAGTTTGGGACACCAGGAGAATTTAGAATTCAGTAATACAAAAGTCTTTAACTAACATACTTGAACACCAGTGATGACTTACAAACTAATAAGAGATAAAGACGGGTCTGAAAACTGAACCCAGGACCACAGGGTTGAGAGCTGAAATTTGATGGAATAAATCAGAACTCCTCATGATTGAAGATCTGTTTGGGCTACCAAGTACTCATTACTTGGAAGCACCATGGTTATGGTATTGGATATAGCGACTGTGCAGGAGAAGGACATGTAGTGTTGCACACGTTAATATGTGTTTGCAGGAAGAATTGGACAAAATAACACCTGAAACACTTCATCACTTGGTATCTTCAGTACCAAAACGTCTTTTTAAGTGTTGTGGGAAGGAATGGCGACTTTGTAAAGTGGTGAATGCTTTACCATCCCAACTTTTTTTGGAATGTGTTACAGGCCTTAAATGCAGGAACGGCTGTTGTCACATACTGTATGTGCAATTGGGAGGCAGCTAAAAGGCCTGAATAATAGTAGTACCATGCCAGACCAGGGGGTGGAGAGCTGCACTGACTTTCTCTCTCAATCCTCTGCAGACCATCCACAGGAAAGCCCATTCACTTCCTCCGCCAAAGATGACATCATTTCTGGTACCGGCGCTATTGATGACGTCAATTCCAGGCACGATGACATCACTTTCGGTTCCAGAGCAATTGATGATGTAACTTTCGGCACTGGCACCATCGATAAAGTCACTTCCAGGCCTGAAGACATCGTTTCCGGTTCCGGCACTGTTGATGACGTCACTTTTGGTACTGTCATGGCGAAAACTTGTCACCACAAGGCTTTTTACCTGAAATGAAGGCTATTAGGAGACTCAGGATAGACAAACAGAGTCTACAGTTTTATTGCAATAAATCAACAATAATAAAAAACACGGACTCAACCCAATACGGCCAAATTGAGCTGAGCCCTGAACATTTCCAGACTTATATAGTAATTTCCTATCATTCCGACCTCGCTCAAATTAGCTCATTTGCTCTTTCCTCTGACTCCTTTCTGCACCTCCCCAGCCTGTACCTCGAGTTCCCATGGGAACCATTATTATCTCCTGACTCCCCGGTATCTGGCCCCTGGTACTTTTATTTGTCTAGTGTTTATTTTTTGTTTCTGTTTTGCTTATTTTTGATTGGTCTTCGGCTGGGCAGATGTTCCTTCTTCCATATTTGGTCAATCTCTTATCACTTCCCTATTCCCTTAGCCTTCATTCTATTTTTTATTTAGCGGCTGAAGCTAAGCTTTAATTAAAAAGAAATAGAGCATGTACCTTTATTTGTTTCTATGAGTGGCAGGCCTGACTTGCATTAATATCTGCACTAAGGTTAATGCTTATATATTTCTCTATATTTATTTATACTAATACATGAATACAGTAATTTTATTTTTCATACATGACATCATCTTGGGGGCGGCATGGTGGCGCAGTGGGTAGCGCTGCTGCCTCGGAGTTGGGAGATCTGGGGATCTGGGTTCGCTTCCCAGGTCCTCCCTGCGTGGAGTTTGCATGTTCTCCCCATGTCTGCGTGGGTTTCCTCTGGGTGCTCCGGTTTCCTCCCACAGTCCAAAGACATGCAAGTTAGGTGGATTGGCGATTCTAAATTGGCCCGTGGGTGTGTTTGTGTGTGTCCTGTGGTGGGTTGGCACCCTGCCCAGGATTGGTTCCTGCCTTGTGCCTCGTGTTGGCTGGGATTGGCTCCAGCAGACAAATGTGACCCTGTCTTCGGATTCAGTGGGTTGGAAAATGGATGGATGGATGGACATCATCTTGACCTTGTATCAGTGCCTTTGCTGATTCACTATTCCAGCTGGTTTCTTACATGCCTACCATGACCATTTTTCCTGCATTTTATTACTGGTATCATTCAACAGGTGTTTTTCTTATTCCCCCTTGTTTTTGTCCTCAGGCAGTTTCTGTACGTCATTCTTTTCCTGTTCTATCCTTCTTTTCTTAAATTGGTAATTCTGCTCCAAGCTTAAAAATAATGCAATATGGCTAATGTCTTTTATTTAACTATTTGCTTGACATATCTTATTTGCTTGACATTCTAATGTATGCTAAATCTAATGCTTGAGAAGCTGTTAATTACTTTTATGGGTATTTATGCTAATTTGCTATTTATGCTTAATATATAAATTTTTTCTCTTCCATAGTACCCGTCGTTATTGATGACATCACTTCCGGGTTCGGCACTATAGATGATGTCACTTCCGTTTCTGGTCTCCCGATGGCATCACTTCCGGTCTCGGCCTTAAATCCTTAAATCAGTTCTGATTTGGACTCTGTTTTGTGAACAACTCAACCATTTACCTATTTGCAGCCAGGGCACAATATACGGGTGGCTTCCCCAAACATTTTTTATGTCTCCGGCTCGTTTTTATGACAGTGGCATAGTCGGCAGGATGAAGAAATCCCAGAAGAAACAGGGACAGGACCTGAGAGCTAACCAGGTGGGAGAGTACTGAGGCTGAGTTTCCGAGTGGGGGGTTCGTCCCGTGGTTCGGAGAGACCCGGTGCAGGCTGCGCTCTCAAAACACTTAACCAGGCAAATAAAGAAGCAAGGATAGTGTATGGGAGGGACATATGACACTGTATGTCAACAAATTAAAGAAGTTGACCAGACAAAATATGAAATGTCTTGGGTTCATGCTGTCTGCAATGAAATAAAAGTCAAGGTAAATTTAAGAATCACTGTGTTTTTGGTTTTTATTTTGCATTATCCACACTGTCCCAACTTTTTCTAATTTTGGGTTGTACAAAAATAAAATGTAAGAAATTCCAAGAATGGAAATTCACTTTCTAGGCACTGCAGATGAATGTGCCACATGTTGGCAACAAGGAAATACAAAGTAAATGTAGGGTGGATGACGATAAACTGCAAGATAAAAATTCCAAAATGTTTTTATAAGTTTAGGTGTCACATTGGCAGAATGGTGAGCTCTCCAGAGTTTGATACCTGGAGAAGTTAGTGTCTCTTAGGAGACTCCAAGTTCTCCGTGTCTGTGTTTTCATTTACTGTTCGATTTGATTCTTTGTTTCCCAGGTAATAAAGCTTCCTTCCACATCATAAAAGGTTTCGATGCCCTCATTGACCATAGGCTTGCTCAGCTGGCCATTATTCTAAGTACCAGTATGTGCCATTGGTTGGCCAGATAAGCAGAGCCTACACAGCATACCATTATGCTGCTCAGTGCCATTGTGATGCCCTCATTCAAGCTTAAAGCATTCAAATGGATAATAGTCACAAATATCTTTATGAAAAAGAAAGATAAGGAACACAAAAAATAAATAAAACAGAGCACCATGCATTAATGTTTTGCACTGAGATCAGCCAGATGGTTGCCTGTGCTGAGTGTAGCGTTCCACCTCCGCTTTGCTCTTGGAGACGATTCGTAACATTTTTTTGTCTGTCTTCATCTGAAATATGCACCTGTGCTAAAATAAATCTCAAAACAGAGACACAGAGAGAGAGCTGAGCAGTCTTTAGCACTGAATCCAGCCGGCTTCATAAATATGAAAAATGGACGTGTCAAGGAGCGTAATTAAAGTGCTTCAGAGGTGAGAGCAGAGGCACAGCAGAATAGCCCGCCGTATGCCAGGATATGAAGAGATATCCTTCCCTTTATTTTGCAGAGCGGACTTTGTGCCTCATATCTCTTCTGTTCCCTGCTTTTCCACCACCACCAGCCTACGTCGCCGCAGCAGTAATTTTGACAGCAGTTTCATTTGCCGTGTGTAAACTTTTCATTAATGTTTTCCACTAACATCTTCATGAACACCACTTTATTTCATGTTTTGGAAGCCACTCTTTTATACTGAAATGCAGGCATCTGGCGACCTCTATGCTTACTTGTGCGTTCGTCAAATTAACCCTTAAACCAACACCCCAGCCGTGCCAATGTGGCACACTGGCATTTCTTACTCATGTGAGTTTTTTGAAAATTCACAAGAATAAGAAATAAAAAATACAAAGTCACCAAAGGAATTCTGGGGTGCAATGGCAGGGTTCAGGACAGCTTGGTCACACCTTATCTCTCTCAGATGTTTTAAGCAGATGCCACTTTTGGTGCCAAGCAGTGGAAAAGTGTTTAACTCGAACATGCAGCCTGTGGTACTCAAGTATGAACAGTGGGTAGCTTCTTAGAGATACACAGGCCATTCTTATAAAGGTTGGGTGGTCTCAGTCATATTCTTTAATGAGCCACCTCATATACCCAACCTGATACATAACTGGCAAAAACTATAAAACTGGACTCACTCCTGCCATTACCAAACCTGCTTAATCCAATTTATGGGGACATGGGTAACATCCACCCATCCATTTTCCAACCCGCTGAATCCGAACATAGGGTCACGGGGTCTGCTGGAGCCAATCCCAGCCAACACAGGGCACAAGGCAGGAAACAATCCTGGGCAGGGTGCCAACCCACCGCAGACATGGGTAACATTTGGTGTAAAAAACGAACCAGTTGCAATTGGAAGTCAGTTCATCATACTCACACACTTACCGATCTGTAATCAACACTGAAGACAACATCCATGTTTTTGGTATACTGGAGAAACTTCAAAACCCTAGAGCCCTAGAGTGGCCACCATTCTGATTTTTAGACGTTTATTACATAGACAGAACAGAAATCCCCACTTTAGCCCTCATATGTTTTACACTTACAATTGTCACAAAAAGCAGACACAAGAGTCATAAAATGTTTTGGGGCAGCCACCAATATAATATTCCCTGGCTGCAAATGGTTAAATTGCTAGCACTGATGTGCTCAGAACAGAGTCCAAAACAGAACTGATTAGGTTAGTTAAATATGGATGCTTTAAAGGCCAGAAAAGGAAGTGAAGTCATCGAGGGCAGAAGCAGAAGGGTCCTCTTCCAAAGGTTCAGACCCGGATGTGATGTCATCAAAAGGGCCGGGACAGGAAGTCTCTTCAGTCATGGGTTCTTCACCGGACGTGACATCATCCAAGCGTCCAGAACCAGACGTGACATCATCAGGGTCAGGCGGAATTTCCTGTGAACGATCTGCAGGAAAACGAGAAAAAAAGGTCAGTGCACTCCGCCACCCCCTGGTCTGGTGTGGAATTACTCTCATTTAGACCCTTTAGCTGCCTCCCATGCACATGTGTGTGACACCAGCTTGTTAAAAAGATACGGCTACACTCTGCATCTCCACTTACGTGGCTAATCACACTCCTCTTTCTCCTGTATGTATAACCCCAGTTCACAAGACAGCGAACCAAAACAAGGAGGAGAGAAGGTTTACACTTTTCACTCATGCATTTTACATTAATATTCCCCAACTTAATGTTTGTAAAATGGTGCCCTCCATAATGTTTCTCTTTAATTTCCCCCTCTGTTCCACAGTTTAAAAGTACATATCAAACAATTCAGATAGCATATAAGTGCACACTTCCGACTTTCACTTAAGGGGATTTGCACACATTTTACATGTAGAAATGACTGCACTTTTTCCACATGGTCCCCCCATTTCATGTTTGGGACTATTGGCGTCACAGGTGTTTGTGATTCCTCAGGTGTGTTTCAAGGCTTCATAAGGTACCTGGGCTTGCTATCACTCTTTAGAGTTCTAATTGCCATTGTTCAACATGAGGATAAGAGCTGTGCCAATGAAAGTCAAAGAAGCCATTTTGAGGCTGAAAAACAAGACTAAACCCATTAGAGACATCGGTAAAACCTTAGGATGACCCAAATCAACTGTCTGGAATATCATTAAGAAGAAAGAACGCATTGGTGAGCTCAGTAATAGCAAAGGGGCTGGTAGGCCAAGGAAGTCCTCCCCTGCTGATGACAGAAGAATCCTCACTATGGTCAAGAAAAAGCTCCAAACACCTGCCTGACAGATCAGAAATAGTCTTCAGGGGACAGATGTGTGTGTCAGAGATGACTATCAGCAGAACAATTCATAAACAAGAATACAGAAGCCACATTGCAAGGTGCACACTACTTGTTAGACACAAGAACAGGATGGGCAGATTACAGTTTGGGTTAAAGTACTTAAAAAAGCCTGCAGAGTTCTGGAAAAAGGTCTTGTGGACAGATGAAACAAAGATTAACCTGCATCAGAGTGATGGCAAGAGCAAAGTGTGGAGACATGAAGGAACAGCCCAAGAGCCAAAGCATACCACCTCATCTGTTAAACGTGGTGGTGGAGGTGTTACAGCTTGGGCATTTATGATGGCCACAGGTCCTGGCACACTTCTATTCATTGATGATGGAACTGGTGATGGCAGCCACAGAATGAATTCTTAGGTGTATAGAAACATCTTATCTGCTCATGCTTTCAAACCCATTCATCCTACAAGATGATGATCACAAACCCACTGCTAAGGCAACACAGGAGTTTTACAATGGGAAAAAATGGAAAATTCTTGAATGGCCAAACCAGTCACCTGATTTAAATCCAATTGAGCAGGCCTTCCATATGCTGAAGTGAAAACTTAAGGGGACAAGCCCCCCGAAACAAGCAGGAGCTGAAGATGGCTCCATTAGAGGCTTGGCAGAGCATCACCAGAGAAGATCCTCAGCACCTAGTGATGTCTATGAATCACAAACATCAAGCAGTCATTGCATGCAAGGGATATGTGACAAGATACTAAATATGATGTCTTTAAAAACACCTGCCATTGTTGCGTTGAAACATTATGGTGCCCAGAAAGGGAGGGACATTGTAGAAAAAGTGTTGTCATTTCTACACGCAGTGACTGAAATGCGTGCAAATCCCCTTAAATGAAAGTCTGCATTGAGCACTTTAATCACGTTGTGAGATGTTCAGCCCGGAACACAACCAAACGGACACCGACAGTTCATTAAACACACACTCTTTATTATTACTCTTTATTCTGGGGTCTCAAAACCCCAGTCCCGCACACACACAGTGCTTCCAGCACCACAACACCCTTCTACAGGCCTTCAATGTCCATGGGCCGCCTCTCTTCCACCTGTCACTGGAGCTTCGCCCTGCTCCAGCTCCCGACTCTAGCTCCCTGACTGTAGGAAGGCAGCCCCTTTTATATTCACCCGGATGTGCTCCAGGTGCTTGATGACGTTCTTCCGGTGCCACTTCCTGGTGTGACAGAAGTGCCGTATGAGCACCCGGAAGCACTCCGGGTGTTGCTAGAAGGATCTTCCCCCACCTTCCCAGGTGTGGCGGAAGTGCAGATCTCCCGGGCTTTATGAGATGTAGACCGCCCCCTGGCGGTAGCCACGGAACCCCACGGGTTTGTGCCTTCTTTCTCCGTCCCCGTGGTCCGATGCTTATCCAGGGTGGGTTGCCCCCTCGTGGCCGGGAGGAAGTATAGACTGCCTCCCAGTCCTTCCAGCCATCCCGGCTGAGTCTGGTCCCCAGCCTCCTGCCACACGACGTCATGTTTGTTTAACTTGTCATTTTAAACTGTAGATCAGAGGGGGAAAGCAAGAAAAAGTGTGCCAAACATTATGGAGGGCACTGTATTGTTCCTAATATACCTAAAACAAAAGCAAAGTAAATGAGTGTGACAAACCATCCCAATTACAACCTAGATGGACAGCAGCTCTTCTTGCGATGAGTCTAGGCACCCAATTTGTCTACATTGCTAGGTGGATCTTTGAAGTAAACTGATCTTTCTCCGACCCTGCATGGTCTCTTGATAGAAAGATAGAATGGAAGACCGAGACCCTTTGTTTCTCTATAGCTTTGAATTTATGTCATTCTTGTGTTTGGCTGCTGCACCTCATGGATCAATGGGTTGTTGTAGTGTAGGGGCTGAGTCACCTCCCATGTTCAGGCCTTGTGTCCTTTGACCAATCCTGCATGGATATGACTTATGTCCTTGTGCCTTCTGACAACTTAGCATTGCACATGTAGGCCTGCCCAGGGCAAACTTACCTTTTGTTCTTACAAACGTACAGCCTGTAATTAATGTGTATGTGGAGGCCCTCATTTCTGAGTTTATTCTGGTTCTGATCTGGTATTCTCTGAGTAGAACAGGCATACATGCTTGTATCTCTTCTGTGGTATATGGAAGGCTACAAGAAACGTTTTTCTTCTGATTAGTGAAAGGTTTTTTTGAAATGCATACTTTAACATTATAAAGATGAATGTCTTAAAATTATATGTAAAATATGAAAGCAAGCAAATATGAATATGAATATGATCAGTCCAGAGTCTGACGCCAGGGTTAAGCACTGTGCCACCAGACATTTAACAATAAATACAACATAAAATACACACTAGAAGACACGATCATCGACTTGAGGTTTTCTTTTTTGGTTAATACAACATGCTTTCCTAAGTATTAATCTTTATTCTCGAGTGTGAGCAAGTGATTAAAATATTTCATTTTCACTATCTGCTCCACTGCAACTGTGTTACTCTCCTAAGTGTGCCATTTATATTTCAGATAAACAAGCGTCATTCAGCAGTGGGGATACAGTTTAAAAACAGAATTTGCATTTTGGCATTTAAAATATCAACTGAGAAATTGTTTTCATTTTTTTTTTTTTATAGTGAGGCTGAACTGGCTGAAGTGGATTTAAAAGCTGATGGATGGATGGCAGTTTCTTTTCTTCTGCATGTATACATTCTGAATAATTCTGATATGTACTGTTCTGTAAGATAGAGATCACTTTTCATTTAGAATCAAGTGTTTTTTGAGACTCCAATCGGCTGAGAATCTGCCATTTAATCTGGTCAATGTTTCTAAATGTTACTGAAGCAGGGCGATTGCAACCTGGAAAAAATCAGCAAGGATCTTTTACATTAGATTAGATTAGGTTAGATTAGATATGGATAAACGTTATTCATCCCATGGGGAAAATTAAATGCATTTAAAGAATACCATGAGGATGTCTTCATCCACAAACAGAGTGTTTAATTAAAATGAGGTAGTTAGGGACTTCCAAGGTCATAATGATGAGGGATGCATTAATAAATCCACAATCGAACTTGCCTAAACCAGTATGGGGCACCACACAGATGAGTTGTAGTGGGTACCAGAATGGGACCAAGCTATGCCAACAACTTCGCCTTCTGGTAAGAAAAGCACTTCTTTTCTTCTTACCCATATCTGTACATCAGATATATTGACAGCTGTATTGGAGC